>NC_025993.2:50854623-50943924 GCF_000442705.2 Elaeis guineensis
CGGCATTGACGCCGCTTGGAGGTTTCTAGCCATCGCCGCATCGATTTGCCTTTTGTTCGTGACCATAGATCTCACTTTCTCTTCCTCCCTCTTCATAGAGACGAGGTCCTTTTGTGCTTTTAGTGTAGTTCGGCCTCCATTTTTCGTTGGGTAGCCCGTCGCTGTTCCTTCACATTTCCCTCCTTCTTCTTCTTCTTTTTTTTTTTTTAGGCAAGGTTCTCCCTAGCTTTTTACGGAGTCGCGGTAGCATAGAAGGGTCACCGAGAAGGTTTCTTCTTTCTTATCGGGTCTCGAATGTCCGAACCTTAATTGGTGTCAAGACGAGGTTCTTCTCCTATTTCTGATGTCATCGGTTTCAGCTCAGGTTAGGAAGAGGTTCTCCTTCTATTCCTAACGGGGCTGTGGGGGCACATATGGATGCTGTATGGCCTCTCCCCCATCCAGTCTACAAACAACGGGCCATCGACCTTGCTCATGTTAGGGCGAGGTCTCTCTTATCCCTAACATGGCTGTGGGGCGCATATGGGCGCTGTATGGCCTCTCCCCCATCCAGTCTACAAATAATCGGGCCTTCGACCTTGCTCATGTTAGGGCGAGGTTCTCCTCCTGTCCCTAACATGGCTGTGGGGGTGCATATGGGCACTGTATGGCCTCTCCCCCCATCCGGTCTACAAATAACTAGGCCTTCGACCTTGCTCATGTTAGGGTGAGGTTCTTCTCCTGTCCCTAACATGGCTATGGGGGCGCATATGGGCACTGTATGGCCTCTCCCCCCATTCGGTCTACAAATAATCGGGCCTTCAACCTGCTCATGTTAGGGCGAGGTTCTCCTCTTATCCCTAACATGGCTGTGGGGGCGCATATGGGCGCTGTATGGCCTCTCCCCCCATTCGATCTACAAATAATCGGGCCTTCGACCTTGCCCACATTGGAGTTTGTTTTTGTTGTCTAATGGGGTCATCCCCTGTCGTTACAAGTCTATGCCAAAAAGGGAAGATGTGCATGTCTGAAAGAAATCCTGATTTAAAGCAGGATCGTTCGCAATACATTTACAAGTTTTCAACCCTAGGGCTGTGGAAGGTTTGCTTCCTGTCAAGGTCCTCCAGAGATGGAGTTGATGATCTCAATTGGAGGCCGATCTCCGAGCTGCTCTTCCCTCCTTGACGGCTCAGGCTGCGGCAGGGCCCTTGGCCGATCTTCTCTACCCTCAGACCGGTGCCGAATGAACCTATCGAGTTGACCTCGTTGGATGAGCTCCTCGATCTCGTCTCGGAGCTGGATGCATTCCTCCGTGTCATGGCCGTGGTCACGATGGTAGAGGCAGAACTTGTAGGATTGCACTTCTCGGGGTGCGTGCGCATCCTCTCTGGCCTTGGGAGCTACTCTCTGACCTCCATCAGCACCTGAGTTTTCGATGCGTTGAGGGGGGCATAGCTGTAGAATCTTCCTGGGGGAGAGTCCCATCGAGCCCGACACTCCGGGCTTCCCTGCCTGCGTGCTCGGGGAGGAGTCTGGACGCACTTGTGCTCGGAGGAGTTTGAGAACGTGGCCGAGCTTCTCTCGGCCCTTTTTCGACTGTGGGCTTACACGAGTCTCCCACCTGTCGCTCTCTCGCGGTCTCCTCATCCTTCATTTTGAAGGCTTCTTTCATTCGGGCGTACCCTTCGGCCCGAGCCAACAAGTCAGCAAAATCCCTGGGGTACTTCTTTTCCAGAGAGAATAAAAGGTCATTCTTCTAAAGGCCGCCTTTCAGGGCGGCCATCGCTACCGATTGGTCCAAGTTCCGGACCTCCAATGCGGCGATATTGAAACGGTTGATGTAGGCCCGAATGGACTCCCCCTCCCTCTGCTTGATGTTGATGAGGGACTCCAAACCCTTCCGGGGATGCCGGCTGCTAACAAAATGAGCCACAAACTGGTGGCTCATCTGATCAAAGGAAAAGATGGTACCCGGCTTCAGCACTGAGTATCAGTTTCTCGTCGCTCCCTTCAAGGTGGATGGGAAGGCTCGGCATAGAATGGCGTCGGGCGCGTCATGAAGCAGCATCATTGTCCGGAAGGCCTCCAGGTGGTCAACTGGGTCTGAAGTCCCGTCGTAGCTTTCAAATTGAGGGAGTTTGAAGTTCGGCAGGATCATTCCTGCATGATCATTTGAGAAAAGGGAGGGTCAGTACAAATGTCCTCACCATAAACGGGGGGAGCATGGCGGAGTTCTTCGATCCGTCGGTTCATCTCCTGGAGCCTCCGATCCAGAAAATCCTCTCGACTACGAGTCTCAAGGGTCTTCTGGTAGAATGGAGGTAAAGATCTTCTAGGGGTGGAATCGTGATCTGACTGAGGGCTCTCCACCCTCGGATTCATCTTTTCGGGAAAGACGGGGCGGCTGGCCCAAGTGGCCCATCCTACTGTCAGATTTTGGAGTTCTGGTGATGCTCTCTCCAGTCGCACTGATGCCTGCAGCTGCTGCTGCTGTTGTATGGCCTGCACAGCTTCAGTGAGGCCTCTGACCTACTGCACCAGTAGGTTGAATTACTCCGCACCAACCACCGTTGCCAGAGGAGGGGGAGGAGGCTCGAAAACTGGAGGTGAGGCCAGAGCCTGAGATCTGACCGCAGAGGCTGTGGATCGCCGCGTGGATGCTTTGCGGGGAGGCATCGGGTGAAGACCTAGTGGGGGAAGGAGGAGAGGACGTCAAAAAAGATGACCCGAGGTGGCCCCGTTGAGCGATCCTTTAAGAACAAGGGTACTGTGAAGACACGCCCTCCTTCTAGCGCTAATCCTGTTGGTGCAAAAATCCATCTGCGTCGGAGAATCTGGAGTCAAGGGAGCCACGGTCGTCGTCGGGACCTGCAAGGGAAGTCTAAACCGGAGGTGGGGGTTCTTCGGCAAGACCCTCCAACGCTCAAGTCAGTTCTCTGCCTCAACAAGAATGGAGTGCTCAAACGAAAATTTTAGCAGAGTTTTTGAGATAGAAATTAGAGCTTAGAGAATAACGTATCTGGGGTCCCCTTTTTATAGGCAGAGGGTGCAATAGATGATAGCGACGTTTGTAACCGTCTGGCAGTGGGCCATTCGGGGCCAGGAGGAGTTTGTTATCAAACGTAGTGGAGTGGAATCGTGGCCATCACTACGATCTGCCACGTGGAGTCTGTTGCGGGGAGTGAAGCAGCATCCGTTGTTGCGACTTGCCAGAGGGTGGAGGAGCCATGCGGTATCCATCGCAGGAAGTGGCACAGAGTCGTGGCTGTTACTGTGGCCTGCCAAGGAGTAATGGAGCCATGTGGGATCCGTCACAGGAAGTGGAGCAGAGTAGTGGCCATTATCGTGGCCTGCCAGGGAGTGATGGAGCCGCACGGGATCCGTCGCAGGAAGTGGAGTAGAGATGTGGCCGTTACTGTGGCCTGCCAGGGGTCCAGGCGTGTCAGTCGAAGTTCGGTTGAGGTGCCTGGTGGAGAGAGGTAGCAGCTGTCTATCTGAAAGGAGCTCGGATGTTGCAAATCCTGTTGGGTGCCTTGGGTGCTAAGGCGGTAGGCGAGGATTACTTGTCGTAGGAGTTCGATCAGAGGCTTTCTGCAGACGCAGTCCAGTTTCTCACAGACTTCGGTAGAGGGCCGACCGACGGTGGATGTCGGATGGTATTGGGGAGGTTCGTCTGCAATGAAAGCTCGAACGAAGGCCTACGGTGGGAATCCGGTATGGACTGCTCATGGTAGAAACTTGAAGTAGATCGTTATATAGCGGAAGCTCGGAGTGGGTCGCTTGCGGTAGGAGCTCAGAGTCTAGGCCTCGTAGGAGTTCGGAGTGAGGTCTACGTGCAGCCAGAGTCGGGGACGAAGTCCGACTCCCGTAGGAGTCCGGATGAAGTCTTCCTTCAGTTGAAGTCGGAGATGAAGTTCGGCTCCCGTAGGAGTCCGGATGAAGTCTACCTGCGTAGTTGAAGTCGGGGACGAAGTCTGGCTCCCATAGGAGTCCGGATAAAGTCCACCTGCAGTTGATGTCAGGGATGAAGTCTGGCTCCCGTAGGTGTCCGGATGAAGTCTACCTGCAGTCGAAGTCGGGGATGAAGTCAGACTCCCGTAGGAGTCCAGATGAAGTCTTCCTTCAGTTGAAGTCGGGGATGAAGTCCGGCTCCCGTAGGAGTCCGGATAAAGTCTACCTGCAGTCGAAGTCGGGGACAAAGTCTGGCTCCCGTAGGAGTCCGGATGAAGTCTTCCTTCAATTGAAGTCGGGGATGAAGTCCGGCTCCCGTAGGAGTCCGGATGAAGTCTTCCTTCAGTTGAAGTCAGGGATGAAGTCTGGCTTTCGTAGGAGTCCGGATGAAGTCTACCTGCAGTAGAAGTCGGGATGAAGTCTGGCTCCCATAGGAGTCCAGATGAAGTCTTCCTTCAATTGAAGTCGGGGACGAAGTCCGGCTCCCGTAGGAGTCCGGATGAAGTCTTCCTTCAGTTGAAGTCGGGGATGAAGTCCGGCTCCCGTAGGAGTCCGGATGAAGTCCACCTGCAGTTGAAGTCGGGGATGAAGTCTGGCTCTCGTAGGAGTCCGGATGAAGTCTACCTACAGTCGAAGTCGGGGATGAAGTCTGGCTCTTGTAGGAGTCCGGACGAAGTCTAAAAGGTGGTCGATCATCATGGAAACTTGGGTGGAGTCCGTCCGTCGTGAAGAATCCGGTCGACGCTGGTGGAGGCTTATCTGTCGGCAAAACTTGGGAGTGTTGCGGAGGCTCGGCCGCCAGAGAGGTTCGGAGAGGTGTCGCCGAAGGTGGGAAGTCGGTAGAATCCCCGAAGGGTCACTCCTGTCATGAACTTCGGCTGGGGGGTATTTTATACCCAACACTTATGAAATACAAATTTGAAGCCTTTGATAAATTTAAAGAATATCAAAGTATAATCGAGAAATAAACTAAAAAAATATTAAAATCGTTCAATCGGATCGAGGAAGAGAATACTTATCCATTAAATTTCTAGATCATCTTAAAGAAAATAAAATTCTCTCAGAGAGGACCCCTCCTTATACACCATAGCTAAATGGTGTAGCAGAAAAGAGGAATTGTATTTTATTAGATATGGTGCAGTCCATGATGTGCATTACAGACTTACCTATTTTTTTCTGGGGATATGCCCTAGAGACTGCTGTATATATTCTGAACCTATTAGATGCGTGCCCTAAAAGCCAATCTTGGTTGATACATATCTTTTTCTAGGGCACATTTTGTACTTGATGGACTATCTTTATAACCAATCATGTCTTATGTGTCCATGATTTGTCTTAAAAATTAACAAAGATAATTTTGTAAATTCTCAAGGTGTTGACAATTTGAGACATACATCATTAGTGGTTAATTTCTGAATGTTCCTGATCGAAGGATTGTCACGAAAGATAGTGATCAATCCATTCAAGATCAGTGCATGGATCACCTCCCTTTAGGGCAGATAAGTCTCAAGTCTACGGTGTAGAGACATTGAGGTGATGTGCAGGTGGTTATTAGAGAACAACTTGCACTGAGTTTGACCAACATGAGAAACCACTTGGATGTCTACTCACTCGTTAGTGGTTTTCTCAATACTGTAGTGGTGTGACTGATCTTTTAAGCTACGATGTGTTGGTTATTCACAGTAAGGCTACATAGTTTGACTACACATTTCCTTGGTCCCTAGCCATTCGGATCCTTGCTGTGTATGTTGGTTATTGTAGGTTCAGGTTTGCTATTTAGAGTAGGATGCATCTAGATAGAATCTATCAATCTTGGTAGAAAAAGAAAAGTCCTATGGAATTCGTAAGACTAAGATTAGAAAATCTCTGGCCAGAGTAAGTGTGAATACTAGAAAAGAGTTTCCACAAGATTTACAGATGAACTCGAGTCGAGCCAATCTAGCATATGACTGATGATGGGATTCGACGAGTTCTCCATAACCTCCATCAAGTCGAGACTCATGATAGAGAGATTGTATCACATGATAACTACACCTAGGGATTAACTTTTCCATTCTGCTGGGTTGCCACTACATGTTGCTAGACATCACTGGTGGATCGTGAGAACTCACTAAGATTATTTTTGGATCAACGATCTTTGTTGAGGTGAATTAGAATCATTTCAGCCCATCAAAAATATTGGGTTCCAGCCACACAGCGAAAAGTAATTTTTAAAATTTTCAAAACTAAACAAGCCAATAACCTTAACAATTAAAACTATTGAGCTGAAACCCAAACCCTAGAATCACCTTGTCGATGTCAATCATAACAAAGCAAGCAAGCAAAGGGATAGAATTTTACACTTTTACCAAAAAAAATAATATGGTACATTGGTGATCTCCATGAGACTTCAAAGTAGAAGTCCTTCAATGGTGATCCATATAAAAGTTGGTCAAGATCCTTCCCAACCGGTGTACTGCCACAGCCTTATCTTCGCAAGGACACTATCGACTTCGAACTCGAGGAACGATCACACCAAAATTCAATTATTTTTGATATTGCTACCAGAATCATGCCAAGAAGACACTCTTCAGATGTCTCACAACCTAAAATTTGATTTTGAGCTCCAACACATGAAAAAATCAAATCCTAGGGCACACTAGCAACACTTGTTAATTTTCTCACCACCCTTCTTATAACTTTTGCCTCCTAATTTTTCCTTGCCTTTTTCTCAAATTTTTTCTAAAATTTTTCCACTAATTTACACAGCACTTTTCTCTAGTTTCCATCCCAAATCCTAGCACATGAGCCATATGGGATGCCCCATTTAAATAAGAGACCAAGGGACGTGAGAAGGACTAAGAGGCACTGACTTTTGGTGCTCCACTTTCTCATGTGGTGAATAAATTCACCGTGTATGAATTTGAAGGAATCAGATCTAGGATTTCAGGGTTAGATCTTGAAACTTTTTCTTGATCAGGCAACAAAAGATTAAAATAAATCAAAATTTATCTTGTAAAATCAGAGAATCTCCAAATCTAAAATTCTATTACATGATTATTACATGGTCTTAAATTAGAATTTAAAATATAAAGAGCAAGAACTACATGTTGATCATATCAACATGTTTCTATGCTACATCTAATGTATGTAAAATATAATAGATTAGTTCTATTATCTTGCAAGTTAGATGTTCTAACTTTGCTGATCTAGGTTTGAGGATGATGTTGCGAGCCACACATGCCTCCGGCCTCTAGGAGTCATCCAACGAGCCCACAAATCATGATCAGAAGTCTTGGTCCAAAAAATCAGCACAGTATGCTAGTACTACACTGATCATTCTTCAATGATCGATCAGATGCCTCTTTTTTCTTGATTTGGACTCTTTCAAAGATAAAAAGTAGGAGGAGTTTTAGATGAGACACTCTCAGAAAACTTATAAATAGAGGAAGGGAAGAGATGAACCCAGCAACTCTAGAAGAAGACCCTCTTCTTCTTCTCTTTACTCTAACCCAGACACCTAGTTTTGTGTCTATTAGATCTCCACGCCCCAAGACTCATTCTCTTTGATTTTGGCTGTTCTAAAGGTCTCTCAATTCTTTACAATCCACAAAAATTTTATGAAGAAATTCATTTTAAATAGAGAGATATGAAGAGTTCTTGTCCAGGTCAAATACCTAGTCAAGGATTATCCAAACAAGGCAAGACAAGGGGCACCCAACTCTTGGGCGTCCCCTCTTTCTTTTTCTGCCATGGACCACCAGCAAAGGGTGCATATTATGTGCCATAAAAGCCACAAAAATCTCAAAATAAATTTGGATAAAATCAGTGCCATAAAGAAAGAGTTTTGATTTACTAAAATTCTATCTCATAGAATTTGAAATCCAAACTAATTCCTATTTTGACTTGATCCACAACCACATTTTATGTAAGAGAGAAAGAGAGAAAAGTTTTGGATGTGCATGAAGATCTGGGAGAGAGAGTTTTGTCATACAAAATAAGAGAGAGTGGGCGTGGGATAAGAGAGAGTGGGTGTGGCAGGCTAAGGTGGCGTAAGGTGGAATCCTAGTCTTACTAGGATTCAATCTATGACTTGTTCAAATTTGATTTCTCAAACCAAATCAAACCAAAATCAAATCAACCTAATTAAAATAGGTCTTAAACCAATTAAGAGCCTAATTTAATCAGAATAAATTAGAGTTAAATCTGATCTAATTTTCTAATCAAATTAGAAATTAGGTTGACCCAAGTCTAATTTAAACTAGGACTAATTTTTTCTTGTACTTGACTTATCCAATAAACCAATTGAACTTGATCCAATCAAGCCTAAACTAAATCTAATTAAATCATATTTAATTAGACTTAATCTCAATCCTTTGGTTTAATCAAATTAAGCCAATTATCAATCAAATTGCTAATCGATCCTTCTGCAACGTTTGCACTAGGTTAAATATCAATCATTTTGATCGTTTAACCCTAGAATGATTCTTAATCGTTGATCAACCATTCGATCGGATCATGAACTCTAATGTGTGTGATCTCATAGGTCCGAACCTAAGTCGGTAGTATAGAAATAAATTTTTGTACCAATCAAAGTGACCATCTAGCAATGGTATCCGACGGTCGGATAGGTCGAATGTGTAGAACAACATCCTTAGAACCCAAGCGGATATAGTTTCCATATAATTCATCCCCTTGACCAAAATGATCATAGGATACCTCAGAGTTCAACTATCAACTCTGATCAGGTTGTCGATATTATATTTTAAAATATCAAATCCATCTGATGGATTATCCTGGCCAAAGTTTTGCTAAATTAAAATACAGTGACTCATTCTTCTCCAACTCTTGGAGTGGTCAATCCCATCTCGATCACACTCTGACTTCGTAAGTACTTGACTATGCCTAGAAGCCTTCTGTCACTGAATTAAAAATTTAGTTAGTTCAGTACCAAAGCACAGTGAGTTGCTTGTAAGTCACTGAGGCGATCTCAGGTCTAAGGGACACTTATACCTATATCCCATCAGAGACATTCTCGACAGCAGAATGCTCTGGAGTTAGTCACGTTCAATGATGATGTACCCTTACATCTCACCTGTATGTCATATGTTGCTCTTTGAATTGATTTTGATGATTACAAAGCATTTGAGGGGGTTACTAATGATTTTGGCTTGAAAAAAAATTTATTGTATTTCAAGGTAAAATTATAATTTTACCAAGTTCTGATTCGGAAGCCTCAAGAGCAAGAGCAGAAGATTTGTAATCTATTGAAGGTAATTTCAATATTTTTGGATATGTATTTTGAAAGAAAATCATGTTTATAAATTTGAGTCGACCCCATGAGTCGACTCATGTCAAAAGGGGCTGAACGGCACGCTGAATTTTTTGGCTGGCACACTCTGTGAGTCGACCCCATGAGTCGACTCCTGTGCATGAGTCGACCCTATGAGTCGACCTCTGCTGCTGTGTAGGCCAAAATTATAGAATAGTCTTTTTTTGTTCTGTGCCACAGAAGTTGACCCCATGAGTTGACTCATGAGCATGAGTCAACCCTATGAGTCGACCCCTGCGATGGAAAAACTCTACAATGACTAGTTTTTAGTTCATTTTGGCTGCATTTAATGCCCATTTAATGTGCTCTAACAGCTCTATTTCAGCCTAGATTACTCTCCACCATCATTTGAAGTTATAAAAGGTACTTAAAGGAGGGAATCAAAAAAGGTTTTGAAAAGGTTCTTCAAGCATTCACTTCAACCCTAAGCAAGAGCCCTCTTGAAGTTAAAGAAACTTTTATTTCAAGTTCACCAACCCCTCAAGAGCTTATTCAAATCTTCAACCACCTTGAGGGAAATTAGAAAAGCTTGCTTCTCTTTGTGTAAAGTATATTTAAAGCTTTATTCGCTCATTAAAGGAGCTACATCTGTATTTTCGTGTGATTAACTATTATACTCTATTTTTGAGTTGATTTTTTATTTTGAAAGGATTTCAAAATATAAAAAGGTTGATCTGAACCTTGAATCGAATTGTATTGGGTTGACTTGTATCCGAGAAATAAGTGTTCTAGCTTGGAATAGCTAGAGTTGGAGGTTTCAACGTTGTATTTGGTTTGAATACAAATTAGTGGATTTGAATTTCCAAGTAGGAGCTTGGGGAGTGGATATTGGTGAAAGGTTGGCACCGAATCACTATAAATCTTTTTATTTGTGTTGTGCTTACTTGCTTTCCTTTTAAATTTTCTTATCTTCTTGCATTCTTACATCAAACTTCTACACCTTGCTTAAATTTCACTCTCCACATTTATCCTGCTCATTGTTAAATAATCCTCATAGTTGTAAGTTATTTTTAAATTTTTAAAAAATTTAATTTACCCCCTCTTGTGTTGTATAGCTGGGTAACAAGTGGTATCAGAGCTCGGTGCTCTAGCTCTACTTTGATTTAACCATCAAAGAGCTAAAGATCTTTGGCAACTCAAGTTGGTGCTTCACTAGCTGAGGGGCAGTCCACCAACCAACCTCCACTTTTCAATGGGTCAAACTATATCTATTGAAAAGCTCGAATGAAAATCTTTATTCAAGCACTTGACTATGATATATGGAGTATCATAGTAAATGGACCACACACACCCACTAGAATAATTGATGGTGTGGAATCAACCAAACTCGAAAAAGAATGGGATGAGATTGATAAGAAAATTGCTCAACTAAATGCTAAAGCCATGAATATTTTGTATTGTGCTCTAGATGCTAATGAATTCAATCATATTTCAACATGCATATCAACTAAAAAAATATGGGATAGATTTGTAGTAACTCATGAAGGAACTAATCAAGTGAAAGAATCAAAAATTTACATGCTTATGCATAAATACGAGCTTTTTAAAATGGAGCATGATGAATCAATAACTGAAATATTTACTCATTTTACTGATATTATTAATAGTCTAAAAAGTCTTGATAAGTCTTATTCTAACAGTGATCTCGTGAGAAAGATTCTTAGGTCTTTACCAAAGACTTGGAGGCCAAAGTGATCGCAATCCAAGAAGCTAAAGATCTGAATATCCTACCCTTGGAGGAGCTTCTAGGATAGTTGATGACACATGAGCTAAGCATGAAATAACACCAAGAAGTAGATGTCAAAAAGAAGAGGATAATCACCCTCAAATCTACTGCTCAATCTGATGAAGAATCTGATGATACGAAAAATGAAGAGCAGGATGAAGAAATAGCCCTCATTACTAGAAGATTTAAAAAGTTTTTGAAGAAAAGAAGATAAAGAATGAGGAAGAGGCCACCTACAAAAAGGGAACATAGCAAAGAAAAGGATAAGGAGCAACCCCTTATTTGTTATGAATGTAAGAAACTGGGACACTTTAAGTCTGAATGCCCACAACTGAAGAAGGATTCCAAGAAGTACAAGAAGAAGGTCATAATGGCTACATGGAGTGAAAGTGATGAGTCAAGCTCCGAAGAAGAAGACTCAAATGAACAAGCCAACTTATGCTTTATGGTATATGAAAATGAGGTAAATACTGAAACCTCTATTGACTTTACCTTTAAAGAACTTCATGAAGTATTTTATGTTCTAATTGATGAACGAAAGAAGCTAGGGGTGAAGAACAAAGAATTAAAATCAAAGAATCAATTTTTACTAAAAGAAAATGAGAATATTTCAAAAAAAAAATCAATCCTGTCTCAAGAAAATTTGAACTTAAAAAATGAGATTGCCAAGTTAAAACCAATGGTTGAAAAGTTCACTTTAAGTTCAAATAAACTTCACATGATACTTGACAATCAAAAGGCCATTTATGATAAAGCCAGTCTTGGATATAACCCTTTAAAGAAACAAAAATTTTAAAAAAATATCTTTGTAAATCCATCATACAATAAGTTTTCAAATATAACTTGCTTTAAATGTGATAAAGTAGGACACAAATCTTATTCATATTTTTCCAATAAATCTGAAAATTTCAATGTAAAGAAAATATGGGTTTCAAAAGGAACCATTATGACTAACCTAAAAGGACCTAAGAAAACTTAGATACCTAAAGTCAATACTTGATTCTTGTGTATAGGTATGTCTTGCATCCCAAGGAGCAAATTGGAGATGGTATCTTGATAGCAGGTGCTCAAGACACATGACTGGTGATGAATCCCAATTCATCACACTTAATGCTAAAAATGGAGGGATGGTCACCTTTGGAGACAATGGCAAAGGAAAGATCATCGGTGTAGGTAACATTGGTAACACTCCCTCCAATTATATTAAAAATATTTTATTAGTAGATGGTTTAAAATATAATTTATTAAGCATCAGTCAATTTTATGATAAAGGATACAAAGTCATTTTTGAATCTTCAGTTTGCATAGTAATTAGTCCTATTAATGAAGGTATTAAATTTGTTGGACATAGACATGGTAATATTTATATGGTAGATTTGAATGATCCTTCCAAAATAAACATGCAATGCCTAGTAGCCTTGAATACGAAGATTATTGAGACTAGTTGGCTTTGGCATCGTAGGCTTGTACATATTAGCATGCATTCACTTTCAAAACTTATTAAAAAGGAATTGGTTATCGGCTTACCCAAATTGAATTTTGAAAAGGATAGAATTTGTGATGCATGCCAAATGGGTAAACAAACACGAGTCTCATTCAAATCTAAAAATATTGCTTCAACTTCTAGGCCATTAGAACTATTGCACATGGATTTATTTGGGCCCACTAGAACTACTAGTTTAGGTGGAAAATGATATGATTTTGTAATTATTGATGATTTCTCTCGTTTTACATGGGTCTTCTTTTTGGCACATAAGGATGAAACTTTTCATATTTTCTTAAAATTTTATTGAAAAGTCACAAATAAAAAAGATTTTTCAATTCAAAATATTCAAAGTGATCATAGAACCAAATTTAAAAATCAAGATTTTAAAAAGTTTTATGATGAAAAAGGTATTGACCATAAATTTTCAGCACCTAGGACACCCCAACAAAATGGGGTAGTAGAAAGGAAAAATAGAAATCTTGAAGAAATGGCCCGTACCATACTATGTCAAAGCAACCTTCCAAGATATTTTTGGGCGGAAGCAATTAACACGGCATGTTATATATTAAACCATGCTTTAATTAGACCAATTTTAAAGAAAACCCCTTATGAGCTTTGGAAAGAAAGAAAATCAAACATTGCATATTTTCATATTTTTGGTTGTCGATGTTTTGTTTTGAAAAATGGTAAAGAAAGATTAGAAAAATTTGATGCTAAATCCGATGAAGCGATTTTTCTTGGTTACTCATCTTCTAGCAAAGCTTTTAGAGTTTTCAATAAAAGAACTTTAATAGTAGAGGAGTCAATACATATTATTTTTGATGAAACTAACAATCTTCCTTTAAGGAAGAATGAAGGTATTGATGATGCAAATCCTCTTATAGAAGGAATGAAAGAGATCACTCTAAAAGACTCAACCATTCAAGATAATGAAGAACATGAAGTCAAACAGAATGAGAAAGGTGAAGAACAACAAGAACAATCTCAAGGTACAAATGATCTACCCAAAGAATGGAGATATGATCACAATCACCCCAAGAAACTAATCATTGGTGATCCCACACATGGTGTAAGAACTCGCTCTTCACTTAGAGATGCATTCAATCATTTTGCTTTTGTCTCTTATCTTGAACCAAAAACCATAGATGAAGCTGAAAAAGATTATAATTGGATAAATACAATGCAAGAAGAACTTAATCAATTTGAAAGAAATAATGTATGGACTTTAGTTTTAAGACCTAAAAATTATTCAATAATTGGTACAAAATGGGTATATATGAATAAATTGGATGAACATGGAAATGTGATAAGAAATAAAGCAAGATAAGTTGTAAAAGGTTATAATCAAGAAGAAAAAATTGATTTTGATGAGACCTTTGCACCTGTTGCTAGATTAGAAGCAATTAGACTTCTACTTGCATATACTTGCTTTATGAATTTTAAGTTATTCCAAATGTATGTCAAAAGTGCTTTTCTAAATGGATATATTGATGAAGAAGTTTATGTAGAACAACCTTCAGGTTTTGAAAATCATACTTTTTCTAATCATATTTTTAAATTAAACAAAGCATTATATGGTTTGAAACAAGCACCTAGGGCTTGATATGAAAGGCTTAGTAAATTTTTGCTTAATAATAATTTTTCAAGAGGAATGTAGGTACAATCCTTTTTATTAAAAGAAATCAAAATGATATATTAGTTATACAAATATATATTGATGACATTATTTTTGGGTCTACTAATGAAACTCTTTGTTAAGATTTTGCTAAGCTCATACAGGGAGAGTTTGAGATGATCATGATAGGAGAACTTACATTCTTCCTCGGACTCCAAATCAAACAAACAAAAGAAGAAATCTCCATCATCCAAAGCAAGTACACAAGAGAACTACTCAAAAGATTTAGAATGGAGAACTCCAAAATAATTGATACACCCATGAGCCCATCATGTAAGCTTGACAAGGATAAAAAGGTAAAAATATAGACTTAAAATTTTATAGAGGCATGATTAGTTTTCTATTGTATTTAACTGCTGTAGACCAGATATTATGTTTAGTATTTGTCTTTGTGCTTGCTTTCAATCAAATCCAAAAGAATCACACTTAAATGTAGTTAAAAGAATCTATAAATACTTAAATGGTACATAAACTCTATGACTATAGTATTCTAAGGACACATTAATTGACTTGATAGGATATTCAAATGTCGATTTTGCTGGATGTAGATTAGATAGAAAAAGTACTAGTAAAACTTGCCAATTTCTTGGAGTTAGCTTAATCTCTTAATTTAGCAAGAAGCAAAACTCGGTAGCACTGTCTACGGTCGAGGCCGAATACATTGCAGCCAGAAGTTGTTGTGCTCAAATCTTGTGGATTAAGCAACAACTTGAAGACTTTGACATCAAACTCAATGAAACTCCCATAAGATGTGATAACACCAGTGCTATAAATTTAACTAAAAATCCAATTCAACATTCTAGATCAAAATATATTGAAATTAGGCATCATTTCATAAGAGAACATGTACAAAATAAAGATATAATTCTTAATTATATTTGTACTGAAAAATAATTGGCTAACATCTTTACCAAGGCCTTAAGTGAAGATAGATTTTGTGAAATTAGGAGAGAACTAGGAATCCTTGATCCATCAGCTTAAGTATCTCTCTGATTTCAAATTCTTAATGCCAAAAATTTATTGAACCAAATCTATTGAGCTCAATTCTCATTTTTCTTAAGAGCTCAAAAGCTCAAAACTATCATTCACATGATTAATATTTGGGTAAACATCCTTCTCTCAGAGTTTCAAATTTTTTCAAAATTATCCCATCATTATTTTGAATTTTTTCTGTGCCATGAGTCGACCCCCAGGGTCGACCCTAGGGTAAACTTGCAATTTTGACAAAACCCTTCGGGCGCTCTCTTCTTATTGGGAATTTTTTCTTGAGCAAACTCAATCCTTCGTCTTCTTCCTCCCACCGAACCAAAAGCTCTCCATCTCTTCTCCCTCAAATCAATGATTTCTCTCAAATCTCTCCTCCCACTATTTTTCACTCTTCAAATCACCCGGTTAGGAACCAAGTTCCTCTCCTCTCCCTTCCTTATTTGGGGCTGTTCGAGCTTGCCCTAGACTCTACCCATCTTCTCCAAATCGGCACATCACCTCTCTAAAATCTTTGCCTTTCTACTAGAATCTTTTCCTCTCTCCCTCACATTTAGTCTCCAAAGCTCCGTGCAAGTCCTTCTTGTACAAATGGCTCCCAAAATGAAGCTTCCACAGAGAAAAAAATTTGTTCACAGGTTGGAAGAGAGTGTGTGCAGAAAGAGATTATCGGTCGAGTCCTTTCTTGCTCCAATCCTTGCTCCAGGTCCTGCTTCAGCTTTCACTCAGTCCTCAATCAGCCCAAGCAAGGTACCTCTTTCTGACCGAAAAGAGGAATCCAAAAAAAATATTGATTTCAAGTTTTTTGAAAAAAAAGGGTTCACTATTGGATCGAAGATTAAGTATCAAGGATGAGAATTTTACTGCTCTTTAAAGAAAAATACTTATGTCGATCTGGTCAGAAAATTTTACTTAAATTTGAGCTATAGCAATGGAACAGTGAAATCTACAGCAAAAGGTATTGATGTTATTCTTGATCCAGTATATTTGGGACAGATACTGCACTTGCCTTATGAAGGCTATACCAATATGGAGCTCCTTATTAAAGAAGAAGAAATTAATGTTATCTTAGGGAGAACTTATACTAGAAGTCTAAATAAATTGGAAGCAAAAATTCTTTCTGTTGAGATGAGGCTGTTACATCACTTGGTAACCAAACCGTTTGTCCCTAGGAGTGGTAGACATGACCTTCTATCTGGTAGAGACATTTGCATTATGTACCATGTGATCACCCAAACCCCCCTAAACCTTCCAGTATTGATGTTTGAGGCCATAAGAGAGACCCTGAACAGATCCAAGGCTCACTTGCCTTTTGGTATGGCACTCACCTTAGTTTTTAGGAGGTTCGGAGTCAGTTTTGAGGGGGAGGCAGTTACTAGACTATCCCATTCCGACACCATCAACCGCCACACACTGCATCACATGGGTTTTTCTAAGACTGATGGCGGTTGGACAAAGGGTGTTGAGGAGAGAGCAAAGGATAAAGTAGAGGAGGAGGGACCATCTTTACCTCTTCGTGATCATAGAGCATCCCCAGATATTCAGTTCATATCTGATCATGAGGCTGGTCCTTCAGAGTCTGTAAGGAGGTATGCTACAGTTCCACAGACAGAGAGCAGGGCACATCCTTCAAAGTTCAGACTAGCAGATGATCAGATTGAGATGATATCCTAGCGTGTTGCCTCCATTCTATCTCAGCAGTTTGCCACTTCAGTCTTTGCACAGAGATCGACATCCCAGGATGACTCAGACCAGACTCTGATCCCTCACATTTGTACTATTTTTTAGATGCTTACTGATCAGTCGGTATGCATTGAGCAGCTTGAGGGATGTATTTTGAGATTGACAGGTAGAGTATTAGACTTGCAGAGGCAAGTATTAGCTTTAGCCCATCCCCAGCCGTATGAGGATATCACAGAGGTCTCAGACCTATCTGCAGAGGTGGCTAGACTTCGAGGAGTTTTAGAGAATGGCTTTGACTTCTTGAGAAGAGACATCAGGGGCCCCAGTGAGAATGCTTCAACTCAATTTAGTGCCCTGATGCAGTCTATATCGAGAGCCTTGGATATTTTGGATAACATCAAATTTTCCTTATTGCATAGTCCGTAGCTTCTTAGGCTCCAGCATCCTCTCACCCCTCTACTCATACTGGTACCTCTACCCGTGGTCGAGGCAGACGTGGTCGAGGTCGTGCTCGTGGACTTGATCCTACATCTCCTCACCCTATCTCTGATTCTTCAGATTCTGATCCCTCTAGCCATGACATCTATTAGATCTAGATTAGTTTGTCTCTTATATCTAGGATCTATCTTATGGGTCTTGTATTTGTTGGCTAATTAACTCTTGGATAGTTTCTATCCATGACTTTTGTATTTTGAGTTGACTCATGTGTATTGGGATACCTTTTGTATTCAGTTACTTTTGAATATATATATATATATATATGTGCTTTGACTTTCAATGAATGTCTATGAATGTGATCAAATTGAATTATTTTAATTATGATATATGAAAAATAACTCATATTAGTGCTGAGAAATACTATGAATTGCAATATCTTCTAGATGAGCAAATTGATATATCCTTTATGTTTGCTATGTTGAGGGGGAGTAGAGAAATAAGCAATCAAAGAAGGGGGCTAAAGAAGTAAAATATGGTATCAAAAAGGAGGAGTAAAGAAAATATGTCCTTTTTGTCATCTTTCTTTTCTTTTCTCTATCCTAAAAATCTCTTAAGATATTAATTGATGCTATCAAAAAGGGGGAGTAAAGAAAATTTATCCTTTCAAGATCCCTTAAAAAAAAGAGTAGAGAATCTTAATTGATGCTGTCAAAAAGAGAGAGTAGAGAATCAAAATCGAATTTGAGCAATAAGCAATAAAAAAATGAGCAATAAGCAATAAAAAAATTAGTAATAAGCAAAATTGTTAAGCAAATGTGTCAAAGAACCAAAATCGTCAGCTCTTTTTTTTATCTAATTTTCAAAGTAAATGAACTTATAAGCAAATTTTAAATTGATCTTCAAACTGCTTATGATGTATTTCGTTCAAATATTTGGCTATGATATTGAAGTGATGCATCTTCATAAATTTGAAATTCATGTTCAATGCTTTATATATGCTTTTGCTCAAGTATTTTATCATCATCAAAAAGAGAAAGATTGTTGCTCCTTGAATTGATTTTGATGATTACAAAGCATTTGAGGGGGTTACTAATGATTTTGACTTGAAAAAAGATTTATTGTATTTCAGGGGTAAAATCATAATTTTATCAAGTTTTGATTCGAAAGCCTCAAGAGCAAGAGCAGAAGATTTGTAATCTGTTGAAGGCAATTTCAATATTTTTGAATGTATATTTTGAAAGAAAATCATGTTTATAAATTTGAGTCGACCCCATGAGTCGACTCATGTCAAAAGGGGCTGAACAGCACGCTGAAGTTTTTGACTGGCACACTCTGTGAGTCGACCCCATGAGTCGATCCCTATGCATGAGTTGACCCTATGAGTCGACCTCTGCTGCTGTGCAGGCCAAAATTACAGAACAGTCATTTTCTGTTCTGTGCCACAGAAGTCGACCCCATGAGTCGACTCATGAGCATGAGTCGACCCTATGAGTCGACCCCTGTGATGGAGCAACTCCGTAACGGCTAGTTTTTAGCTCATTTTGGCTGCATTTAATGCCCAATTAGTGTGCTCTAACGGCTCTATTTCAACCCAGATTACTCTCCACCATCATTTGAAGTTATAAAAGGCACTTAAAGGAGGGAATCAAAAAAGGTTTTGAAAAGGTTCTCAAGCATTCACTTCAACCCTAAGCAAGAGCCCTCTTGAAGTTAGAGAAGCTTTTATTTTAAGTTCACCAACCCCTTAAGAGCTCATTCAAGTCTTCAACCACCTTGAGAAAAATCAGAAAAGCTTGCTTCTCTTTGTGTAAAGTGTATTTAAAGCTTTATTCACTCATTAAAGGAGCTACATCTGTATTTTCATGTGATTAACTGTTATACTCTATTTTTGAGTTGATTTTTATTTTGGAAGGATTTCAAAATATAGAAAAGTTGATCCAGACTTTGAATCAGATTGTATTGGGTTGGCTTGTATCTGAGAAATAAGTGTTCTAGCTTGGAATAGCTAGAGTCGGAGGTTTCGATGTTGTATTCGATTTGAATACGGATTAGTAGATTTGAATTCCCAAGTAGGAGCTTGGAGAGTGGATGTAGGTGCAAGGTTGGCACCGAACCACTATAAATCTTTTTGTTTGTGTTGTGCTTACTTGCTCTCCTTTTAAATTTTCTTATCTTCTTGCATTCTTACATCCAACTTCTACACCTTGCTTAAATTTTACTCTCCATATTTATCCTGCTCATTGTTAAATAATCCTCATAGTTGTAAGTTATTTTTAAATTTTTAAAAAACCTAATTCACCCCCCCTCTTGGGTTGCATAGTTGGGCAATACCATACCAGTGTCTCCACACTCCTTGGTTAAGAGGACAACCAACCTATATTGCCTACAGTGACCTATGCTAGATAGAAGCTATCATCCTTATTAACAGCATATCATTTGGTCATGAACAGTTTTAAAGACTCATCGATAAATTCTCTCTTTATCGAACCTAAATAGTCCTAAGGACTTCATCACAACAACGGAGTTTATTAGAAGATGAAAAGTTATGATGAAAATATCCAAAATATATTTTATTTATTAACAAATCAATTACAATACAACGTTACTCAACCATCAACAGGTTGACGATTGGCATTTGGGACATATTTCACAACAACTCCCACTTGTCCTAAAGCCACTCGGCACAGTATCTAATACCCATCTTCAACTTGTGGTTGTCGAACTCCTTTATCGCTAGGGCTTTAGTAAAGGGGTCGGCCAGGTTCTTCTTTCCATTGATCTTCTGAAGGTCGACGTCATCTCGATCCATGATCTCCCAGACCAGATAGAAGCGACGCAAAATATGCTTTGTCTGTTGGTGTGCTTTGGGTTCCTTCGCCTGAGCTATGGCACCAGTGCTGTCGCAGTAGAGCAGGACCAGACCATCGAGGGAGGGTGCTACTTTGAGCTTGATGATGAATTTTCTCAGTCACAAAGCTTCCTTCGCGGCATCCGATGCAGTGATGTACTCCACCTCACAAATAGAGTCTGCCATAGTATGCTGCTTGGAACTCTACCAGCAGATGGCTCCACCATTCAGAATAAAGATATAACCCGATATGCTTCTGCTGTCATCATGATCAGATTGAAAGCTGGAGTTTGTGAACCCCACAAGTTTCAGATCTGACTCACCATAAACTAACCATTGGTCCTTGGTATTTCTCAAATACCTAAGGATGGCTTTAACCACTTTGCAGTGATTTTCTCCAGGATCAGATTGGTATCTACTCACTACTCCTAGTGAGTATGCCATATCTGTCCTTGTACATGTCATGGCGTACATGATAGACCCATGATCGAAGCATATGGGACTCTACTCATACGCTCTCTCTCTTCAGGAGTTGTCAGATAATCCTTCTTAGAGAGAGAAATTTCATGGCCTATCGGTAAATAGCCCTTCTTGAAATTCTCTATGCTGACCTCTTCAGCACAGTGTCTATGTACGTGGACTAGGATAACCCAAGCATCCTTTTAGATCTATCCCTATAGATCTTCTTCCCTAGGATGTAGGATGCTTCACCTAAGTCCTTAATGGAGAACTGCGATGACAACCAAACTTTTATTCCCTATAGTGCGGGGATGTCATTCCCTATTAAGAGAATGTCATCCACATATAAGACAAGAAATACCACAACTGGATCATTTGCCCATTTATAGATGCAGGGCTTTTCTCCATTCTTAATGAAGCCATAAGTTTTGATCACCTTATCAAAACGCATGTTCCAACTCTGAGAAGCTTGCTTCAATGCATAAATGGATCTCTGAAGCTTGTACACCTTGGACTCATCTGTGGATGTAAACCCCTCAGGTTGTATCATATACACCTCTTCGGTCAGCTCTCTATTCAGAAAAGTTGTCTTTACATCCATTTGCCAGATCTCATAATTTAGATGGACAGCTATTGCAAGTATTATCCGAATGGATTTGAACATTGCCACAGGGGAGAACATCTCGTTATAGTCAATACTATAATGTTGACGATATCCCTTGGCAACCAGACGGGCTTTATAGATTTCCACCTTTCCATCTGTGCCCCTCTTCCTTTTGAAGACCCATTTACATCCAATGGGTTTAACCCTTTCAGGTGGGTCAACCAATGTTCATACATCATTGACCTTCATGGACTCCATTTTGGATTGCATGGCTTCAAGCCATTTCTCAGAATCAGGTCTCTGTATTACATCCATATAGGTGATCGGATCCTCATCGTTCTCATCGAGTTCGATGGGATCACTGTTTCGGACCAAAAAACTATAGTATCTGTCCGGCTGATGGGTACTCTATCAGATCGCCTTAATGGTGCAGGTGCATTGGGCTCCGGATCTGATCTAATCAAATCTGACTCAGGTTCAGCTATTGGTATCGATCCTTCTACTTGTTGAACTTCATCAAGTTTAACCTTAGAGGTAAACTCTTTTTCTAAAAAGATTACCTTAAGGCTGACGAACACCTTTTGTTCATCAGCATGGTAAAAAAAATATCCTTTGGTCTCTTTGGGGTACCCTATGAATGTGCATTTGTCAAACCTAGGTCCAAGTTTATCTGTAACTAACCATTTGACATAGACCGGGCACCCCCAGACCCTAAGGTGTGAAAGTGCTAGCTTACGCCCTGTCCATATCTCATACAGACTTACTTGGAATCCTATTTAACAGATACCAGGCTGATGATTCGAGTGCATATCCCCAGAAGGATATCGGCAAGCTAGCAAAAACCCATCATGGATCGGACCATGTCTAACATAGTTCGATTTCTCCTTTCAGACACACCATTATGCTGTGGTGTTCCTGGAGGAGTCCATTAAGAGAAAATTCTATTCTCTTCTAGACATGTGAGAAACTCACCAGAAAGGTATTTCCCTCCTCGGTCAGACCGAAGAGTTTTAATACTCTTCCTAGTTTATTTTTCTACTTCATTTCAGAATCATTTGAACATTTCAAATGAATCCGACTTATGTTTCATCAGATAGACATATCCACATCTGGATAGATCATCTGTGAAAGTGATGAAGTAAAAATATCCACCTCTAGCACTTGTGCTCATGGGCCCGCATACATCAGTATGTACTAGGCCCAAGAGCTCAGTAGCTCTCTCACCTTTTTCAGTAAAAGGTGACTTGATCATTTTATCAAAAAGATAGGATTCACAGGTTGGAAGTGATTCACAATCACTGACTTCGAGGATTTTCTCTTGAGTCAACCTACTTATCCTGTTTTTGTTTATATGACCTAGCCTATAGTGCCATAAGTAGATATCTGATACACTATCTAATCTAGGGTGCTTGCCAGTGGAATAGACTGCGTTAATAGGTTGTGATAACATATACACACCATTGTTCAAATGTTCACAAGAAATAGTAACACCATTCATAATGATATTACAAACTTATTTTTTTATTAAAATTTTATAATTATTTTTAGCCAAAAGGCCTACAGAAATGATATTTAAAAAGAAACTGGGACAGAAATGACAATCATTAAGAATAATGGTATGGGACTCAAATACAAGTTTCAAGATTTTTAATGCTAGAACTGGAACTGGTCTTCCATCTCCAACATTCAGGAACCTCTCGCCTTACTCGAATCTTCTACTAACCTGCAACCCCTGCAATGATTTGCAAACATGGTAAGGGCTATCGATATCCAATACCCAATAAGTTATATCACAAATAAAAAAATTACAAGGAGTTATCATATAAATACCTTGCCCAGCAATAGCTTGCTTCTTTCTCTGCCTATTCGGGTTCAGGGAAGCAATGTACTGAGGATAGGTCATCTTCTAGTGCCCCCGCTTCTTGCAAAAGAAGCATTCAGCTTAACTCTTATTGGGCTTGATCTTTCTGGTCTGGCCCTGCACTGATGTTCCAGCCCGAACTTGCACCTTCTTCATTTTCTTCTTTTTGTTCTTCTTTCCTTTCTTAAAGGGTCGAGAACCAGAAGACGAACCTCCCACTAAGTTCACCGACTCCTTGTGGAGTTGGTGATCCTTCTCAAAGTTCTGAAGCAACCCCAGTAACCCATGGTAGTTTAATTCAGGCTTTGTCATTCTATAATGAGTGAGGAATGGGAGATAAGACTTGGGCAACGAGTTCAGTATTGCATCTTTCCCAAGTTGCTCATGCAAGGGAAAGCCGAGCTTGCTCAAATGCTTTATCAGCTCAATCATGTATAATACATGATCAGTGACAGAGGCACCATCCCATATTTTGGTATTGAAGATGGCACAACTAGTCTTGTGCCTCTCCACATCATCGAGTATGCCAAAGGCATCCTCCAACACTTGAAGCATGTCCTTTGGCTGAGCCATCTCAAATCAGCGACTGAACTTGTTGCTCATAGCAGCCAGCATGATGCAGTGCACCATGATCCGATCATTGAGCCACTTCTGGTAAGTGTCTCTGACTGTTCCACATACATTGCTAGCTGGCTCCTCAGGTACAGAATCCGTTATCACATATAGGATCCGTTCATGCTCCAGGACTATCTTCAACTTTCGGTAGCAGCTACCAAAGTTGGATCCCACTAACTTATCATTGTCCAACAATGATCGGAGTGATAGGAAAGTGACCATATCTGTACAAAAGAAAATCATAACCTAATTAGTAATTGATTCATTAAACCTAAAGATTTGGACTTTAATCAAAAGGTTTCTTCCACTATTTTATTCGAATTGGTAGCCTCTACCTTCAATTCGAGGAATTACCCTAATTCCTTAGTGGGTACTAGAATCCACTTAGACTGCACACAAGTCCAACTTTGGTTGGCCAACCCATGTACATCTAAGGGTAGGTTCATAACTAATTTTTCTTTAAATAATTTCTAGTAATTTTATTTTTTCCCCAGTCCCTAATCAGTAGATTTTGGCCTCCACTGAAAAGGTCTGGTTAGGTCCAACCATTAACATGACCATACTTGGCCCATCTAGCCAATGAATGATTAGACCCAACTTTGGTTGGCTAACCTAACCACCATTTAGAAAGATGCAGTCAAGAAATCATATTATGAATGATAATTCCATCAACCGATAAGCACCAGGCCTTTGGACCTCTAATGATTATCCAACTGATGGACCCATTATCATCCACTTAATGGGATGCTATGATCTAGTTATCACCATAACTATTTCATTTTAAGGACCTAATAATTTTAGAGGATTTAATTGATTTAGAAGATGAGATCAGATGAACCAGCTTATCATGATCCTCCCATTAGCTTCACCAAGTCAGCTTAAGGGAGAGCACCTAAATCAGTCACACTGATTTACCTAGCTGACATGGGTCAGCTCGAATAGTCAAGTGATCCGATCAAAACATAATTTCACCAAGAAACTAGGTAAGTTTGATCGGTGGGAGGATCTGCCAAAGCTTGCCTTAGACACCATCAGAAATGGCCAGATAAGTGGGCTGCCAATTAAAAATCACCGGTCTGGTTTACCTTAGATACCAACTGGTTTAATTAGTTTCGATTAGATCAACCTAACAGTTCATGCTAGGCCACTTAGCAAAGAATCAAGTCCATTTGGTTCTCGTTAAAGACATGGACTTGACTAACTACAACTATTGTAATTGATCTAGAGAATCCTTGACCTAATCTAAGACAATAATTGATTAGATTTAGTCAATTCTCTAATTAAGTTTATCTTTAATCTAACCTTAGGTCTAACCCAATTAATGGACCTAATTCCCACTAACCCATTAACCCAATGTGTTATGGTTTGTGTCTTAGGTTCTTCAATTCACAATCTTAGAACCTAATCAAACAACTTCTTAATTCTCAATTAAGTTTTAGGATGAGAGTTGGGGTTTGACTTTTCGAAAAAAAATTTCATGTTTGTAAAATATTTTTACAACATGGTTCTACCAACTAAGTTGCATGTTTGATTCATAATCAAAATGCAAGTAAAATAAGTATGAAACTACTTTAGATCTAATCTAAACAGGTTCATGTAATTGAAACAATTTCAACTTTAAACTGCGCAAATTTCTTAGATAAATATATGATAGTTCTTTGCACGAGAATTATCAACAAAGAGATTTTATTTTAGATTTAAATATTTTTTAAATCCAATAAATCATAAATTTAATCAAGATCACATCTAACAAATTTATGATTAAAGATAGATCTATACAAACTAGGACAACCTTTGCACTGTAAGGGGTAAACCTTACAACAGGATAACCTATAGTTCATGATTGATCTAAAAATTTTAATTTTAGATTTAATAATTAGATTATAAATTAGATCTAATCTAAGAAATAATCTAAGCATGTATAAATAACCATATAATAAACAACCTAGGCTCTGATACCAATTGAAGGAACCAGATCTAGGATTTCAGGGTTAGATCTTGAAACTTTTTCTAGATCAGGCAGCGAAAGACTAAAATAAATTAAAATTTATCTTGTAAAATTAGAGAAACCCTAAATCTAAAATTTTATTACATGATTATTACATGGTATTAAATTAAAAATTAAAATATAAAGAGCAAGAACTACATGTAGATCATATCAACATGTTTCTATGCTACATCTAGTGTATGTAAAATATAATAGATCAGATCTATTACCTTGCAAGTTAGATGTTCTAACTTTGCTGATCTGGGCTTGAGGATGATGTTGCAAGCTGCACAAATATCCAGCCTTTAGGAGTCATCCACATGAGCCCATGAATCACGATCAGAAGTTCTAGTCCAGGAAATCAGCACAGTATGCTAATACTGCACTGATCCTTCTTTGATGGTCGATCAGATGCCTCCTTCTTCTTGATTTAGACTCTTCCAAAGATGAAAAGTAGGAGAAGGAGTTTTAGATGAGATACTCTCAGAAAACTTACAGATGGAGGAAGGGAAGAGATGAACCCAGCAACTCTAGAAGAAGACCCTCTTCTTCTTCTCTTTGCTCTAACCCAGACACCTAGTCTTGTGTCTATTATATCTCTATGCCATAAGAATCTTTCTCCTTGAGTTTTGGATACCCAAAAGGTCCCTCAACTCTCTACAATCCATAAAAAGTTTATGAAAAAATTTATTTTAAATAGAGAGATATGAAGAGTCCTTTTCTAGATCAAATACCTGATCAAGAAATATCCAAACAAGGCAAGACAAGGGGCGCCCAACTCTTGGGCATCTCCTCCTTCTTTTTCTATTGTAGAATACCAGAAAAGGGTGCATATTATGTATCATAAAATCCATAAAAATTCTAAAAAAAATTTGGATAAAGTCAGTGCCATAAGGAAAGAGTTTTGGTTTCCTAAATCTCTATCTCATAGAATTTGAAATCCAAACTAATTCCTACTTTGACTTGATCCACAACCATATTCCATATAAAAAAGAAAGAGAGAAAAGTTTTGGGCATGTGTGAAGATCTGGGAGAGAGGGTTTTTTCACACAATATAAGAGAGAGTGGGCGTGGGATAAGAGAGAGTGGGCATGGGAGGCTAAGGTGGCGCAAGGTGGAATCCTAGTCTTACTAGGATTCAATCTATGACTTGTTCAAATTTGATTTCTCAAACCAAATCAAACCAAAACTAAATTAACTTAACTCAAATATATCTTAACATAATTAATAGTTTAATTTAATCAGATTAAATTAGATTTAAATCTGATTTAATTTTTTAATTAAATTAAAAATTAGGTTGACCCAAGTCCTATTTGAACTAGGACTATTTTTTCTTGCACTTGGCTTATCCAATAAACCAATTGCACTTGATCTAATCAAGCTCAAACCAAATCTAATTAAATTATATTTAATTAAACTTAATCTCAATCCTTTGGCTTAATCAAATTAAGCTAATTAGCAATCGAATTGCGAATCGATCCCCCTGCAACACTTGCACTAGGTTAAATGTCAATCATATTGATCCTTTAACCCTAGAATGATTCTTAATCATTGATCAACCATTCGATCAGATCATGAACTCTAATATGTGTGACCTCATAGGTCTAAATCTAAGTAGGTAGCATAATAATAAATTTTTGTACCAAAAGAAGTGACCATCTAGCAATAGTGCCCGATGATCGGATAAGTCGAATGTGTAGAACAACATTCTTAGAAGCCATGCGGATATAGTTTCTATATAATTCATCCCCTTGACCAAAATAATCATAAGACACCTCAGAGTTCAACAATCAACTCTGATCAGATAGTCCACATTGTATTTCAAAATATCAAATCCATCTGATGGATTATCCTGGTCAAGATTTTGCTAAATTGAAATATAGCGACTCATTCTTCTCCAACTCTTAGAGTGGTCAATCCCATCTCGATCACACTCTGACTTTGCAAGTACTTGACTATGCCCAGAAGCCTTTCATTACTGAATTAGAAATTCAGTTAGCCCAGTACCAAAGCACAGTGAGTTGCTTGTAAGTCACTGAGGCGATCTCAGGTCTAAGGGACACTTATACCTATATCCCATCAGAGATATTCTTGACAGCAAAATACTTTGAAGTTGGTCACGTTCAATGATGATGTACCCTTATATCTTATCGATATGTCATACCAGTGTCTCCACACTTCTTGGTTAAGAGGATAATCAACCCATATGGCCTACAGCGACCTATGCTAGATAGAAGCTGTCATCCTTAACAGCCTATCATTTGGTCATGAACAGTTTTAAGGACTAATCGATAAATCCTCTCTTTATCAAACCTAAATAGTCCTAAAGACTTCATCACAACAACAGAGTTCATTAGAAGATGAAAACTTATGATAAAAATACCAAAAATATATTTTATTTATTAACAAATCAATTACAATACAAGGTTGCTCAACCATCAACAGGTTGACGATTGGCATTTGGGACATGTTTACCAACAAAATTTTGGCATAGGAGAGAATTCACATAGAAGGACTCCTCCTCTTCTATGCCTTATAAAAATTTCATAATAATTTGGTGTGAAATCATAAGAGATCTGGTTGAGAATTTAAGGCAACGCGTAATGATAAGAGCCTTCTTTAAGAAGGACTCTCCATCTTCACACGCTAATTAGGAGAGGGGCGGTAATTTATTTTGGTGTGAAACCTGGTGGGTGTAGAGAAGTCCTTCTCCACTTGAAATTATTCTAAGTTGGATAAGAACCCAATCAAAATTGACCCAATCCCATTAGGTCAAAGACAACTGGTCTAGGTTAGCTCAAACACTTTGATCTAAACCAATTTAGTAACTTGGGTTAATACAATGTGCTAGCATATCAAATTAACCTTTAAAATTTATATTAAATCTTAATTAAATTAGATCAAAATTAGATCTCAAAGTGTGTGATCCATTGAGTTCTAAATCTAGCCAGTAGTGGACTCAGACTTTCGACATAACCCTAATTAGGTCAGCTGAAGAGTCCTAATCAACTAGGACTTTCCTAATTGATTTCTGAATTAAACTCTTTTAACTTTGATCAGTCCACAAGTCTAGATTGATATCTAGCAATATATCATGACTATCCGAAAGATTTAAAATTTTAATAAAAAATTATCAAAATATCCTTCAGTGGTAAGTTATCGGATAATTCAATCCTTCAGTCAAATAACATTCCAGATGAGTTATAGGTATGAAAATATGTCAAATCCAATCACTTATCTATATGTATCTCGATCAAAAGATAATGATTCAGTTGATGATACATTAAATTTTTTTTTATAATTACCATCCTACTTTGGCCAAAAACTTTCAGAATCATCGATCTTTGAGATCACATAGAATATTTGCTCTCCTTATTAGGAGTGACTGATCCCTTATTGATCACTCACAATCTCTATGCATATTTCACTATATCCAGAACATCCTATACAAGGATTAAAGAATCAAGTTAGGAAGTGAACCAAAATATGGGTTCATATATACAAGGTACCATGACGATCTCAGGTCAAAAGATCACTTACACAACTTCCACTAGAGAATCATCAGCTGACATGTAAATAAGACTCTATCTGATGATCTCTCACAAGTCTATTCAGTGAACTCATTCTCTAATGAGCACCCATAATCTTATATTAGTATCACCACATAAGTGGTTGTGAGATCAACCATCCTCATTTCTGAGTATATATAGGACATGCCAGTTTTACCGGTATCATTGATCTCTAACTCAATGAACCAATGACTGAAAATATTTTAGATCATGGCTATCAAAGATTTAGATCTCACTGGTATGATTTCATCACGACCCTAAAAGCATTGCCCAGACTTATAGGGTTTATTATAATCCTAAGATCAAAATGATGTGGCATATAATGAATCAAAAATATCTATTTTATTAATAATATTAATATCAATTATATGAGTCTGAAAGATAAATTATAGAAAATATCCTATCGCATTCCATATACGATGGGTTTGTAGGACATTATTTTTTCAATCTTCCACTCGCACTAAAGCCAATCACTCCTATATTTGATGCCCATGCTATCAAGGTGGTAGTCAAACTGCTGCATTGATAAGATCTTAGTGAATAGGTCTGCTATATTGTTCTTGGTGTCAACTCGCTCTACGATCATATTGCATCTTTCGACTATCTCCCGAACGAGGTGGAATCATCTTAGGATATGCTTGAATTTATGATGAGATCTTGATTCTTTAACTTGAGCAACTGCCTCAATATTATCATAATAAAGGAGCACTGGTTGTTCAATTTCTGAAACCACACCCAATCCTAAGATGAATTTCTTCATCCAGATGGCCTCCTTAGCAGCCTCACTAGCAGCAATATACTCAGCCTTAGTGATCGAGTCAGCAATAGTTTACTATTTGAAACTCTTCCAACTTACTGCACCATCATATAGAGTGAACACATATCCAGATATAGATTTGCTATCATCCAGATCAGATTGAAAACTAAAATCAGTATAGCCTTCCAGTTTTAAATCAAATCCATCATATATTAGAAAAATATCTCTAGTCCTTCTCAAGTACTTGAATATATTTTTCACAGTTTTTTAATGATCCTCTCCGGGATCAGTCTGAAATCTGCTTACAATGTCCAAAGTATAAGCCAAATCAGGCCTGATACATAACATAGCATACATAATTGATCTTACAGTCGAAGCATAAGAAATAGAACTCATTCTATTTCTCTCTTCAGGTGTTTTAGGAGACATCTTCTTAAAGAGTTGTATGCCATGACCTATGGACAAGTAACCTCTTTTACTTTCCTCCATATTGAACCTCTTCAACACAAAGTCAATGTATGTAGATTGGGACAAGCCTAGCATCATTTTTGTTTTATCCCTATAAATCTTTATACCAAGTATATAGGATACTTCACCCAAGTCTTTCATGAAACACATTTGTGATAGCCATGTCTTGATTGATTGCAACATCGGGATATTATTCTCAATAAGCAGTATGTTGTCCACATACAAGATCAAGAAGACAACAGTACTCTCACTAGTCTTCTTGTATACACAAGACTCATCCACAATTTTGATAAAGCTAAATGATTTGACTATCTCATCAAAATACATGTTCCAACTCCTCGATGCTTATTTTAATCCATAAATGGATCTATTCAGCTTGCATATTTTCTCACTAGAGATAAATCTCTCTGGCTGAGTCATATAAATTTTTTCCTCAAGGTTTCTATTGAGGAAGACAGTCTTGATATCCATCTGTCAGATCTCATAGTCATGGTATGTTGCAATAGCAAGCATTATCCGAATAGACTTGAGCTTGGCTAATGGCGAAAAGATTTCTTCGTAATCAGCATCTTGTTTTTGTATAAAATCTTTTGCCACCAACCTGACCTTATAGGTCTCTACCTGACCATCTACTTTAATCTTCTTTTTGAAGATCCATTTGTAGCCTATTGGGGTCACACCCTTGGGTGCATCAACCAAAGTCCAAGCTTGGTTGGTATACATGGAGTCCATTTTGAATTTTATGGCATTGAGCTATTTGTTAGAGTTGTTACTCATGACAGCTTCCGAATAGGTCGGGGGATCATCATTCTTAATGATATAGGATGTACTATCATTCTCAATGACAAATCCATACCTGAGTGGTACATTACGCATTCTACTTGACCTTCAGAGAGAAGGTGTATGTAGTAGCTATGCCTCAACAAATGGCACATCTGGTTGAGAATTAGTTTGTGAATCCTGAATGGGTTATAGGTTTTGAACTTCCACAAGTTCAACAGACCTCCTACTGCCTCCTTCTTGGATAAACTTTTTCTTCAAGAAAATGGTATTCTTACCAATAAATACCTTTTGTTGAGTAAGATGATAGAAGTAGTATCCAATACTCTCCTTGGAATAACCCACAAATCTGTATTTTTTTAATCTAGCATCTGGATATGTCTATCAATATTTTTTACATGAGCTGGGCAACCCCAAATCTTAAGATGCTTAATATTGGGTCTCTTCCCTTTTCATATCTTATATGGAGTGCTAGAAATAGATTTAGAAGGTACTTTATTTAAAACATACGCTGCAGTCTTGAGAGCATATCCCCAGAAGGATATCAGAAGATCGATGAAACACATCATAGACCGCACCAAATCTAATAGGATGCGATTCCTCCTTTTCACAATTCTATTTAATTATGGAGTATAAGGAGGTGTACATTGAGAGAGTATTCCAATTTATTTGAATAATTGAGGAACTCAATAGACAAGTATTCTCTTGCTCGATCAGATCGAAGAGTTTTAATATTTTTATCAGTTTATTTCTCAACCTTTCTTTGATACTCTTTAAATTTGTCAAAGGCCTTGAATTTATATTTCATTATATACACATATCCAAATCTAGACCTATCATCAGTAAATATGATGAAGTAAGAGTATCCACCTCTAGCTTGAGTCGATATTGGACCATAAATATTAGTATGTATAAGGTCCAATATGTCACTTGCCCTTTCTCCATGTCCGGTAAATGAAGTCTTGGTCATTTTTTTCATGAGACAAGATTCACAAGTTCTATATAATTCATAATCATAAGGATCGAAGAATTTATCTTCCTATAACTTGTTAATTCTCGACTCATTTATATGACCAAGTCGGCAGCGCCAAAGGTATGTGACGTTCACATCTCTCTCTTTCTTTTCTTCATATTATCAATATAAAGTACATTATCATTAAGTGAAAAAAATAAAAGACCATTATCAATATAAGCACTTTCATAATATTAATTAAAAAAATATATAGAACAACCATTATTTTTTGCTTTTATTTCAAAACCTTGTTCCAATAGCAATAGTATGGAAATAATATTTCTAACGATATTAGAGATATAATGACAGGTCTTTAGTTTTAATATTTTGTCCGAAGACAACTTCAAAACCCTGGTTCCCATGGCTTCGGCCTGAATGGACTCTCCACTAGTGTCGAATAGCTCGAAGTCATCTTTATTCAGACTCTCCACAGACGATATCCAATATCCAAAAATCTAAAAATAAAATACTTAATGATAAGTTAGTTTGTATCATATACAAACCTTTGGCAACATTTGTTGGTTTCAAAGTTGTAGGGTGTTGGTGCAAAAATCCGCTTGCGCCGGAGAAGCTGGAGTCGAGGGAGTCGCGGTCGCTGCCGGGACCTGCAAAGGAAGTCTAAACCGGAGGTGGGGTTGCTCTGGCAAGACCCTCCGATGCTCAAGTCAGTTCTCTGCCTCAACAAGAATGGAGTGCTCGAACGAAGAATTTAGCAGAGTTTTTAGATAAAAATGAGAGCTTATGGAATAACGTATCTGGGATCCCCCTTTTTATAGGCGGAGGGCTCAACAGACTGATAGCGATGTTCATAACCGTCTCGTAGTGGGCCGCCCACCGTCAGGAGGAATTTGTTGCAAGGAGTAGTGGAGTAGACCCATGACCCTCACAGCAGCGCGCCACGTGGAGTCTGCCGTAGGGAGTGGAGCGGCGTCCGTTGTCCCGACTTGCCAGCGGATGGAGGAATCGCGCAGTATCCGTTACAGAAGGTGGAGCAGGATCGTGGCCGTCATAGTGGTCTGTCAGAGAATGATGGAGCTGCGCGGAATCCATCGTAGGAAGTGGAGCAAGATCGTGGTGGTTCCTGTATTGCGCCAGAAAGTGTGGATTCATCGGCTGAAGTTCGGCAGCGGTCGGAGCTGGTGACGGAGCCTGGCTCCCGTAGGAGCCCGGGCGGAGTCCTCCTTGTGATTGAAGTCGTGGGTGGAGCCCGACTCCCGTAGGAGTCCGGGCGGAGTCCTCTCGGAGTTGAAGCCGTGGGCGGAGCCCGGCTCCCATAGGAGTCCGGGCGGAGTCCCCTACAATTAAAGTCAGGTGCGAAGTCCGGCTCCTGCAGGAGTCTGGACGGAGCTTACCGGCAGTTGAAGTTGGCGACGGAGCCCAGCTCCCGAAGGAGTCCGGGCGGAGTCCTCCTTACGGTTGAAGTTGTGGGCGGAGCCCGGCTCCCGTAGGAGTCCGGGCGGAGTCCCCTGCAATTAAAGTCAGGTGTGAAGTCTGGTTCCCGTAGGAGGCGGAGCCCGGCTCCCGTAAGAGTCTAGGCGGAGTCCCCTGCAATTACAGTCAGGTGCGAAGTCCGGTTCCCGTAGGAGTCCGGACGGAGCTTACCGGCAGTTGAAGTTGGCGACGGAGCCCGGCTCCCGTAGGAGTCCGGGCGGAGTCCTCCTTGCGGTTGAAGTTGTGGGTGGAGCCCGGCTCCCGTAGGAGTCTGGGCGGAGTCCCCTGCAATTAAAGTCAGGTAAGAAGTCCGGCTCCCGTAGGAGTTCGGACGGAGCTTACCGGCAGTTGAAGTTGGCGATGGAGCCCGGCTCCCGTAGGAGTGCGGGCGGAGTCCTCCTTGCGGTTGAAGTTGTGGACGGAGCCCGGCTCCCGTAGGAGTCCGGGCGGAGTCCCCTGCAATTAAAGTCAGGTGCGAAGTCTGGCTCCCGTAGGAGTCCGGACGGATCTTACCGGCAGTTGAAGTTGGCGATGGAGCCCGGCTCCCGTAGGAGTCTGGGCGGAGTCCTCCTGATGGTTGAAGTTGTGGGCGGAGCCCGGCTCCCATAGGAGTCCGAGCGGAGTCCTTTTAGAGTTGAAACCGTGGGCGGAGCCCGGCTCCCGTAGGAGTCCGGGCGGAGTCCCCTGCAATTAAAGTCAGGTGCGAAGTCCGGCTCCCGTAGGAGTCCGGACGGAGCTTACCGACAGTTGAAGTTGGTGACAGAGCCCGGCTCTCGTAGGAGTCTGGGCAGAGTCCTCCTTGCGGTTGAAGTTGTGGGTGGAGCCCGGCTCCCGTAGGAGTCCGGGCGGAGTCCCCTGCAATTAAAGTCAGGTGCGAAGTCCGGCTCCCATAGGAGTCCGGACGGAGCTTACCGACAGTTGAAGTTGGCGACGGAGCCCGGCTCCCGTAGGAGTCCGGGCGGAGTCCTTCTTGCGGTTGAAGTTGTGGGCGGAGCCCAGCTCCCGTAAGAGTCCGGGTGGAGTCCCCTGCAATTAAAGTCAGGTGCGAAGTCCGGCTCCCGTAGGAGTCCGGACGGAGCTTACTGGCAGTTGATGTTGGCGATGGAGCCCGGCTCCCGTAGGAGTCCTGGTGGAGCCCGGCTTCCGTAGGAGTCCAGGCGGAGTCCTCTCGGAGTTGAAGCCGTGGGCGGAGCCCAGCTCCCGTAGGAGTCTGGGCGGAGTCCCCTACAATTAAAGTCAGGTGCGAAGTCTGGCTCCCGTAGGAGTCCGGACGAAGCTTACCGGCAGTTGAAGTTGGTGACGGAGCCCAGCTCCCGTAGGAGTCCGGGCGGAGTCCTCCTTGCGGTAGAAGTTATGGGCGGAGTCCGGCTCCCGTAGGAGTCCGGGCGGAGTCCCTGCAATTAAAGTCAGGTGCAAAGTCCAGCTCCCGTAGGAGTCCGGACGGAGCTAGTTGAAGTTGGCGACGGAGCCCGGCTCCCGTAGGAGTCCGGGCGGAGTCCTTGCGGTTGAAGTTGTGGGTGGAGCCCGGCTCCCGTAGGAGTCCGGGCGGAGTCCGCAAGGGTTAATCCTGCTGAGAACTTCGGCTGTGGGTATTTTATACCCAACACCAGTCCCCCTACTTTCGAGTTTGAATTTCGAATGAAGGAAGTACAGAGAGATTGGCATAGCCAAAGTTGTCCCCTCGAATCCTGCGCACGACCACCCCCGGATATTTTGGCATTAAATGTGCGCGTGCTTGAGTCTTTTCGAATCAGGGTGATACGAAGGGACCCTTCGAAATTCCCGTCGGTACACTGGCCCAGGTACGGTGCCATAATGGCTTTGCCGACCCGTCAGCCACTTTTAGCCACCCGTCGGGGGGAGTGGGATACGTGTCGGGTGCGGGCTGGCCTGGGGAGATTCGCGATCATTATGGCATCGGATCCCAGGGTCTATTTAAACCCGTCCTTTCACCTTTAGGGGCCCTACTCCGTTCCAGAGTTCTATCAGTGTCTGCCTTCCCTTGGAGAGCCCTGTTTCAGTTGGTATCTTCTCGGGCCATAGGCGCCCTTCCAATCGTCCCTGTCTTCATCCCTCTGCATCCCTCAGAGTGATCTAGGTTAGTTCCAGCACCTTCATCTTTCTTCCCGCCACTTAGGGACCTCTTCTTTGCCATTATTTTTTTTGTATTCCTCCGAGTTAGTTTCCTGTGACCTCTCGCCCTTCATCCTGTCCGTCTTCTTTGGGATATTTAGAGCCCTCATTCGAAGTTATTCAAAATGTCGTCCGACTCTTCTGCTCCCTGCAGTTCTGGGAGTTCTTCCGCCTCAAACCCCCAGGTCCCTTGCTCTGTAGACGAACCTGTGTCTGGGGCTGGGCTCCACACAGTTTTTGCGTCGGGCGCCATTCCATGTTTCCTGACTCCGGAGGAACTCCTTCTGATAAGGGTTCAGTATGGAGTTCCTCCGGAGTATGACCTGGAGCTGTCTGGCCCCTCTGACCGGGCTAGCACTCCCCCGCCCAGTCATTTTTGCCTGTATCAGGAGGCGTTCCGTGCCGAAATCCGACTTCCGCTTCCATCCTTTGTTGTCGCCCTCTTCCGCTTCTTAGACATCTCCTTGGCTTCTGTGGCCCTGAATTTTTTTAGGTTTTTGATAGGATTTCTCTCCCTTTGCCACGTAGTCGAGGTCCAACCGTCCCTCTCCCTGTTTAAGCACTTCTATACTTTCAAGCGCCATCCTTCGGTGAAGGACTGGTGGTACTTCTCCCTCCAGTTCGGTAAGAAGGGGTTGCTGAAAGGTGCCCCTTCTTCAATCCACAATTGGAAGGGGAAATATCTCTTCGTCCACTGCCTGACCCTGAGGCTGGGCTTGCCCCCTTGGGGCTCTCTGAGGGATTCTGTCCGCCGGGCCCCCAGCCTGGGGGAGGATGACCTCCAGGCTGCCCGAAAGCTCCTTGCCTATTCCGCTCCTTTCCTTCCCAATCTTCTGAGGGAGCAATTTCTGTTCAACATTGGCCTGAGCCCCCAGGATCCTGCGAGTATTTCATCTTTTTCTTTATCTTCTTTTTTCCTGCCTTTCTTCTTTTTCTTTCTCTTTTTTACCTCCTCTTCCTTCTCTCTCTTTTTCTCCTCTCTTTCTTCTTTTCTTCTCTTTCTCTCTTCTTCTTTTTTTTTCTTTTTTTTTCAATTTCTAACTCCTCATTGATTGGTTTGCCTCTTTTTCTTCTCTTTTAATTTTTTTTTTTTAAGAAATAGACGTCGAAGCAGCACGGATGCTTGTCAGGGGCCTTAAGGACCAGAAAAGAAAGGGTGTCGTGACCTCCGGATCGACGAAGAGGGCCAGGGCGGAGGAGTCGAGCTTGGCCGCACCCGCCCAGGCAGCTCCAGCGATCGACATTCCCTCGGATGCCGAGGCAACGGCTCCCCGGACCTCCTCGAGGAGTCTGCCGACTGGGGCCCCTATTTCGGGGTCCACTCCGCGGAGGCGCCCGTAGCCGAGAGGGGGAAGAGAAGGAAGTCGGTGGCCCGCAGGGTGAGTAGCCGTCGAACTACTACTGACGAGTCCCTCTGCTCCGAAGAGGGGTCGGAGAATCCCTTCAATGACAGGGACTTGATCAGGCGGTTGATCGACGGCTGCATTCTGCCCGATGTCGTCGAAAGGATCGACCGTGCCGATCCTGAGCAGCGGGCCTGGGACTCTTTGGGGTCCTTCCTTGAGGTAAGCAAATCTTCATTTACCTGGCTATTCGGCCTTTATTCTGATCCCCTAGCCGCCCTTACAGATTGGGCACCAGCTCCTCACCAATATCGAGGCATTGAACCGTGCGAGGAGGGACATCATCCAGGTGGAGGAGCGCTGTCGGGCCGAGGTTGCTCGCCTCCAAGAAAAGATGGCCGAAGTAGTCACCCTCCAAGAGGCCCTGGAAAGAGAGAAACAAGCCCGGGAGGAGGAGAGGCAGACCTTGGAGGAGTCGGCGAGAAAGGCAGAGGTCGAGGCCGCCAACTTGGCTGAGCAAATTTCGGTCCTGGTCTCGGAGGCCAGAGTCCTTGTGGTAGAGGAATTCAAGACCTCCGTGGAGATGAGAGACCTGAACGTCCAATTCGGCCAGGAGGCGTTCATCAAAGGGTTCAAGCTCTGCCAAGAGAAGGTGGTTAGAAAATTTTCAGAGCTCGACCTCAGCTTCCTAGGCGAGGAGTCCGAAGATGAGGCTGGTCCCTCGCCAGCCACCACTGCTATCGCAGCCCCCTTACCGGGGACGCCGAGTTCTCCAACCCCCGCCCCTGAGGTATGAGACCTCCGACCTTGTATTTTTATTTCATCACAATTTTTCTTTTCCTTCTTTTTTTTTTATTTGTCTTCAAAAATTATCCAATCAATAAAGTTGAATTTCTTGTCACGGATGGCTTCTCCTCCCTCCCATTCTTCTCTCTGCTTTTCTTCCTGCGATGAGTCGTGCTTTGACGCTTTTGCCTTCCGATGGCAGTGTCCTGCAGAAGCACTTCCCCTGCCCCTGGGGATCCCGCTGAAGTCGACGATCCAGCAGCTGAAGAAGGAAGTCCTTCACTTGACAAAGAAGTCAAAGAAGATGGAAGGCGAGCTTCGCAGATTGAGAGAAGGTCAGTCTGAAGCCACCGCGGAGGCCACCCACTTTCGAAATCTCCACGTGAAGGGGATCATGGAGTATAGTCGGAGGAAGGTGGATTTCGCAAAGGAGCTCGCGGAATGCAAGAAGAGCGCCAGCGATCGAATTTGGGCTCAGGATGCCAAGATTAGCGCCCTCAAGGTGGAACTGTCGGCCGCGATGGGGAAGATCGGCCAGCTGGGAGGAAGTTCGTCCCGGCTCTTGGCTCGGGCCGACGGTGACCAACAGTGGTCGAAGAAGGTCTCCGACCTTTAGTGGCAGCTTCAGGACACCGAGGTGAGCCATGACGTGCATCGGGCCAGCTGGCGCAGGCAAGTGGAGGAATAAAGGGAGACTCAGGGCGGCGACCGACGAAGTCGCCCGTCTTCAGAGGCAGCTGGCTAACAGGGCTCAGCTTACTTCCGCCCGGGATTCTGATGAGCTCCAGTCCCTAAGAGGAACCATCGAAGAGATTTCTGTCACCCTCGAAGAAAAGACAGCCGAGCTGCAACAACTGAAGATCCAACTGGCATACGAGCAGCGGGCCGTCATGGACGCGGAGGCAGAATCCGAGGTCTTGAGGAAGAGGCATCGAGAGGTGGAGGCCGAGAGCCAGCGACTTCGTCGGGCGCTCCAGGATGCGCTGCAGAGAAGGGGGGAGCTAGAAGAAGAAATTAAGAATCTAAGGCAGTCCTGGATGAGGGGTGGAGCAGATAACTCTACGTCGGAGGGAGCAGAGCCTCCTTAGAACTCTTTTCGTCCTTCTATCTTTTCATGCATATACTTTCCTTTTTGTTGTTTTGTCCCACTTTTGTCATTTTGCTTTTCTTTTCTTGGCCTTCCGGGCTTTGTAGTATGTATTTCAGAAATGGAATGACAAGGGTGTTTTGTGTTACCTTGTCTGCACGTTGTATTAAATTATCGTCCGCTGAACTTTTCTTATCGTTCAACTTGTCTGATGTTGACGTCATTGGGAGGTGTCCAGTCGTCGATGCGTTAACTTGCCTTCCTCGTCGTACATGGCCGCAAGCTCGAGCTTGGCGGTCCGGACTTTGCATTACTTCGGGGACGTCGCTATCTTCTTGACCTGTGTCGGGAGTCTTCTTAGAGGCCGGGGGTGTTTGGTAGGAACCCCCCGTCTTTGTTGGGACGAGGTTCTTTAGGTCTTTGGTGCGGTTCATCCTTCATCTATTTCTGTCGTAGTTTGTCACCCTTCCTTTTTAATTTTCCTCCTCTTCTCAGAGTGAGGGCCCTCTCCTCACTTTTTGCGGGGTTGCATAGGAGCGTGGAGGTGCCACTGAGGAGTTTTTTCCCTTCATCCGATCTTGTTGGGCGGCCGGGTTTCGTCATCACCAGGACGAGGTTCTCCTCTCATTCCCGACATGGCCATGGGGGCGCGTTAGGGCGCTGTAAGGCCTCTCCCCCCATCCGGTCTAAAAGAACCGGGCCTTTGACTTTGCTCATGTCAGGACGAGGTCCTCCTCCTGTTCCTGACATGGCTGTGGGGACACATTAGGGCACTGTAAGGCCTCTCCCCCCATCCGGTATAAAAGAACCGGGCTTTTGACTTTGCTCATGTCAGGATGAGGTCCTCCTCCTGTTCCTGACATGGCTGTGGGGGCACATTAGGGCGCTGTAAGGCCTCTCCCCCCATCCGATCTAAAAGAATCGGGCCTTTGACTTTGCTCATGTCAGGACGAGGTCCTCCTCCTGTTCCTGACATGGCTGTGGGGGCACATTAGGGCACTATAAGGCCTCTCCCCCCATCCGATCTAAAAGAATCGGGCCTTTGACTTTGCTCATGTCAGGACGAGGTCCTCCTCCTATTCCTGACATGGCTGTGGGGCACATTAGGGCGCTGTAAGGCCTCTCCCCCCATCCGGTCTAAAAGAATCGAGCCTTTGACTTTGCTCATGTCAGGACGAGGTCCTCCTCCTGTTCCTGACATGGCTGTGGGGGCACATTAGGGCGCTATAAGGTCTCTCCCCCCGTTCCTAACATAACTTTATTTTAGGCGTTTGAAGGGGTTATATCCAGTCGTGATAAATCCATGCCAAATGGGAAGAGCACGTCAAGTAGAAAGAAATTTAGATTCAAGGTGAAATCGTAAGTGATACATTTACAGGTTTCCCGAATTCCACGATTGTGGGAGGTCTGCTCCTCCTTGAGGCCCTCCGGTGATGGAGTCGATGGTCCCGATGGGAGGCTGGTCCCCGGGTTGCTCCTTCCTTCTTGGTGGTTCAGGTTGCGGAAGGGCCCTTGGCCGATCTCCTCTACCCTCAGGCCTGCATCGGATGAACCTGTCGAGTCGACCTCATCGGATGAGCTCCTCGATCTCGTCCCGGAGCTGGATGCATTCCTCCGTGTCATGGCCGTGGTTGCGGTGGTAGAGATAGAACTTGTTGGGGTTGCACTTCCCGGGGTGCGTGCGCATCCTCTCCGACCTAGGGAGCTACTCCCTGACCTCCATCAATACCTGGGCTTTCGAGACGTTGAGGGGGGCGTAGCTGCGGAATCTCCCCGGTGGGGAACCCCGTCGAACCTCGCGATCCAGACTTCTCTGCCAGTGCACCCGGGGTGGAGTATGGGCACGCTTATGCCCAGGAGGGGATCGAGAATGCGGTCGGGCTTCTCTTGGCCTTTTTTCGATTGCGGGCTTACTCGAGTCTCTCGCCTGCCGCTCCCTCGCTGTCTCTTCATCCTTCATTTTGAAGGCTTCTTCCGCTTGGGCGTATCCTTCAGCCCAAGCCAACCAATCAACAAAATCTCTGGGGTACTTCTTCTCTAGGGAGAACAAAAGGTCATTCTTTTGAAGGCCACCCTTCAGAGCGGCCATTGCGACTGATTGGTCCATGTTCCGGACCTCCCACGCCGCGATGTTGAAACGATTGATGTAGGCCCGAATGGACTCCCCTTCCCTCTGCTTGATATTGATGAGGGACTCTGAACCCTTCCAGGGGCGCCGGCTGCTGACAAAATGGGCCACAAATTGGTGGCTCATTTGATCGAAGGAAAAGATGGTACCCGATTTCAAAGCCGAGTACCAGTTCCTCGCCGCTCTCTTCAAGGTGGATGGGAAGGCCCGGCATAGAATGGCATCGGGAGCACCGTGAAGTAGCATCATCGTCCGAAAGGCCTCCAGATGATCAACCAGGTCCGAAGTCCCGTCGTAGCTTTCGAACTGGGGGAGCTTGAAGTTTGGCGGGATCGGTTCCTGCATGATCATTTGAGAGAAGGGAGGGTCAGTACAAATATCCTCACCATAAGTGGGGGGAGCATGGTGGAGTTCTTCGATCCACCGGTTCATCTCCTGGAGCCTCCGGTCCAGGAAATCCTCCCGACTTTGAGTCTCGAGGGTCCTTTGGTAGAATGGGGGCAGGGATCTACAAGGGTGGAGTCATGGTCCGATTGAGGGCTCTCCACCCTCAGGTTCATTTTCCCAGGAAGGACGGGGTGGCTGGCCCAGGTGGCCCGCCCTGCCGTCAGATTCTGGTGTTCCGGAGACACCCTTTCCAAGCGTACTGATGCCTGCGGCTGCTGCTGCTGCATAGCCTGCACAGCTTCTGTGAGGCCTCTGACCTACTGCGCCAGCAGGTCAAACTGCTCCGTGCCGACCGTCGCCGCTGGAGGAGGAGGAGGAGGTTGAGAAACAGGAGGGGAGGTCGGAGCCTGAGATCTGGCCGCAGAGGCCATGGACCGTCGCGTGGACGCCTTGCGGGGAGGCATCAAGTAAGGATCCCGTGGGGGAAACAAGGAGTGGGTGCCGGAGGAGACAATCGGAGGCGGCTCCGTTGAGCGCTCCTTTAAGAACAAGGGTACTGTGAAGGTTCATGCCCTTCCTCTAGCGCCAATCCTGTTGGTGCAAAAATCTGCTTGCGTCGGAGAAGCTGGAGTCGAGGGAGTCACGGTCACCGTCGGGACCTGCAAAGGAAGTCTAAATCAGAGATGGGGTTGCTCCAGCAAGACCCTCCGATGCTCAAGTCAGTTCTCTGCCTCAACAAGAATGGAGTGCTCGAACGGAGAATTTAGCAGAGTTTTTAGATAAAAATGAGAGCTTATGGAATAACATATCTGGGATCCCCCTTTTTATAGGCGGAGGGCTCAACAGACTGATAGCGACGTTCATAACCGTCTCATAGTGGGCCAACCACCGTCAGGAGAAATTTGTTGCATGGAGTAGTGGAGTAGACCCGTGGCCCTCACTGCAGCGCGCCACGTGGAGTCTGCCGTAGGGAGTGGAGCGGCATCCGTTGTTGCGACTTGCCAGCGGATGGAGGAATCGTGCAGTATCCGTTACAGAAGGTGGAGCAGGATCGTGGCTATCATAGCGGTCTATCAGGGAATGATGGAGCTGCGCGGAATCCATCGCAGAAAGTGGAGCAGGGTCGTGGTGGTTGCTGTGTTGCGGCAGAAAGTGCGGATTCATCGGCTGAAGTTCGACAGCGGTTGGAGCTGGTGACGGAGCCTGGCTCCCGTAGGAGCCCGAGCAGAGTCCTCCTTGTGATTGAAGTCGTGGGTGGAGTCCGGCTCCCGTAAGAGTCCGGGCGGAGTCCTCTCAGAGTTGAAGCCGTGGGCGGAGCCCGGCTCCCGTAGGAGTTCGGGCGGAGTCCCCTGCAATTAAAGTCAGGTGCGAAGTCTGGCTCCCGTAGGAGTCCGGACGGAGCTTACAGGCAGTTGAAGTTGGCGACGGAGTCTGGCTCCCATAGGAGTTCGGGCGGAGTCCTCCTTGCGGTTGAAGTTGTGGGTGGAGTCCGGCTCCCGTAGGAGTCCGGGTGGAGTCTCCTGTAATTAAAGTCAGGTGCGAAGTCCGGTTCCCGTAGGAGGCGGAGCTCGGCTCCCATAGGTGTCCGGGCGGAGTCCCCTGCAATTACAGTCAGGTGCGAAGTCCGGCTCCCGTAGGAGTCCGGACGGAGCTTACCGGCAGTTGAAGTTGGCGATGGAGCCCGGCTCCCGTAGGAGTCCGGGCAGAGTCCTCCTTGCGGTTGAAGTTGTGGGCGGAGCCCGACTCCCGTAGGAGTCCGGACGGAGTCCCCTGCAATTAAAGTCAGGTGCGAAGTCCGGCTCCCGTAGGAGTCCGGACGGAGCTTACCGGCAGTTGAAGTTGGCGACAGAGCCCAGCTCCCGTAGGAGTCCGGGCGGAGTCCTCCTTGCGGTTGAAGTTGTGGACGGAGCCCGGCTCCCGTAGGAGTCCGGGTGGAGTCCCCTGCAATTAAAGTCGGGTGCAAAGTCCGGCTCCCGTAGCAGTCCGGACGGATCTTACCGGCAGTTGAAGTTGGCGACGGAGCCCGGCTCCCGTAGGAGTCCGGGCGGAGTCCTCCTCGCGGTTGAAGTTATGGGCAGAGCCCAGCTCCCATAGGAGTTCGGGCGGAGTCCTCTCGAAGTTGAAGCTGTGGGCGGAGCCCGGCTCCCGTAGGAGTCCGGGCGGAGTCCCCTGCAATTAAAGTCAGGTGCGAAGTCCGGCTCCCGTAGGAGTCCGGATGGAGCTTACCGACAGTTGAAGTTGGCGACGGAGCCTGGCTCCCGTAGGAGTCCGGGCGGAGTCCTCCTTGCGGTTGAAGTTGTGGGCGGAGCCCGGCTCCCGTAGGAGTCCGGGCGGAGTCCCTTGCAATTAAAGTCAGGTGCAAAGTCTAGCTCCCGTAGGAGTCCGGACGGAGCTTACCTGCAGTTGAAGTTGGCGACGGAGCCCGGCTCACGTAGGAGTCCGGGCGGAGTCCTCCTTGAGGTTGAAGTTGTGGGCGGAGCCCGGCTCCCGTAGGGGTCCAGGCGGAGTCCCCTGCAATTAAAGTCAGGTACGAAGTCCGGCTCCCGTAGGAGTCCAGACGGAGCTTACCGGCAGTTGAAGTTGGCGACGGAGCCCGGCTCCCGTAGGAGTCCTGGCAGAGTCCTCCTCGCAGTTGAAGTTGTGGGCGGAGCCCGGCTCCCGTAGGAGTCCGGGCAGAGTCCTCTCGGAGTTGAGGCCGTGGGCGGAGCCCGGCTCTCGTAGGAGTCCGGGCGGAGTCCCCTGCAATTAAAGTCAGGTGCGAAGTCCGGCTCCCGTAGGAGTCCGGACGGAGCTTACCGGCAGTTGAAGTTGGCGACGGAGCCCGGCTCCCGTAGGAGTCCGGGCGGAGTCCTCCTTGCGGTTGAAGTTGTGGGCGGAGCCCGGCTCCCGTAGGAGTCCGGGCGGAGTCCCCTGCAATTAAAGTCAGGTGCGAAGTCCGGCTCCCATAGGAGTCCGGACGGAGCTTGCCGGCAGTTGAAGTTGGCGGCGGAGCCCGGCTCCCGTAGGAGTCCGGGCGAAGTCCTCCTTGCAGTTGAAGTTGTGGGCGGAGCCCGGCTCCCGTAGGAGTCCGGGCGGAGTCCGCAAGGGTTAATCCTGCTGAGAACTTCGGCTGTGGGTATTTTATACCCAACATAGGGTATTCCTTGCAATTTCTCTTTCAGTGGCCCTCCTTGCCACAGTGATAGCAAGTACCTTTGGTGGAGATCTTCTTTGCCTTTTTCTAGGAAATGCCAGCCTTAGGATTCAACTTTTTCTTGAAACCCTTCTTGTCTTTCCTCTTGTTGATCTTATCGACAAGAAGAATCGGAGCCTTTTCACCCTTGAAATGGCTCTCTACTATTTTCAACATGTTCAGTAGCTCAGGCAGGCTAGTGTTCAGTTTGTTCATATGGTAATTTATGACAAACTGAGAGAAGGAGTTGGAGAGAAACTGTAGGATCAAATCCTGACTCAATTCACCATCCATGGCAAAACCCAGTTGTCCCAGACGAGTGATCAAATCAATAATCTTTTGGACATCCATTTGCACAGAGGTGCCTTCAGTCATGTGGGCATGGAACAACTGCTTAGACATCTTATATCTACCAGTTCTACTTTGTTTCCTATATAACTCCTTAAGATTAAAGAGTATAAAGGAAACATCCATGTCCTCATGCTACCTCGGAAGCTCATTGCTCATCGAGGCAAGCATGATGTATTTGACAGTCACACTATCCTCTTTTCACAACTTGTATGTGGTCCTTTCCTCCTTAGAAGCATCTTTTCTGATCATATTAAGTGCAGATATATCCAGAATATAAGAGACTTTTTTCTGAGTGAGAATAGTTCTCAAGTTTCTTAACCAGTCGATGTAGTTAGGTCTGATCAATTTATTTACATCCAGTATGCCTCTAAATAATAGTGAGGATGCTATATGTGTAGTTAATCTATAATAACAAGAACATAATATAAACGGACAACTCATGATGACATCCACAACTAGATTAGGACTTTTGTCTAATTGTGTCTTTCACTATTTTATCGAACTTCATAGCCCTCAAGTATGAAAATCGAGAAACATACTAATATTTCTTAATGGGGTTAAGATCTCTATTCCTCACAAACACCTTATGGATAGCACAACAAGCATTCATAAGTTCAAGAGTAGGTAACACTTTACCAATAGTACTTATACAATTCTTAATATTTTTCTCTCTTGCCTCTAGATCACATATAGTCTTGTGGATAGCACAACAAACTATAGTATTCTAGTTAAGTTAACCATTCAATCCCATATGGTCATATTTAAAATAATGCTACCCTTGTAGATAGCACAACAAAGCAATACTATTCAAATATGCCATAAGCATCAATATGCACTTGATCAATATCATATTAATTTTTATAGTAAGCTTTGTGGATAGCACAACAAGCTCACTAAAATCTTAACATACTCTATTGACCAAGTTTGAAGGAAGGCCCTTGTAGTGTTTACATCACTAATCAATTTAAGTCTGAAATTCAATAAGACCAAATTGGTCAGATCAGTAGATGGGAGGCTCCCCGTAGCTTTTCTTAGACACCAACAAAGTTAGCCAGGCCAACATATGGACCTAATTAGAAAATCATTTTTCATACTTTTCTTGACATTAATTGATCAAATGAATTCGATATTTGAATTGAAAGAGAATCTTGACATTACAACTTAATATAATTTTTAAGATGGTCTTTGAACTGGTCTCGGCACATCCTAACTACAACTACATAAAATACACTAAACATATTATGTAATTCGACATGCATCTACAAGTCATAAAAGCAATCATATAATCATGCCAAAAATCATATAAGGATACTATAAAAGACATAAAATATGTCAAGCAAATTCAAGTAATGAAGCAAACCCTATTCATATTAGGCATGCATAACACCCTTAACCATCAATCGATTTAAGCATCAAGCTACCATGATAATATAAATTTCAAATTTCATAAATTCACAAATTTAATAATTTAAATTTAAATTCATGATTCTTATAAAATCAAAAATAATTTTTAATTTTAAAGATCGATGCTAAAAATCAAAACAATATTCTTGGCAATATATGAACAAGAATAATTCTACACTATAACTTTGTATTTGTTTGATCGAATCTAACAAGGATGGCTCTGATACCATTGTTAGATTTTGGCCATACAGTGAAAAATTATTTTTTAAAATTTTAAAACTAAACAAGTCAATAATCTTAACAATTAAAACTATTGAGCCAAAATTCAAACCCTAGAATCACCTTGCCGATGTCGATCATAACAAAACAAGCAAGCAAAGGGATATAATTTTATTGTTTTACCAAAAAGATAATGTGGCATGTTGGTGATCTCTACAAGACTCCAAAGTAAAAGCTCTCCAATGGTGATCCACATGAAAGTTGCCCAAGGTCCTTCCTAATCGGTGCACTATATTAGCTTTGTCTTCTCAAAAACACTATCGATTTCGAGCTCGAGGAACGATCATACCAAAACCTAGTTGTTTTTTATATTACCACTAAAATCACACCAAGAAAATACTATTCAGAAGTCTCACAACCTAGAATTTGATTTTGGGCTCCAACATATGGAAAAATCAAACCCTAGGGGACACTAGTAACACTTGCTAATTCTCTCACCATCCTTCTTACAACTTTTGCCTCTCAATTTTTCATTGCATTTTTCTCAAATTTTTTCCAAAATTTTTTTACTAATTTACACACCACTTATCTCTAGTTTCCATCCAAAAACCCAGCACATAGGCCATATGGGATGCCCCATTTAAATAGGGGACCAAGGGATGTGAGAAGGACCAAGGGTTGCCAACCTTTGGCACTCGACATTCTCATGCAGTGAATAAATTCATCATGTATAAATTTTGGTGTAGGAGAGCCTTCACATATAAGGACTTCTCCTCTTCTATGCCTCATTAAAATATTATAATAATTTGGCATGAATCATAAGAGATCTGATTGAGAATTTAAAGCAATGTGTAATGATAAGAGCCTTCCATAAGAAGGACTCTCCATCTTCACATGCTAATTAGGAGGGGGTGGAAATTTATTTTGGTGTAAAACCTGGTGGGCACAAAGAAGTTCTTCTCCAATTGAAACTATTCTAAGTTGGATAAGAACCCAATCAAAATTTATCCAATCCCATTAGGTCAAAGATAACTGATCTAGATTAGCTCAAACACTTTGATCTAAACCAATTTAGAAACTTGGATTAATACAATATGCTAGTATATCAAATTAATCCTTAAAATTTATATTAAATATTTATTAAATTAGATAAAAGCTAAATTCTAAAGTGTGTGACCCATGAGATTTCAAATCTAGCCAGAATAGATCCAGACTTTCGATATAACCCTAATTAGGTCAGTCGAAGAGTCCCAATCAACTAGGTCTCTTCCTAATTGATTCTTGAATTAAATTCTTTTAATTTTGTTGAGTCCATACGTTAAGATTGATATCTAACAATATATCATGACTATCTGAAAGATTTAAACTTTTGATAAAAAATTATCAAAATATCCTTTAGTGGCAAGTTACCGTGTAATTTAATCTTTCAGTCAAACAATATCCCAGATGAGCTATGGGCATAGAAACATGTCAAACCTAATTATTTATCTATATATATGTCGATCAGAAGATGATGATTCAGTTGATGATATATTAGAAACTTATTTCTAATTATCATCCTGAGACTTTCAAAATTATTGACCTATGAGATTACATAGGATGTTCGCTCCACTTATTCAGAGTGACTGATCCTTTATTGATCACTTACAATCTCCATGCATACTTCACCATATTCAGAACACCCCATACAAGGATCAAAAAACCAAGTTAGAAAGTGAACCAAAATATGGATTCATGTACACAAGGTACCATGGCAATCTTAGGTCAAAAGATTACTTACATAATTTTTACTAGAGAATCATCAGCTAATATATAAATAAGACTCCATCTGATATTCTCCCGTAGGTCTATTCAGTGAACCTATTCTCTAATGAGCATCCGTATCCTTGTATTAGTGTCACCACACAAGTGGTTGTGAGATCAACCACCCTCATTTCTGAGCATACATAGGACATGTCAGTCTTATCGATATCATTGATCTCTGACTCAATAAACCAATGACTAAAAATATTTTAGATCATGGCTATCAAGGATTTAGTTTTCACTAGCATGATCTCATCATGGCCCTAAAACTATTGTCCAAACCTATGGGGTTCATTATAATCTTAAGATCAACAAGATGCAATATTTAAAGAATCAAAAATATCTATTTTATTAATAATATTAATATCAATTATATGAGTCTGAAAGATAAATTATAAAAAATACCCGATCGTATCTCGTATGCGATTGGCTTGTAGGGCATTATTTTTTCAGTAAAGAGTTTTGATGATACTGTGATAGAGATCATTGTATGTCTCACTACCAGACAGAATATAACCTGAGAGGTCACACACATAAGAAGCATGACCTAATCAATAGCTTGGATCATATTCAAATTATCAATCAAATTAATAGTTTAAATTTTAGAAACTACTAATTTGTAAGCGTTACAATTTTGGCAGCTGCTATTTGTTTGCTCAGGGACCTAATTATAAATATTATAATTTTTTGAAGCTAATTAAATTATAAATTAAGTTTTAATTAATTTAATTTTAAATTTAGTTTAATTAAACTTAATTTATTTTAATACTAATTGGATTTAATTATCCAAATCAGATTTGAATTTCAAGCTTGATTAGATCAGGCTTGATAGCCTTTCGAATTTGACTTGATTCAGACTCAATTTGAACCCAATTGAGATCCTATTTAAACTAGTAAAACCATGATTCAAAGAGCTCAAGTCCTCTAAGACTCTTTCTCCATGTTTCATGCCAAGAAGGGGAAGGCACAAATGAAAATGTGCCCCGTTATTCTCTTGCATGCATGAAGAGATGTGGGGTGCCAATAGTTGGCACTCCATTTTTCTGGGACTCTCTCTCTTTTAAGATAACTATCCAAATATATTTTGAATAGATGCTTTATCAAGAGAATATTCTAATCTGATTAGACTAGGCATAGAATGATTTTTTTATATGACAAAAGATCATGAAGAGGTGGGCGTGCGCTAAAGGATTGGTGTGAAAAGATTTCACACATTTTCTTCTTGGTGCAAAATTTTTTCTTTCCTCTTTTCCACACCATTCTTACTTATTTAGATAAGATCTAATCTTATCTCTTAATGGGGTGGCATGGAATTGATTTTGTGTGACAAATCTTAATGTGAAGAGAGGGCGTGCGTGAGATATGAAGTGAGGTCTTCTTTCTTACGTCAAAAAATTCTTCCCAATGTCTCCTCCTCCTTCTCCCCTTCATCCAATACCTAGATCTGATGGTGTTCAGATCTAAGAAGAAAAAAGAAAGAGAAGATAAAGGATTCTTATTCTCTTCATGTTGATCTAGTTCAGATCTTATCAGATCTATACAAAAGAGTTCGCGCAGCGATCTCCTTCTTCAAGATCTAGAAGAAGAGATCTGGATCCAAGGATAAGAAGCAAGATCTACAAGGTGCTAGTACATCGATGATCTTGATGCTCTGATCAAGCATCTTCGTGTGGATACCAGTAGAGGTCAGGTGCGTGTGTAGTTACGATCAGAACTTGGGACATCCATAGGATCCGAGATATGGAGATCTGATCTCTGATTTATTTTTCTAATCATTTATTTTTCTTTTTTAGATTTCAGATTGTGGTTGAATGTTCATATCAAGATCTTTGCTATGGTTTTCAGATTAGATCTGGTAGGTGATTTAATTAAATTTTTTTTAATTTATTTATTTCTACTACATGGATGTTTAAAAAAAATTTTGAACTATACATACAAAATCATAGTGGTTTTTTAATAGTGGTATCAAAGTATAGGTTCTGATACAAGCATGAAAATTTTTCAGATCTGAAATCTGATTTATAGCAATTAGATCTGAAGGTTAGTTTGATGATCTATTCATTCTAAAATAAGGTTGCCCTGGATAATCCTATTATGCTAAATATTTATCTTAAAATGATGTAGAACATCGATTAAGGTTAGATCTGATTTTTCTACATGCTGTAATATGATTACAAAATTATTTTGAATCTAAAACTAATTTCAGATCTGAAATAAATCATAAGTTATTCAGATCTAAAATTAGTTTTAGATCTGAATATTTCAATTAGGATTTAATTTGGATCTAGTATGATTGCTGAAATTTTTATTACATACATAGATTCGATGTTATTGTTCATATGTTTGACATGTGAAAGATAATTAGATCTGATTTTTAATTGATTATATATGTGATATGTTAGATTAAATTCTTAGTAGCTTAGTCATAAAATTGGGATAGTCACCATGACCATCCGGTCATAAGATGATGAAAGGATTAAAGTCTCTCTCTTATCCATTCGATAGGTTCTCTCTTATGACGTGTAAGGGTGCCAACTGTGATATTTTTCATGAAGATGAATAGTGAATAAAAAATTATATATGATATATATTTTAGATTTACATCAGATTATGCATATATTTTTATATATTTTAGATCGTTAAAATATTATATTTGATATATTGTTTGACACATGATCTAAAACTTAATTTTTGTAAAATCCTAGATCCAAAATTCTAGGCTTTATTTGCATGAAACCATGAAACTGTTACTGGTATATCTGTGAAGTCGATCCGATTGTCAATTGAATCGACTCGAGTGCTTGGTGAGTTGACTCATTTTTGTTGGAGAAGACTTATGACCCTGGTAGGTCAGCTCATTTGCTGATGAGCCGACTTAACTATGTAGGCTAGATCTACAGATTTTTATTTATCTCAGTATTGTACTGACTCACTGTGACAAGTCGATTCATGTACCAGGGCGAAGTCGACTCAATTCTACAACTAGCGACATTGTATGAGATACAATATAAATGACTTAGATTAGAAATTATTTTAAGATCTAAACTTAAACCCATGTACATAATGCACTTAATTAAAAATTAAGATTTAAAATTATAAGATCTAAAATTATGAATTTAAGATCTAAATTTTAATGCATAAAACATGAGCTTCAGGTATGGGTTGAACAAATTAGGTTTAGAGACTAAATTACAATTAGGGTCATTGATTAAATCATGTTAGAACTCTTTTTGATTTTGAGTAGTTGATCGAACCTAATCAAGAGTTTGTTGGGATTAGGTCAAAGGGGCTCAAAATTAAATTTAGTTGTAATTGGTTAAATTAATTCATATGTGATGTGAATTGATTAAGTCAAAATCGAATTTGGCTTAGCGGGTCAAGCTCAGGTCTATAGGTTAACTGAATTAATTCTAATCAATCAATTTGGTGTCTAAGGTAAGTATTAGATGGTGGTTATTTAATTGGTTTCATTGTCTAACCTGACCAATTTGTTGGTGTCTAAGAAAAGCAACGGAGGGACCCCCACTCATCTTTACTTACCTGGCCATCTTGGGAGATTATGTTTTGTATTAGGTTACTTGTTGATCTGAGTTCACCCATGCCGACTTGGTTGGTCAGACATGAAATATACTAACCCAAATCAGATTAGTCATTACATCAGATGTATGTGACTAATTAGAAGAGATTTGAACCTAAATCTCCTCACTAATTATTAAGTCTATTGGTCTTCAACCATTGGAGAGATGCGAGTGCCTTTTCTGATGTTGATCGTTCTTGACTAGTTATAGTAGTTCGATTGCTTCGAAAAGGTACAATCACTCTATTGACATTAGATGCCCCAGGATAAAGATGGGGTTGGGTCCAATAACTGTTAGGTGAGAGATCCAATGATAGCTTTACACTCATTGATGAACGGTGGATCAGACTTAACTAAAGAATATGCCAATAATTGTTAGGTGAAGCCGTAGGACTTAGAGACTAGGTCGCTGTAATATGCTTGGAGAAGCATTTGGACAAAGAGTTGTCCATGTATTGGTATACATGCCATCAATAACTATTAGGCACTGGACTACCTGAATTTCTAATTCAGTGATGGAAGGCTGCTGGGTGTAGTCAAGTACTTGACTTGTCAGTGTGTTTGTCAAGATGGGATTGACCACTCCAGTTTAGGAGCTGTGTACAGTTGTATTTCAATTTAGCAAAATCTTGGCCAGGGTAGTCTTTGTGAGGAGTCACAGTTGAGCATGATTCGGATGATCTGATCAGGATTGACAGTTTCACCCTGAGTCATCCTAAACACAGAGGTCAAAAGGATGAATTATATAGTAACTATATTCACGTAGATTTTGAGTGTTGTGATTGAGACCATTCGATCTATCCGATCATCGGGTACCATTGCTAGATGGTCACTTCGATTAGTACAGGAATTGGTTCATGTGCTACCAGCTTAGGTTCGAACCTGCGGGGTCACACACATTAGAGGTTCTTATCTGATCTGATGGCTGATGTAGAATCCTACATATTTGGGACTCAGTGATTGAGAATCAGAATTCTCTGATCACGAGTTCCACACATTATGGATACCGGGGTCAAGAGTTCCACTGGTTGGGATTCTTCGATCAGGGTTACATGTCGATGAATTCTAATGCCCGATTATCCATCGAATTTGGACTCAATATTTATGAGAGATTTAATTAATGATTTGATCACTAATTAACTCAATTTGATTGAGTAATTAGTTTTGGATCAAGTCCAATTGAATTGGATTCAGTTGGGTTTGACCTGATTAGGTTAAGAGTTGACCTAATCGTCGAGATGGTTTGGTCCCTGATTTGATCAGGGGTTGGGCTTAGTCAATTTTTGATTTGATTAGGATTTTATTAAGCCTAATTAAGTTAGATTTAAATTAGTCTAATTGGACCTAACTTATTTGGTTCAATTAGGTTGGTTTAAATAATTAAACCACCATGACCCAATCTCCATGCGCCACCTCACTTCCATTGCACCCATTTGGATTCATGAGAAGGAACTTCTCATGAATTTTTTTCTCACACCAAGCCCTCTCCATGCCCCACTTTAATGTGCCAAATGGATGGATAAGGATGATTGGTTGGCCATTCAAATTCAAAATAAAGTTTGAATTTGAATGGGCAATCAATCTTTGCACCTTATCCCTTTTCTTACGCCCTATTTATTACATGAGAAAAAGTTTCTCATGAAATCACTCCATGCATAATTTAAGCCATGCCTCACACCTTTAGTGGATAAAGGATGAGTTGGTATCCATTTGAATTCAAAATTTGATTTGAATTCAAATGTGCAATTACTCATCTTTATCCTTTCTTTTGGATAAGACATTTGACGTTGTTATAAAAGGAGGAGAAGAGTGGGGCATGTAATAAAAAGTTTTTTTGAAGAAAAATTCTGGGATGTGAGAAGTCTTGTGCGTAAGAAGGAAGTCCATATCCTTCCAAGAGAAAAAGAAAGAAAAAAAAGAAAAGTGGGTGCAAGGTTTTCGGTGAGTTCCCTAGAGTTTTAGCCTGGGGTTTGGGAAGTGAGAAAGTGAGTTACGAGTGTCATGAGCCCACAAAATCTTAGAAAGATCTTCAACATCCTCTCAAGCATGTCTGTTGATAATCTGAAGCATCTGAAGAATCGACAGATATCGATCGAAGGAGTTCGATCAGCATCCACCGTCAAAAGGGCTCTACAACGAGCTAGCACTCGTGAGGAGTTGATCAGATCGAGAGCTTCGTGTGGACGATCCGTAGAGGCCAGACATACTGTGTGGCTACATCATGATAATCAGACTCTCCCGATGGTGATCAGATTGTGACGATCTACTATCTGCACAAAGGTATTGTATTCTGAACACATTACAGTAAAGTGTTTACTGTTCGAATTTGAATTTCAAATTTAAATGAATACATTCTATATATCATATTTTGATCCTAGTGTAGGATAAATTTATGTTAATTAATTAGATTAATTAATATCTTTCCACTGTAAAATCATAATTTTGAAAAAAATTTAAAATTACCATTTTACCCCTGCACTGAATTATCCCAACAAAGGGGTTAGACCCATTGGGTGTAAATGGGTCTTCAAAAGGAAGAGGGGCACAGACGGAAAGGTGGAGACTTATAAAGTCTGTTTGGTTGTCAAGGGGTATCGTCAACATTATGGTATTGACTATAACGAGATGTTCTCCCCTGTGGCAATGCTCAAATCCATTCGGATAATGCTTGCAATAGCTGTCCATCTGAATTATGAGATCTGGCAGATGGATGTAAAGAAAGCTTTCCTGAATGGAGAGCTGACCGAAGAGGTGTACATGATACAACCTGAAGAGTTTACATCCACAGATGAGTCCAAGGTGTGCAAGCTTCAGAGATCCATTTATGGATTGCAGCAAGCTTCTCGGAGTTAGAACATGCATTTTGATAAGGTGATCAAAATGTATGGCTTCATTAAGAACGGAGAAGAGTCCTGCATCTATAAATGGGCAAATGGTTCAATTATGGTATTCCTTGACTTGTACGTGGATAACATTCTCTTAATCGGGAATGACATCCCCGCACTACAGAGAATAAAAGTTTGGTTGTTATCACAGTTCTCCATGAAGGACTTGGATGAAGCATCCTACATCCTAAGAACGAAGATCTATAAGGATAGATCTAAAAAGATGCTTGGGTTATCCTAGTCCATATACATAGATACTATGCTGAAGAGGTTCAGCATGAAGAATTTTAAGAAGGACTATCTACCGATAGGCTATGGAATTTCTCTCTCTAAGAAGGATTATTCGACAACTCCTGAAGAGAGAGAGCGTATGAGTAGAGTCCCATATACTTCGATCGTGGGATCTATCATGTACGTCATGATATGTACAAGGCCAGATGTGGCATACTCACTAGGAGTAGTGAGTAGATATCAATCTGATCTTAGAGAAAACTACTGAAAAGTGGTTAAAGCCATCCTTAAGTATTTGAGAAATACTAAAGACCAATGGTTAGTTTTTGGTGAGTCAAATCTGAAACTGGTGGGGTTCACAGACTCCAGCTTTCAATCTGACCATGATGACAGCAGAAGCGTATCAGATTATATTTTTACTCTGAATGGTGGAGCCATCTACTGGAAGAGTTTCAAGCAGCATACTGTGGTAGACTCTATTTACGAGACAGAGTATATTGCAGCATCAGATGCCATGAAAGAAGCTATGTGCTGAGAAAATTCATCATCGAGCTTGGAGTAGCACCCTCCCTCGATGGTCTGATCCAGCTCTACTGCGACAGCACTGGTTCCATAGCTCAGGTGAAAGAACCCAAAGCACACCAGTGGACGAAACATATTTTGTGCCACTTTCACCTGGTCCGGGAGATCATTGATCGAGGTGACGTTGACCTTCAGAAGATTGATGGTAACGAGAACCTAGCCGACCCCTTCACTAAAGCCCTGGCGATAAAGGAGTTCGACAACCACAAGTCAAAGATGAGTATTAAATACTGTGCCGAGTAGCTTTAGGACAAGTGGAAGTTGTTGGAAAATATATCCTAAAAGCTAATCGTCAACCTGTTGACGATTGAGCAACCTTGTATTGTAATTGATTTGTTAATAAATAGAATATATTTTTGATATTTTTATCACAAATTTTTATCTTCTAATGAACTCCATTATTGTGATGAAGTCCTTAAGACTATTTAGGTTCGATAAAAAGGGGATTTATCGATTAATCCTTGAAACTATTCACGATCAAATGATAGACTGTTAATAAGGACGACAGCTTCTGTCGAGCATCGATCGCTGTAGGCCATATGGGTTGGTTGTTCTCTTATCTAAAGAGTGTGGAGACACTAATATGGCATAAAGGTGAGATGTAAGGGTACATCATCATTGAACATGACCAACTCCAGAGCATTCTACTGTCGAAAATATCTCTGATGGGATATAGGTATAAGTGTCTCTTAGACTTGAGATTGCCTCAGTGACTTGCAAGCAACTCACTGTGCTTTGATACTGGACTAACTGAATTTTAATTCAATGATGGAAGGTTTCTGGACACAGTCAAGTACTTGTAAAGTCAGAGTGTGATCAAGATAGGATTGACCACTCCAAGAGTTGGAGAAGAATGAGTCGCTGTATTTCAATTTAGCAAAATTTTGGTCAGGATAATCCATCGGATAGATTTGATATTTTGAAATACAATGTGGACAACCTGATTAGAGTTGACAGTTGAACTTTGAGGTGTCTTATGAGCATTTTGGTCAAGGGGATGAATTATATGGAAACTATATCCGCATGGGTTCTAAGGATGTTGTTCTACACATTCGACCTATCCGACAGTCGGGTACCATTGCTAGATAGTCAGTTTGATTGGTGCAAAAATTTATTTCTATGCTACTGACATAGGTTCAGACCTATGAGATCACATACATTAGAGTTCATGATCCGATCGAATGGTTGATCGATGATTAAGAATCATTCTAGGATTAAACGATCAATATGATTGACATTTAACCTAGTGCAAGTGTTGCAGGAGGATCAATTAGCAATTTGATTGTTAATTGGCTTAATTTAATTAAGCCATTAAGCTGAGATTAAGTCTAATTAAATAATTTAATTAGATTTGGTTTGAACTTGATTGGATCAAGTTCAATTAGTTTATTGGATAAGCCAAGTGCAAGAAAAAATTAGTCCTAGTTCAAATAGGACTTAGGTCAACCTAATTTTTAATTTGATTAAAAAATTAAATCAGATTTAAATTTAATTTAATCTTATTAAATTAGGCTCTTAATTAGGTTATGATCTATTTTAATTAGGTTGATTTAATTTTAGTTTGATTTGGTATGAGAAACCAAATTTGAACAAGTCATAAATTGAATCCTAGTAAGACTAGGATTCCACCTTGCACCATCTTAGCCCCCCACGCCCACTCTCTCTTATCCCACACCCACTCTCTCTTATTTTGTGCAACAAAACTCTCTCTCTCAGGTCTTCACACATGCTCAAAACTTTCCTTTCTTTCTCTCTTACATGGAATATGGTTGTTGATCAAGTCAAAGTAGGAATTAGTTTGGATTTCAAATTCTATGAGATAGAGTTTTAGAAAATCAAAACTCTTTTTTTATGGCACTAATTTTATCCAATTTTTTTTTAAAATTTTCATAGATTTTATGGCACATAATATGTGCCCTTTGCTGGTGGTCCATGGCAGAAAAAGAAGGAGGGGATGCCCAAGAGTTGGGCGCCCCTTGTCTTGCCTTGTTTGGATAATTCTTGACTAGGTATTTGACCTAGACAAGGACTCTTCATATATCTCTATTTAAAATAAATTTCTCTATAAATTTTTTATGAATTATAGAGCATTGAGAGACCTTTGGGGTGTATGAAAATTAGGAAGAAAGAGTGTTGGGGTGTGGAGATATATAGATACAAAACTAAGTGTCTAGGTGAGAGCAAAGAGAAGAAGAAGAGGATCTTCTTCTAGGGTTGCAGAGTTTACCTCTTTTCTTCCTCCATCTATGAGTTTTTTGAGAGTGTCTCAAATCTAAAACTCCTCCTACTTCTCATCTTTGAAAGAGTCCAGATCAAGAAGAAGGAGGCATCTGATCGACCATCGAAGAAGGATCAGCACAGTACTAGCATACTGTGCTAATTTTTTGGATCAGGACTTCTGATCGTGAATCATGAGCTCGTGTGGATGACTCCTAGAGGCTGGACACATGTGCAGCTCACAACATTATCCTCAAGCTCAGATTAGCAAAGTTAGAATGTCTAACTTACAAGGTAATAGATCTGATCTATTATATTTTACATACATTAGAAGTAGTATAGAAACATGTTGATATGATCAACATATTATTCTTGCCCTTTATATTTTAATTTCATGATTTAATGCCATGTAATAATCATGTAATAAGATCTTAGATCTAGAGATTCTCTGATTTTATAAGATAAATTTTGATTTATTTTAGTCTTTCGCTGTCTGATCTTGAAAAAATGTCAAGATCTAACCTTGAAATCCTAGATCTGGTTCCTTCAATAGAACCTATGGAGTCATATGTGATCAGATGGTTGATTAGATGGTTGATTAATGATTATCTTGTTTGATCAGATGGTTGATTAATGATTGAAAATCATTGAAGGGTAAAATCATCAATATGATTGATGATTAACCTTATGCAAAAGTTGTAATAATATAATTTATTAATGGTTAGTAAATTATTGGAGGATTAATTAGTAATTGGATTGCTAATTGACTCAATTTGATTGAGCAATGAGGTTTGGATCAAGTCTAATTGAATGGGATTTAGTTTGACTTGAATCGAGTTCGATCCAATTGTAAGGGAGATTAGTTCTTGATTCGATTAGGACTTGGACTTAATTAAGTTCAAATTTGACTAGGGTTGGATTAATATAATTAGGCACCTAATTAGATTAGGTTTACCTATTTGTTTGGGCCTAACCATATGTGATTTGGTTAGGGATCAAATAAGAAAACCTAGAGTCCAAATAAGAAAGGACTCTTCCTCCCTTATGCCATCCTACTATTGGATGCCATTTTTCTTCATGCTATTTTGGTTTGTGCATGAAGTTTCTTCATGAAAATCTGATGATTGTCGCCCCCTATTTTTCATGAGTGGATAAGGATGGAAGTTAGTTCAAGATTGAATTCAAATTCGATTTGAATTCAAGTTTGAACTTGATTTTTTTCCTTAGTAGATAAAGATAATTCTTATCCCCTTTTGGATGCCAACCATAAAAAGCCTTTTCTTTTGGCATCAGATATGATCCCCTTTCACTGTGAGAAAATAAGCCATGAGTTTCTTAGTGTAAGAATTATTGTGGCATTGGTTTTAGGGTTGTGGCATCTTTCTTGGAGTGTAAAAACTCTAGGTTTCTAGGGTTTGGGCATTAGGGTTTTGGGAAGAGAGAAGGGTTCTCAAATATCTTCCACCACCACTTCTTCCTCCTAGAGTCTTCTACTTCGAAGGAGTCCAAGAGATCTAAAGAAGGTGATGGATCTACCATCAAAAAGAGTCTTCTGTAAGGGAGCTAGCATCTCGATGAAGACAGAGCCTCTGATCGAACAAAAGACCTCATGTGGATACTTTTGGAGGCTGGACATATATACGGCTCAATGAAAACCTAATCAAGCTACCTAGATCATCAATCATGATGGATTGCTACCTGCACAAAGGTATCGAGATTTGATCTCGATTTGTACTTAGATTAAATTTGATTTAATTTCTGCATTATAAGCATGTGAACGATCCTGTTAGAAGTAGATTAGATCTACTTAAAGTATGCTAGATAGATTAAATTTATTTAATCTATATCTGATTTTAATTTTGCTACATAGATGAATTTTAAATGTTGAAATTTTGCATATTATAAATTCTGCATGCATGTTATCGAGTGTGCGACATCTTTCATAAAACTCTCAGGACCAAAGAATTTGATGACCATAAGTGGAAGATGGGTATTAGATACTGTCTTGATTGGCTTTAGTCCAAATGGGAGTTGTTGAAAAATATGTTCCAAAGTCCATTATCTATCTGTAGATAATTGAGCTCTTTGTAATATGTATATGAATTATTAATGAATAAAAGTTATTTTTGGCAAGTTCATCATAAAAGTGCATCTTCTTTTCAACTCTTGTGTTATGATGAAATCTTTAGAACTATAATATAATCGATAAAGGAGGATTTATCAAATACTTTTTAAATTTATTCATGATCAAATCATATGTTATTAATAAAGATAACAATATTTATCAAGTATAGATCGTTGTAGGTCATATAACTGGTTGTCCTCTTAATGAAGGAGTGTGAAGATACTGATATGGCATACAGGTGAGATGTAGAAGTGCATCATCACTGAACAGTGACTTGCATGCGGAGCACTCTATTATCAAGAATAGCTTGTGAAGGATATGGGCATAAGTATCCCTCCAAATTGAGATCACCATGATGACTTGCAAGCAACTCACTATGCTTAGGTACCAGACTATCTGTATTTTTAATATAGTTATGGAAAGCTACTGGTTATAGTTAAGTATTTTTGAAGTCGGTGTGTGAGTCAAGATGAGATTGACCCCTCCGAATTACAGGAGTTAATGGATCACTATATCTCAATCCAATAAAATCTTGGCCAAGATAATCTTTGTGATGTGTCACAAGATTTGAAAAAAAATTAAAATACAATAAGGATGACTATTATAGGGCTGACAGTTAAACCCTAGGTCACCTTGACCATTAGGATCAAAGGGATGAATTATGCGATAACCATATATTGAGGTTCTTGAATGTTACTTTACAAATATTCAACCTATCCGGACATCAGGTATCATTGCTAGATGATCACTTTGATTGGTATAGGAAAGAATTTCTATACTATCAGTTTAGTGTTCGAATCTAAGGAGTCACGCACAAAGTCAAATGACATAGAAAAGAATTGATCAAATATTTATGTGTTTAATTTGAAAGTATGAGATTTGATTGAACATATGATTTACTTAATTGAGAATTAAGTTATGGGTTATATGGAATTAAACATTGACTATGTGTAACTAGCAATGCACATGAGGCGCTGTTTGATTCTGGGGATGAAATTGATCAAATCAATATTTCAAGTAATTATGAGAGATTGGATTTGAGTCTTAATTACTTTAGATCAGATCTAAATTAATTATACATAATTTTATTAGAGCTAATTGGGTTAATTAATCAAGTTGGACTTGGAAAAGAATCCTAATTGGATTAGGATCAACAGCCTTTTTGAATTTCGTTCAAATTGGATTCGAATTGATCCAAATCTGAATTAAATCTAATTTGATCTACTTAGTCATATTTTTCAGATGTTCTCTCACCATATGGGCCAACCAAGATGGAGGAGGGTCCCCTTGGGCGTGCGGCTTGAAAAGAGAGGTGCCAACTCATCCCCTTGGGCGTGCGGCATGAAGAGAGAGGCGCAAGTTGGCACCTCTCCTATTTTGCTTGAGAATCCTCATATTTTAGGGAGTTTGAATTTGATCCAAACATAGAGGGTCCTATTCCTAACCCATGAAGGTATTTGATTTGATCTAAGTTCTCTTGTCTATTTAAGGAGGGGTTTGGAGAAAGAGAAAAGCAATCTAGGCATCAGCAAAGCTTGGGTGTGGAGACCTCCTTCCTTAGGTGTGTCCCCTTGGGCATCCTCCCTCCCCTTGTGTGGTGGCACGTGGGCTATTTTCAAGCATAGAGATCAGATCTCAAGGCCTCCTCTCCTCCCCTTCTGAAGAAGATCTTCGTCCCACTCTTTTATGTTACTTGGCATGCATGGAAGTAGAGGATCTGTGCATCTAGATCTCACGATGCAAATCAATTAAGGAACTTCTTCTATCTTGATCAAGTTTTTCATTGTAACTCAAGATGAAATTTTATAAATATTATAAAATTTTCAATTGCTAATCTATTCAATTTTTTTCTAGCATCCAATGCGATCAGACAATTTTTCCTTCAAGACCATCCTCCTGACCTGAGTGTGGATCTCTCAGAACCTCTTTCTGGACTTGACCACCTTCTTTAGGACCTCTCAAACCCTTAAAATTATTAGGCATAAGCTTGTCTGAAAGAAGAGTGCCCTATAAGTGAATTGCAAGTTTGTTGCGATGAAACTTTTCTTTGTAATTTTTTAACTCATGTAATGATATTTATTATTTGATAATAAAATGAGGTATTGATTCATCATTTTAGCTGCATCTTACCATGTCAAAGATTATGATAAATCTCAAAGATTAGGATAATGATTTTAGGAGACATGAATGGATCATGTTAACGAGATCTAAAATTTTAAAATTTTAATCTTAAATATTTCTAGTTGTAGGAGTATTGAGTCGGAGATCAATATTTTTGATAGACTGGCACATCCTATGTATGCTCCATGAAAAGGGTGGTAGATCTCACTAGCCACTTATGTGAGATACTAATACAAGAATGTGGGTGCTCATTTAGATATGAGTTCATTAAATTGACTTGACGATAGGGAACATCTTATTGAAGTCTTACTTGCATGTCAAAGATAGTTTTCTAAGTGGGAGTTGTGCATGTGATCCTTAGATCTGAGATCACCATGGAATCTTATACACCTGAATCCATATTTTGGTTCAAATTCAGGCATGGCATTAAGATATGTACAGAATGTTCTGAATTTAGTAGAGTGTGCATGAAGATTATGAGTCGATCAATATAGATTCGATCACTTCTAATAAGAGAAGATCGCATCTTATGTATTCTCATCCCTAGATGACTCAGAAAAAGTTTTTTGGTCAAAACAGGAAGGAGATTAGAAAGAGTTTCTAATACTTCATCATCAGAGTCATCATTGGTTAATTGAGAATTGATTTGAATATATGTTTGAGTTTGACATAATTCCATACTCATGAACATATTCGAGATGCAGGGATGTGAAGCGTAAATTTAGTGCAGGGGCAAAATGGTAATTTTAAAACTTTTTCAAAATTACTATTTTACAGTAGAATTATTAACTAATCTCATTAATTAATACTAATTAACCCTACACTAAGATCTAAATATGATACAATAGCATGCATTTAAATTTGAAATTCAAATTTGAAACAGTAAACTTTTTACTGTACTGTGTTCAGAACACATCACCTTTTGCGGGTAGTCGATCGCCGTAATCTGATCACCATCGAGGGGCTCTGATTGTCACATCACAGTCACACTAGTGTCTAGCCTCTGTGGATCATCCACATGAAGCTCCCATCTGATCGGCTCCTCATGAATGCTAGTTCGTAATTTCACCCTTTTGATGGCTGATGTTGATCGAACTCCTTCGATCGATGTGTGCTGACTCTTCGGATGCTCCAAATCATCTGCATGATTGGTTGAGAGATTGATGGATCTCTCCCTAAAATTTGGTGGACTCACGACACTCGTGGCACACCAATCTCACTTCCCGAACCCTAGGTAGAAATCCTAGGGTACACACCAAAAACCCTGCGCCCACTTCTCTCTCCTTTTTCTCTCCTCTCGGTAAATTTTGAACACTTCAAAATTTTTCCAGAACCTCCCCACGCCCCTTATCTCTTCTTTCTTTTTTTTTTATTTCCCATGCCCTCTCCCTTTCTCATTTTATAAAACATCGCAAGAGATGTTGAAAGGGTGTGAGTGGATAAGAAGAGGTGGTTGCTCACTTAAATTCAAATCAAATTTGAATTCAAGTGTCAACCAATCTTATCCTCATCCATTTGTGCGAGAAAGAAGAGATGGTGTGGCCTTTTTTTTATGCGTGGAGACTTTCACAAGAAACTATTTCTCATGTGGAATATGGGGCGCACAAAAGAGGATAAGCTGGCACATGGTTATTTGGTTATCCATTCAAATTCAAAACCCCTTTAAATTTGGATGGGTAGCAAATCAAGTTAATCCAAATAATTGGTGCACAGAAATATGGGTGTGAGAGAGCTTTGCGTGGGAGAAAATTTATGAGAAAATTTCTTCTCATGAATTCAAATGGGTGCAAGAAAGTTGGATGGCGCAGGGAATTTAAAACAAGGTGGTTTGATTCAAATTGAGCCAACCTAATTAAAATAGTTAAGCATAATTAGACCAGATTAAACCCAACACAATTAGGGTTAATTAGGCTCAATAAAATCCTAATCAAGTCAGGAATTAACTAAATCTAACCCCTGATCAAATCAGGGATTAAGCCACTTTAGCGATTAGATCAACACTTAACCTAATCGGGTCAATCCAAACTGAATCCAATTCAATTGGACTTGATCTAAAAATAATCACTCAATCAAATTGAGTTAATTAGTGATTAAATTACTAATTAAACCTCTCATAAATATTGAGTCCAAATTTGAAGGGCAATTAGGCATCAGAGACCATCGATATGAAACCCTGATCAAAGAGTTCAAATTTCAAATTCAAAATTTGAAATTCAAAATTTTGACCTCGGTACCCAAAATATGTGGAACTCATGATCAGAGAATCCTAATTCTCAATCATAGAGTCCCAAACACATAAGACTCATAATCAGCCATCAGATCAGAAAGGAACCTCTAATGTGTGTGACCCCGCAGGTTCAAACCTAAGCCGGTAGCACAGGAACCAATTCCTGTACTAATCAAAGTGACCATCTAGCAATGGTACCCGACGATCGGATAGGTCGAATAGTCACAATCGCAACATTCAGAACCTACGTGAATATGGTTACCGTATAATTCATCCCTTTGGACCCCTGTGTTCAGAATGACTCAGGGTTAAACTGTCAACCCTGATGAGATCATCCGAATCATGCTCAACTCAATTAGTCCTGTGACTCCTCACTAGGACTACCCTGGCGAAGGTTTTGCTAAATTAAAATACGACTGTACACAGCTCCTAAACTGAAGTGGTCAATCCCATCTTGACACACGCACCGATAAGTCAAGTACTTGACAACACCCAGCAGCCTTCCGTCACTGAATTAGAAATTCAGGTAGTCCAGTGCCTAAGTGCAGTGAGTTGCTTGCAAGTCACCGTGGCGGTCTCAGGTCGGAGGGACATTTATACCCATATCCTATCGAAGCAAATCTTGGCAGCAGAAATAGCTCTGGAGTCGGTCACGTTCAGTGCAGATGTACCATTACATCTCACCTGTACGCCATACCAGTGTCTCCACACTCCTTGGTTATGAGGACAACCAACCCATATGGCACACAACGACCTATGCTCGATAAACGTTGTCATCCTTGGTAACAACGTATCATTTGGTCGCGAATAGGTTTAAAGACTAAGTGACAAATCCTCCTTTGTCGAGTCTAAATAGTCCTAAGGACTTCACCACCACACAGGAGTTCATTAGAAGATGAAATATTTGTGATGAAAAAATATCAAAATAATTTTTATTTATTTATAATTCATGTACTAATACAAAAGGAGCACTGTTGGGAAATGTGTCCCAAAAAGTCAATCGTCAAGCTGTTGACGGTTGAGCAACCAAGTATTATAATTGATTTGTTAATAAATAAAATATATTTGGCATCTTCATCATAAGCTTTCATCTTCTAATGAACTCCGTTGTTATGATGAAGTCCTTAGGACTATTTAAGTTTGATAAAGAGAGGATTTATCGATTAGTCCTTAAAACTGTTCACGACCAAATGATAAGCTGTTAATAAGGACGACAGCTTCTATCTAGCATAGGTCGCTGTAGGCCATATGGGTTGGTTGTCCTCTTAACCAAGGAGTATGGAGACACTGGTATGGCATACAGGTGAGATGTAAGGGTACATCATCATTGAACGTGACCAACTCCAGAGTATTCTGCTGTCGAGAATGTCTCTGATGGGAATAGGTATAAGTGTCCCTTAGACTTGAGATCGCCTCAGTGACTTGCAAGCAACTCACTGTGCTTTGGTACTGGACTAACTGAATTTCTAATTCAAGGATGGAAGGATTCCAGGTATAGTCAAGTACTTGTAAAGTCAGAGTGTGATCGAGATGGGATTGACCACTCCAAGAGTTGGAGAAGAATGAGTCGCTGTATTTCAATTTAGCAAAACCTTGACCAGGGTAATCCATCAGATGGATTTGATATTTTGAAATACAATGTGGACAACCTGATCAGAGTTGAAAGTTGAACTCTGGGGTGTCCTATGATCATTTTGTTCAAGGGGATGAATTATATGAAAACTATATCCGTATGGGTTCTAAGGATGTTGTTCTACACATTCGACCTATCCGGTCGTCGGGTACCATTGCTAGATGGTCACTTTGATTGTACAAAAATTTATTTCTGTGCTATCGACTTAGGTTCGGACCTATGAGGTCACACACATTAGAGTTCATGATTCGATCGGATGGTTGATCAATGATTAAGACTCGTTCTAGGGTTAAATGATCAATACGATTGACATTTAACCCAGTGCAAGTATTGCAGGAGGATCGATTAGCAATTCGATTGCTAAATTGACTTAATTTGATTAAGCCAATGGGCTGAGATTAAGTATAAATAAATATTATTTAATTAGATTTAGTTTGGGCTTGATTGGATCAAGTCCAATTGGTTTATTGGATAAGCAAGTGCAAGGAAAAACTAGTCCTAGTTCAACTAGTACTTGGGTCAATTTAATTTCTAATTTGATTAGAAGATTAAATCAGATTTAAATCTAATTTAATCTGATTAAATTAGGTTATTAACTGGGTTAAGACCTATTTTAATTAGGTTGATCTAATTTTGGTTTGATTTGGTTTGGGAAACCAAATTAAAATAAGTCATAAGATAGAATCCTAGTAAGATTAGGATTCCACCTTGCACCACATAAGCCTTCCCCATGCCCTCTCTCTTATTCAATGCCAATCTTCACTTATTTTGTGTGACAAAAGCCCTCTCCTAGGTCTCTCCCACGTTCATAAAAGGTCTCCTCTCTTCTTTCTTACATGGAAGGTGGTTTGGATCAAATCAAAAAGGAATAAATTTGGATTTCGAATTCTATGAGATAGAGTTTTAGAAATCCAAAACTCTTTCAATTTTGCACCGAATTTATCCAAATTTTTTTTAATTTTTTTATGGATTTTAGGGTACACATTGTGTACCCTTTTTTGGTAATCCATGTATGAAAATAAGGAGGAGGTGCTCAAGAGTTGGGCGCCCCTTAACTTGCCATGTTTGGATAAGCCTTGACTAGGTATTTGACCTAGACAAGGACTCTATCATATCTCTCTGTATAAATGAGTTTCTTCATAAAATTTTAGGAGAAGATAGATATTTTAGAGGCCTTTGTGTCATCTAAAAATCATAAAGAAATACCATTGGATCATGGATATATAAAAGATGCAAGTTAGGGTGTCTAGAGAGAAAAATGTGAAGAAGAAGAGGGTCTTCTTCTAGGGTTTTTTGTTTTCATATGTTTCCTCCCTTCATCTTGAATTTCTTGAGAGCGTCTCAAATCTGAAACTCCTCCTTTTACTTTTCATCTTTGGAAGAGTCCAAATCAAGAAGAAGGAGGCACCTGATCAACCATCAAAGAAGGATCAGCACAGTACTAGCATACTGTGCTGATTTCCTGAAGCAGGACTTCTGATCGAGATTCGTGGGCTCGTGTGGATGACTCCTAGAGGCCGGACGCATGTGTGGCTTGCAACATCATCCTTAAGCCTGGATCAGCAAGGTTAGAGCATCTAACTTGCAAGGTAATAGATCTGATCTATTGTTTAATACATACATTAGATGTGGTATAGAAACACATTGATATGATCAACATGTAGTTCATGCTATATTTATATATTTTAATTTTTGATTTAATGCTATGTAATAATCATGTAATAAGATGTTAGATATAGGGATTCTCTAGTTTTAAAAAATAAATTTTGATTTATTTTAGTCTTCTACTGTATGATCTTGAAAAAGTTTCAAGATCTAACCCTGAAACCCTAGATCTGGTTCCTACAATGGTATCAGAGCCAGGTTCTTTATTACATAATTATTTATACATGCTTAGATTATTTTTTAGATTAGATCTAATTTATAATCTGATTATTAAATCAAAAATTAAAATTTTAGATCAATCACAAACTGCAAGGTTGTCCTGCTGTAAGGTTTACCCCTTACAGTACAAAAGTTATCCTAGTCTGTGTAGATCTACCTTTAATCATAAATTTGTTAGATATGATCTAGATTAAATTTATGATTTACTAGATTTGAAAGATGTTTAAATCTAAAATAAAATCTCTTTGTTAATAATTTTTGTGCAAAGAAATTATTTAAAGTTGAAACTGTTTCAATTACATAAACCTGTTTAGATTAGATCTAAAGTAGTTTCATATTTAATTCACTTGTATCTTGATTATGAATCAAACATGCAATATGGTTGGTAGAATCATATTGTAAAATTATTTTACAAATATGAAAATTATTTTTTAAAAAGCCAAACCCAACCCTCAGCCCAAAACTTAATTAAGAATTAAGAAGTTGTTTGATTAGGTTCTAAGATTGTGAATTGAAGAACCTAAGATACAAATCATAACACATTGGGTTAATGGGTTAGTGGGAATTAGGTTCATTAATTGGGTTAGACCTATGGTTAGATTAAAGATGGACTTAATTAGAGAATTGACTAAATCTAATCAATTGTTGTCTTAGATTAGGTCAAGGATTCTCTAGATCAATTACAATAGTTGTAGTTGGTCAAGTCCATGTCTTTAACGAGAACCAAATGGACTTAATTCTTGGCTAAGCGGTCTAGCATGAACTGTTAGGTTGATCTAATCGAAACTAATTAAACCAGTTGGTGTCTAAGATAAACCAGACCGGTGGTTTTTAATTGGGAGCCCACTTACCTGGCCATTTCTGATGGTATCTAAGGCAAGCTTTGGCAGACCCTCCCACTGATCGAACTTACCTGGCCTCTTGGTGAAATTATGTTTTGATCGGATCACTTGACTATTCGAGCTGACCCATGTCAGCTAGGTAAATTAGTGTGACTGATTTAGGTGCTCCTAGACCAGCCCTTTTAATGGTCTCCCTTAAGCTGACTTGGTGAAGCCAGTGGGAGGATCATGATAAGCTGGTTCATCTGACCTCATTCTCTAAATTATTTAAATCTTCTAAAATTATTAGGTCCTTAAAATGACAAAGTTATGGAGATAACTGAGTCATAGCCTCCCGTTAAGGTGTTTGATAATGAGTCCATTAACTCAATAATCATTGCAGACCCAAAGGCCTAGTGCTTGTTGACTAATGAAATTATCACTCATCATATGACGACTTGGAAGTGTCTCTCTAATGGTGGTTAGGTGAGCCAACCAAAGTTGGGCTTAATCATTCATTGGTTAGATACACCAAGTATGATTATGTTAATAGTTGGACCTAACCGGATCCTTACAGTGGAGGCCAAAGCCTACTGATTAGATTTCTGGGGCAAAATTAAAATTACTAAAAATTATTTAGAGAAATAATTGGTTATGAACCTACCCTTAGATGTACATGGGTTGACCAACCAAAGTTGGGCTTGTGTGCAGTCTAAGTAGATTCTAGTACCCGCTAAGGAATTAGGATAATTTCTCAAGTTGGAGGTAGAGGCTACCAATTCGAATAAAATAGTGAGAGAAACCTTTTGATTAAAGTCCAAATCTTTAGGTTTAATGAATCAATTACTAATTAGGTTATGGTTCTCCTTTGTGCAAATATGGCCACTCCCTATCGCTCTGATCATTGTTGGACAATGATAAGTTGGTGGGACCTAACTTTGATACCTGGTATCGAAAGTTGAAGATAGTCCTGGAGCATGAATGGATCCTATATGTGATAATGGATCCTGCACCTGAGGAGCCAGCTGTCAATGCACGTGGAATAGTCAGAGACACTTACCAGAAGTGGCTCAGTGATCGGACCACGGTGCGCTGTATCATGCTGGCTGCTATGAGTGATGAGTTCAGTCGTAGATTCGAGACGGCTCAGCCAAAGGACATGCTTCAAGTGTTGGAGGATACATTTGGCACACCCGATGACGTAGAGAGGCACAAGACTAGTTGTGCCATCTTCAACGCCAAAATACAGGATGGTGCCTCTGTCACTGATCATGTATTGTACATGATCGAGCTGATGGAACGATTGAGCAAGCTCGACTTTACCTTGCATGAGCAGCTTGGGAAAGATGCAATACTGAACTCGCTGCCCAAGTCTTATCTCTCATTCCTCACTCATTCTAGAATGACAAAGCCTGAAGAGAACTACCACAGGTTACTGGGGTTGCTTCAGAACTTTGAGAAGGATCACCAACTTCACAAGGAGTCGATGAACTCAGTGGGAGGTTCGTCTTCTGGTTCTCGACCCTTTGAGAAAGGAAAGAAGAACAAGAAGAAGAAAGTGAAGAAGGTGCAAGTTCAGGCTGGGACATCAGTGCAGAGCCAGACCAAAAAGATCAAGCCTGATAAGAGTCTATTCTACTTGCAAGCACCCTAGATTAGATAGTGTGTCAGATATCTACTTTTGGCACTATAGGCAAGGTCATATAAACATGAACAGAATAAACAGGTTGACTCAAGAGGAAATCCTCAAAGTTAGTGATTGTGAATCACTTCCAACCTGTGAGTCCTGTCTTTTTGGTAAAATGACCAAGTCACCTTTTATTGGAAAAGGTGAGAGAGCTACTGAGCTCTTGGGCCTAGTACATACTGATGTATGCGGGCCCATGAGCACCAGTGCTAGAGGTTGATATTTCTACTTCATAACTTTCACGGATGACCTATCTCGATATGGATATGTCTATCTGATGAAACATAAGTCAGATTCATTTGAAATGTTCAAACGATTCCGAAGTGAAGTAAAAAAACAAACTGGGAAGAGTATTAAAACTCTTCAATCTGATCGAGGAGGAGAATACCTTTCTAGTGAATTTCTCACATATCTAGGAGAGAATGGGATTCTCTCCCAATGGACTCCTCCAAGAACACCACAGCATAATGGTGTGTCGGAAAGGAGGAATCGGACTCTGTTAGACATGGTCCGATCCATGATGGGTTTTGCTAGCTTGCCGATATCCTTCTGGGGACATGCACTCGAATCGGCCTGTTATCTATTAAATAGGGTTCCAAGTAAGTCTGTAATTAAGACTCCATATGAGATATGGACAGGGCGTAAGCCAGTACTTTCACACCTTAGGGTCTGGGGGTGCCCGGCCTATGTCAAATGACTAGTCACAGACAAACTTGGACCTAGGTCTGACAAATGCTCATTCATAGGGTACCCCAAAGAGACAAAAGGATATTTTTTCTACCATGCTGATGAACAAAAGGTGTTCGTCAGCCTTAAGGCAATCTTTTTAGAAAAGGAGTTCCTTGGTGAAGGAACCATTGCCTCTAAGGTTGAACTTGATGAAGTTCAACAGGTAGAAGGACCGACACCAATAGCTGAACCTGAGTCGGATATGATTAGATCAGATCCGGAGCCCAATGTACCTGCACCATTAAGGCGATCCGATAGAGTACCGCATCAGCCGGACAGATACTACGATTTCTTGGTCCGGAACGATGATCCCATCAAACTTGAAGAGAATAATGAGGATCCGATCACCTATATGGATGCAATGCAGAGACCTGATTCCGAGAAATGACTTGAAGCCATGAAATCCAAAATGGAGTCCATGAAGGTCAATGATGTATGGACATTGGTTGACCCACCTGAAGGGGTTAAACCCATTGGGTGTAAATGGGTCTTCAAAAGGAAGAGGGGCACAGACGAAAAGGTGGAGACCTATAAAGCCCGTCTGGTCGCCAAGGGGTATCGTCAATGTTATGGTATTGACTATGACGAGACATTTTCTCCTGTGGCAATGCTCAAATCCATTCGGATAATGCTTGCAATAGCTGCCCATCTGGATTATGAGATCTGACAGATGGATGTAAAGACAGCTTTCCTGAATGGAGAGCTGATCGAAGAGGTGTATATAATACAACCTGAGGGGTTTACATCCACAGATGAGTCCAAGGTGTGCAAGCTTCAGAGATCCATTTATGGGCTGAAGCAAGCTTCTCAGAGTTGGAACATGCATTTTGATAAAGTGATCAAAACGTATGGCTTCATTAAGAATGGAGAAGAGCCCTGCATCTATAAATGGGCAAATGGTCCAGTTGTGGTATTTCTTGTCTTGTACGTGGATGACATTCTCTTAATCGGAAATGACATCCCTGCACTACAGGGAATAAAAGTTTGGTTGTCATCACAGTTCTCCATGAAGGACTTGGGTGAAGCATCCTACATCCTAGGGATGAAGATCTATAGGGATAGATCTAAAAGGATGCTTGGGTTATCCCAGTCCATGTACATGGACACTGTGTTGAAGATGTTCAGCATGGAGAATTTCAAGAAGGGCTATCTACCGATAGGCCATGGAATTTCTCTTTCTAAGAAGGATTGTCCGACAACTCCTGAAGAGAGAGAGCGTATGAGTAGAGTCCCATATGCTTCAGTCGTGGGATCTATCATGTACGCCATGACATGTACAAGACCAGATGTGGCATACTCACTAGGAGTAGTGAGTAGATACCAATCTGATTCGGAAGAAAATCACTGGAAAGTGGTTAAAGCCATCCTTAAGTATTTGAGAAACACTAAGGATCAATGGTTGGTTTATGGCGAGTCAGATCTGAAACTTGTGGGGTTCACAGACTCTAGCTTCCAATCTGACCATGATGACAGTAGGAGCGTGTCGGGTTATATCTTTACTCTGAATGGTGGAGCCATCTGCTGGAAGAGTTCCAAGCAGCATACTGTGGCAGACTCTATTTGTGAAGCGGAGTACATCGCAGCATCGGATGCCGCGAAAGAAGCTGTGTGGTTAAGGAAATCCATCACTGAGCTCGGAGTAGCACCCTCCCTAGATGGTCCAGTCCTGCTCTACTGCGACAGCACTGGTGTCATAGCTCAGGCGAAAGAACCCAAAGCACATCAGTGGATGAAGCACATCTTGCGCCACTTCCACCTAGTCCGGAAGATCGTGGATCGAGGTGACGTCGACCTTTAGAAGATCGATGGAAAGGAGAACCTAGCCGACCCCTTCACTAAAGCCCTGACGATAAAGGAGTTCGACAACCACAAGTCGAAGATGGGTATTAGATACTGTGCCGAGTGGCTTTAGGACAAGTGGGAGTTATTGGAAAATGTATCCCAATAAGTCAATCGTCAAGCTGTTGACGGTTGAGCAACCAAGTATTGTAATTGATTTGTTAATAAATAAAATATATTTGGCATCTTCATCATAAGCTTTCATCTTCTAATGAACTTCATTATTATGATGAAGTCCTTAGGACTATTTAAGTTCGATAAAGAGAGGATTTATCGATTAGTCCTTAAAACTGTTCACGACCAAATGATAAGCTGTTAATAAGGACGACAGCTTCTATCGAGCATAGGTCGCTGTAGGCCATATGGGTTGGTTGTCCTCTTAACCAAGGAGTGTGGAGACACTGGTATGGCATACAGGTGAGATGTAAGGGTACATCATCATTGAACGTGACCAACTCTAGAGTATTCTGCTGTCGAGAATGTCTCTGATGGGATATAGGTATAAGTGTCCCTTAGACTTGAGATCGCCTCAGTGACTTGCAAGCAACTCACTGTGCTTTGGTACTGGACTAACTGAATTTCTAATTCAGAGTCGGAAGGCTTCTGGGCATAGTCAAGTACTTGCGAAGTCAGAGTGTGATCGAGATGGGATTGACCACTCCAAGAGTTGGAGAAGAATGAGTCACTGTATTTCAATTTAGCAAAACCTTGGCCAGGGTAATCCATCAGATAGATTTGATATTTTGAAATATAATGTGGACAACCTGATCAGAGTTGACAATTGAACTCTAGGGTGTCCTATGATCATTTTGGTCAAGGGGACGAATTATATGAAAACTATATCCGCATGGGTTCTAAGGATGTTGCTCTACACATTCGACCTATCCGGTCGTTAGGTACCATTGCTAGATTGTCACTTCGATTGGTATAAAAATTTATTTCTGTGCTACCAGCTTAGGTTCGAACCTATGAGGTCACACACATTAGAGTTCATGATCCGATCGGATGGTTGATCAATGATTAAGAATCATTCTAGGGTTAAATGATCAATACGATTGATATTTAACCTAGTGCAAGTATTGCAGGAGGATCGATTAGTAATTCGATTACTAATTGGCTTAATTTGATTAAGCCAATGGGCTGAGATTAAGTATAATTAAATATAATTTAATTAGATTTAGTTTGGGCTTGATTGGATCAAGTCCAATTGGTTTATTGGATAAGCCAAGTGCAAGGAAAAACTAGTCCTAGTTCAACTAGGACTTAGGTCAATCTAATTTCTAATTTAATTAGAAAATTAAATCAGATTTAAATTTAATTTAATCTGATTAAATTAGGTTCTTAATTGGGTTAAGACCTATTTTAATTAGGTTGATCTAATTTTGATTTGATTTGATTTGGAAAACCAAATTAAAACAAGTCATAAGATAGAATCCTAGTAAGACTAGGATTCCACCTTGCGCCACATAAGCCTTCCCCACACCCTCTCTCTTATTCAACGCCAATCTCCACTTATTTTGTGTGACAAAAGCCCTCTCCCAGGTCTCTCCCACGTTCACAAAAGGTCTCCTCTCTTCTTTCTTACATGGAAGGTGGTTTGGATCAAATCAAAAAGGAATAAGTTTGGATTTCGAATTCTATGAGATAGAGTTTTAGAAATCCAAAACTCTTTCAATTTTGGATCGAATTTATCCAAATTTTTTTTAGAATTTTCTTGGCTTTTAAGGTACACATTGTGTACCCTTTTGATAATCCATGCACGAAAATAAGGAGGAGGTGCTCAAGAGTTGGGCGCCCCTTAACTTGCCATGTTTGGATAAGCCTTGACTAAATATTTGACCTAGACAATGACTCTATCATATCTCTTTGTATAAAATGATTTTCTTCATAAAATTTTAGTACAAGACAGATATTTGAGAGACCTTTGTGCCATCCAAAATTTAGAGAGAAAGACCTTTGGGTCGTGGAGATATAAAAGATGCAAGTTAGGTTGTCTAGAGAGAAAAACGTGAAGAAGAAGAGGGTCTTCTTCTAGAGTTTTTTGTTTTCATATCTTTCCTCCCTCCATCTTGAGTTTCCTGAGAGCATCTCAGATCTGAAACTCCTCCTTTTACTTTTCATCTTTGGAAGAGTCCAAATCAAGAAGAAGGAGGCACCTGATCAACCATCAAAGAAGGATCAGCGCAGTACTAGCATACTGTGCTGATTTCCTAAAGCAGGACTTCTGATCGAGATTCGTGGGCTCGTGTGGAGGACTCCTAGAGGCCGGATGCATGTGCGGCTTGCAACATCATCCTTAAGCCCGGATCAGCAAGGTTAGAGCATCTAACTTGCAAGGTAATAGATCTGATCTATTGTTTAATACATACATTAGATGTGGTATAGAAACATGTTGATATGATGAACATGTAGTTCATGCTATATTTATATATTTTAATTTTTGATTTAATGCTATGTAATAATCATATAATAGGATCTTAGATCTAGGGATTCTATAATTTTAGAAAATAAATTTTGATTTATTTTAGTCTTCCGCTGTATGATCTTGAAAAAGTTTCAAGATCTAACCCTGAAACCCTAGATCTGGTTCCTAAAAGCACAACCGTCAACAGGCTGACTATTGGCTTTGGGACACTATTCCCAACAATCTCCCACTTGGCCTAAAGCCAATCAGTGCAGTATCTAATACCCATCTTCGACTTGTAGTCATTGAACTCCTTCACCGCAATGGCTTTAGTGAATGGGTTGGCCAAGTTCTCCTTCCCGTCGATCTTCTGAAGGTCGACGTCACCTCGATCCACGATCTCCCGAATGAGATGGTAGCAGTGCAGAATATGCTTCGTTCGCTGGTGTACCTTCGGTTTCTTCGCCTGAGCAATGGCTCCAGAGCTGTCACAGTAGAGCAAAACTGGACCAACAAGGGAGGGTGCTACTCCGAGCTCGGTGATGAATTTCCTCAACCGCACCGCTTCTTTGGTAGCATCTGATGCAGCAATATACTCCACCTCACATACTGAATCAGCCATAGTGTGCTGCTTGGAACTCTTCCAGCAGACAGCCCCACCATTAAGGGTAAAAATAAAACCTGACACACTCTTGCTGTCATCGCGATCAGACTGAAAACTAGAGTCTGTAAACCCTATAAGTCTCAAGTCTGATTCACCATATACAAGCCACTAGTCCTTAGTATTTCTTAAATACTTCAGGATGGTTTTAACAACCTTCCAGTGATTCTTCCCTGGATCAGATTGGTATCTACTCACTACACCTAGTGAGTATGCCACATCTAGTCGTGTACATGTCATGGCGTACATGATAGATCCCACTACCGAAGTATATGGAATCCTACCCATACGCTCTCTCTCTTGAGGTGTTGTCGGACAATCCCTTTTCGAGAGAGAAATTCCATGGCCTATCGGTAGATAGCCTTTCTTGGAATTCTCCATGCTGAACCTTTTCAGTATAGTATCAATGTACGTGGACTGGGATAAGCCAAGCAATCTTTTGGAACTATCCCTATAGATCCTCATCCCTAGGATGTAGGAAGCTTCCCCAGATCCTTCATGGAGAACTGTGATGATAGCCAAATCTTTATTCCCTGTAATGCAAGGACATTATTCTCGATTAAGAGAATGTCATCCACATACAATACAAGGAATACTACTACTGGACCATTAGCCCACTTATAAATGCATGGCTCTTCTCCGTTCTTAACGAAGCCATACGTTTTGATCATCCTATCAAAATGTATGTTCCAACTCTGAGATGTTGGGAAATGTGTCCCAAAAAGTCAATCATCAAGCAGTTGATGGTTGAGCAACCAAGTATTGTAATTGATTTGTTAATAAATAAAATATATTTGGTATCTTCATCATAAGCTTTCATCTTCTAATGAACTCCGTTGTTATGATGAAGTCCTTAGGACTATTTAAGTTTAATAAAGAGAGGATTTATTGATTAGTCCTTAAAACTGTTCACGACCAATGATAGGCTGTTAATAAGGACGACAGCTTCTATCGAGCATAGATCGCTGTAGGCCATATGGGTTGGTTGTCCTCTTAACCAAGGAGTGTGGAGACACTGGTATGGCATACAGGTGAGATGTAAGGGTACATCATCATTGAACGTGACCAACTCCAGAGTATTCTGTTGTCAAGAATATCTCTGATGGGATATAGGCATAAGTGTCCTTAGACCTGAGATCACCTCAGTGACTTGCAAGCAACTCACTATGCTTTGGTACTGGACTAACTGAATTTTTAATTCAGAGATGGAAGGCTTCTGGGCACAGTCAAGTACTTGCGAAGTCAGAGTGTGATCGAGATGGGATTGACCACTCCAAGAGTTGGAGAAGAATGAGTCGCTGTATTTCAATTTAGCAAAACCTTGGCCAGGGTAATCCATCAGATGGATTTGATATTTTGAAATACAATGTGGACAACCTGATCAGAGTTGACAGTTGAACTCTGGGGTGTCCTATGATCATTTTGGTCAATGATTATATGAAAACTATATCCGCATGGGTTCTAAGGATGTTGTTCTACATTCGACCTATCCGGTCGTCGGGTACCATTGCTAGATGGTCACTTCGATTGGTATAAAATTTATTTCCTATGCTACCGGCTTAGGTTCGGACCTATGAGGTCACACACATTAGAGTTCATGATCCGATCGGATGGTTGATCAACGATTAAGAATCGTTCTAGGGTTAAATGATCAATACGATTGACATTTAACCCAGTGCAAGTGTTGCAGGAGGATCGATTAGCAATTCGATTGCTAATTGGCTTAATTTGATTAAGCCAATGGGCTGAGATTAAGTCTAATTAAATATGATTTAATTAGATTTAGTTTGGGCTTGATTGGATCAAGTCCAATTGGTTTATTGGATAAGCCAAGTGCAAGGAAAAACTAGTCCTAGTTCAACTAGGACTTGGGTCAATCTAATTTCTAATTTGATTAGAAAATTAAATCAGATTTAAATCTAATTTAATCTGATTAAATTAGGTTTTAATTGGTTAAGACCTATTTTAATTAGGTTGATCTAATTTTGTTTGATTTGGTTTGGAAACCAAATTAAAACAAGTCATAAGATAGAATCCTAGTAAGACTAGGATTCCACCTTGCGCCACATAAGCCTTCCCACGCCCTCTCTCTTATTCAACCAATCTCCACTTATTTTGTGTGACAAAAGCCCTCTCCCAGTCTCTCCCACGTTCACAAAAGGTTCCTCTCTTCTTTCTTACATGGAAGGTGGTTTGGATCAAATCAAAAAGGAATAAGTTTGGATTTCGAATTCTATGAGATAGAGTTTTAGAAATCCAAAACTCTTTCAATTTTGCACCGAATTTATCCAAATTTTTTTTAGAATTTTTGTGGCTTTTAGGGTATACATTGTGCACCCTTTTCTGTGATCCATGCATGAAAATATGGAGGAGGTGCTCAAGAGTTGGGCGCCCCTTAACTTGCCATGTTTGGATAAGCCTTGACTAGGTATTTGACCTAGACAAGGACTCTATCATATCTCTCTATAAAATGAGTTTCTTCATGAAATTTTAGGAAGATAGAGATTTGAGAGACCTTTGTGCCATCCAAAAATCAGAGAGAAATACCTTTGGGTCGTGGAGATATAAAAGATGCAAGTTAGGGTGTCTAGAGAAAAAACGTGAAGAAGAAGAGGGTCTTCTTCTAGGGTTTTTGTTTTCATATCTTTCCTCCCTCCATCTTGAGTTTCCTGAGAGCGTCTCAGATCTGAAACTCCTCCTTTACTTTCCATCTTTGGAAGAGTCCAAATCAAGAAGAAGGAGGCACCTGATCAACCATCAAAGAAGGATCAGCGCAGTACTAGCATACTGTGCTGATTTCCTGAAGCAGGACTTCTGATCGAGATTCGTGGGCTCGTGTGGACGACTCCTAGAGGCCGGATTGTGCGGCTTGCAACATCATCCTTAAGCCCGGATCAGTGAGGTTAGAGCATCAAGGTAATAGATCTGATCTATTGTTTAATACATACATTAGATGGTATAGAAACATGTTGATATGATCAACATGTAGTTCATGCTATATTATATATATTTTAATTTTTGATTTAATACTATATAATATATAATAATCTTAGATCTAGAGATTCTCTGATTTTAAAAATAAATTTTGATTTATTTTAGTCTTCCGCTGTATGATCTTGAAAAAGTTTCAAGATCTAACCCTGAAACCCTAGATCTGGTTCCTACAATTGGTATCAGAGCCTAGGTTCTTTATTACATGATTATTTATACATGCTTAGATTATTTTTAGATTAGATCTAATTTATAATCTGATTATTAAATCTAAAATTAAAATTTTAGATCAATCACAAACTGCAAGGTTGTCCTGCTGTAAGGTTTACCCCTTACAGTGCAAAGGTTGTCCTAGTTTGTGTAGATCTATCTTTAATCATAAATTTGTTAGATATGATCTAGATTAAATTTATGATTTATTAGATTTAAAAGTATTTAAATCTGAAATAAAATCTCTTTGTTAATAATTTTTGTGCAAAGAAATTGTTTAAAGTTGAAATTGTTTCAATTACATGAACCTGTTTAGATTAGATCTAAAGTAGTTTCATGTTTATTTCACTTGTATCTTGATTATGAATCAAACATGCAATATGGTTGGTAGAATCATATTGTAAAATTATTTTACAAATATGAAAATTATTTTTTGAAAAGCCGAACCCAACCCTCAGCCCAAAACTTAATTAAGAATTAAGAAGTTGTTTGATTAGGTTCTAGGATTGTGAATTGAAGAACCTAAGACACAAATCATAACACATTGGGTTAATGGGTTAGTGGGAATTAGGTCCATTAATTGGGTTAGACCTATGGTTAGATTAAAGATGGACTTAATTAGAGAATTGACTAAATCTAATCAATTGTTGTCTTAGATTAGGTCAAGGATTCTCTAGATCAATTACAATAGTTGTAGTTGGTCAAGTCCATGTCTTTAACGAGAACCAAATGGACTTGATTCTTGGCTAAGCGGTCTAGCACGAACTGTTAGGTTGATCTAATCGAAACTAATTAAACCAGTTGGTGTCTAAGGTAAACCAGACCGGTGGTTTTTAATTGGGAGCCCGCTTACCTGGCCATTTCTGATGGTGTCTAAGGCAAGCTTTGGCAGACCCTCCCACTGATCGAACTTACCTGGCCTCTTGGTGAAATTATGTTTTGATCGGATCACTTGACTATTCGAGCTGACCCATGTCAGCTAGGTAAATCAGTGTGACTGATTTAGGTGCTCCTAGACCAGCCCTTTTAATGGTCTCCCTTAAGCTGACTTGGTGAAGCCAGTGGGAGGATCATGATAAGCTGGTTCATCTGACCTCATCCTCTAATTATTTAAATCCTCTAAAATTATTAGGTCCTTAAAATGATAAAGTTATGGAGATAACTGAGTCATAGCCTCCCATTAAGGTGTTTGATAATGAGTCCATTAACTCAATAATCATTGCAGACCCAAAGGCCTGGTGCTTGTTGACTAATGGAATTATCACTCATCATATGATGACTTGGAAGTGTCTCTCTAATGGTGGTTAGGTGAGCCAACCAAAGTTGGGCTTAATCATTCGTTGGTTAGATACACCAAGTATGATCATGTTAATGGTTGGACCTAACCGGATCCTTACAGTGGAGGCCAAAGCCTACTGATTAGGTTTCTGGGGCAAAATTAAAATTACTAGAAATTATTTAGAGAAACAATTGGTTATGAACCTACCCTTAGATGTACATGGGTTGCCAACCAAAGTTGGGCTTGTGTGCAGTCTAAGTGGATTCTAGTACCCGCTAAGGAATTAGGGTAATTCCTCGAATTGGAGGTAGAGGCTACCAATTCGAATAAAATAGTGGGAGAAACCTTTTGATTAAAGTCCAAATCTTTAGGTTTAATGAATCAATTACTAATTAGGTTATGGTTCTCCTTTGTGCAAATATGGCCACTTCCTATCGCTCCGATCATTGTTGGACAATGATAAGTTGGTGGGACCCAACTTCGTAGCTGGTACCGAAAGTTGAAGATAGTCCTGGAGCATGAACGGATCCTATATGTGATAATGGATCCTGCACCTGAGGAGCCAGCTGTCAATGCACGTGGAACAGTCAGAGACACTTACCAGAAGTGGCTCAGTGATCGGACCACGGTGCGCTGTATCATGCTGGCTATGAGCGATGAGTTCAGTCGCAGATTCGAGATGGCTCAGCCAAAGGACATGCTTCAAGTGTTGGAGGATGCCTTTGGCACACCCGATGACGTGGAGAGGCACAAGACTAGTTGTGCCATCTTCAACGCCAAAATACGGGATGGTGCCTCTGTCACTGATCATGTATTGTACATGATCGAGCTGATGGAACGATTGAGCAAGCTCGGCTTTCCTTGCATGAGCAGCTTGGGAAAGATGCAATACTGAACTCGCTGCCCAAGTCTTATCTCCCATTCCTCACTCATTATAGAATGACAAAGCCTGAAGAGAACTACCATGGGTTACTGGGGTTGCTTCAGAACTTTGAGAAGGATCACCAACTTCACAAGGAGTCGGTGAACTTAGTGGGAGGTTCGTCTTCTGGTTCTCGACCTTTGAGAAAGGAAGAAGAACAAGAAGAAGAAAGTGAAGAAGGTGCAAGTTCAGGCTGGGACATCAGTGCAGAGCCAGACCAAAAAGATCAAGCCTGATAAGAGTCTATTCTACTGGCAAGCACCCTAGATTAGATAGTGTGTCAGATATCTACTTATGGCATTGAGGCTAGGTCATATAAACAAGAACAGAATAAACAGGTTGACTCAAGAGAATCCTCGAAGTCAGTGATTGTGAATCACTTCCAACCTGTGAGTCCTGTCTTCTTGGTAAAATGACCAAGTCACCTTTTACTGGAAAAGGTGAGAGAGCTACTGAGCTCTTGGGCCTAGTACATACTGATGTATGGGCCCATGAGCACCAGTGCTAGAGGTGGATATTTCTACTTCATAACTTTCACGGATGACCTATCCCGATATGGATATGTCTATCTGATGAAACATAAGTCGGATTCATTTGAAATGTTCAAACGATTCGAAGTGAAGTAAAAAATAAACTGGGAAGAGTATTAAAACTCTTCGATCTGATCGAGGAGGAGAATACCTTTCTAGTGATTTCTCACATATCTAGGAGAGAATGGGATTCTCTCCCAATGGACTCCTCCAGGAACACCACAGCATAATGGTGTGTCTGAAAGGAGGAATCGGACTCTGTTAGACATGGTCCGATCCATGATGGGTTTTGCTAGCTTGCCGATATCCTTCTGGGGATATGCACTCGAATCGGCCTGTTATCTGTTAAATAGGGTTCCAAGTAAGTCTGTAATTAAGACTCCATATGAGATATGGACGGACGTAAGCCAGCACTTTCACACCTTAGGGTCTGGGGGTGCCCGGCCTATGTCAAACGATTAGTCACAGACAAACTTGGACCTAGGTCTGACAAATGCTCATTCATAGGGTACCCCAAAGAGACAAAAGGATATTTTTTCTACCATGCTGATGAACAAAAGGTGTTCGTCAGCCTTAAGGCAATCTTTTTAGAAAAGGAGTTCCTTGGTGAAGGAACCGTTGCCTCTAAGGTTGAACTTGATGAAGTTCAACAGGTAGAAGGACCGACACCAATAGCTGAACCTGAGTCGGATATGATTAGATCAGATCCGGAGCCCAATATACCTGCACCATTAAGGCGATCCGGTAGAGTACCGCGTCAGCCGGACAGATACTACGGTTTCTTGGTCCGGGATGGTGATCCCATCGAACTTGATGAGAATAATGAGGATCCGATCACCTATATGGATGCAATGCAGAGACCTGATTTGAGAAATGGCTTGAAGCCATGAAATCCGAAATGGAGTCCATGAAGGTCAACGATGTATGGACATTGGTTGACCCACCTGAAGGGGTTAAACCCATTGGTGTAAATGGTCTTCAAACGAAAAAAGATGCTTGGGTTATCCCAGTCCATGTACATAGACACTGTGCTGAAGAGGTTCAGCATGGAGAATTCCAAGAAGGGCTATCTACCGATAGGCCATGGAATTTCTCTCTCTAAGAAGGATTGTCTGACAACTCCTGAAGAGAGAGAGCGTATGAGTAGAGTCCCATATGCTTCAACCGTGGGATCTATCATGTACGCCATGACATGTACAAGACCAGATGTGGCATACTCACTAGGAGTAGTGAGTAGATACCAATCTGATCCTGGAGAAAATTACTGGAAAGTGGTTAAAGCCATCCTTAAGTATTTGAAAAATACTAAGGACCAATGGTTGGTTTATGGCGAGTCAGATCTGAAACTTATGGGGTTCACAGACTCTAGCTTCCAATCTGACTATGATGACAACAGGAGCATGTCGGGTTATATCTTTACTCTGAATGGTGGAGCCATCTGCTGGACGAGTTCCAAGCAGCATACTGTGGCAGACTCTATTTGTGAAGTGGAGTACATCGCAGCATCGGATGCCGCGAAGGAAGCTGTGTGGCTAAGAAAATTCATCACCGAGCTCGGAGTAGCACCCTTCCTCGATGGTCCAGTCCTGCTCTACTGCGACAGCACTGGTGCCATAGCTCAGGTGAAGGAACCCAAAGCACATCAGCGGATGAAGCACATCTTGCACTGCTTCCACCTGGTCTGAGAGATCGTGGATCGAGGTGACGTCGACCTTCAGAAGATCGATGGAAAGGAGAACCTAGCCGACCCCTTCACTAAAGCCCTGGCGATAAAGGAGTTCAACAACCACAAGTTGAAGATGGGTATTAGATACTGTGCCGAGTGGCTTTAGGACAAGTGGGAGTTGTTGGGAAATGTGTCCAAAAAAGCCAATCATCAAGTTGTGACGGTTGAGAACCAAGCATTGTAATTGATTTGTTAATAAATAAAATATATTTGGCATCTTCATCATAAGCTTTTCATCTTCTAATGAACTCCATTGTTATGATGAAGTCCTTAGGACTATTTAAGTTCAATAAAGAGAGGATTTATCGATTAGTCCTTAAAACTGTTCACGACCAAATGATAGGCTGTTAATAAGGACGACAGCTTCTATCGAGCATAGGTCGCTGTAGGCCATATGGGTTGGTTGTCCTCTTAAACCAAGGAGTATGAAGACACTGGTTTATGGCATACAGGTGAGATGTAAGGGTACATCATCATTGAACGTGATCAACTCCAGAGTATTCTGCTGTCGAGAATGTCTCTGATGGGATATAGGTATAAGTGTCCCTTAGACCTGAGATCGCCTCAGTGACTTGCAAGCAACTCACTGTGCTTTGGTACTGGACTAACTGAATTTCTAATTCAGGGACGAAAGGCTTCTGGGCACAGTCAAGTACTTGTGAAGTCAGAGTGTGATCGAGATGGGATTGACCACTCCAAGAGTTGGAGAAGAATGAGTCGCTGTATTTTAATTTAGCAAAACCTTGGCCAGGGTAATCCATCAGATGGATTTGATATTTTGAAATACAATGTGGACAACCTGATCAGAGTTGATAGTTGAACTCTGGGTATCCTATGATCATTTTGGTGAAGGGGATGAATTATATGAAAACTATATCCGCATGGTTCTAAGGATGTTTTTCTATACATTCGACCTATCCGGTCATCGGGTACCATTGCTAGATGGTCACTTCGATTGGTACAAAAAATTTATTCCTATGTCCTTGCTACCGGCTTAGGTTCGGACCTATGAGGTCACCACACATTAGAGTTCATGATCCGATCAGATGGTTGATCAACGATTAAGAATCGTTCTAGGTTAATGATCAATACGATTGACATTTAACCCAGTGCAAGTATTGCAGGAGGATCGATTAGCAATTCGATTGCTAATTGCTTAATTTGATTAAGCCAATGGACTGAGATTAAGTCTAATTAAATATTATTTAATTAGATTTAGTTTGGGCTTGATTGGATCAAGTTCAATTAGTTTATTGGATAAGCCAAGTGCAAGGAAAAACTAGTCCTAGTTCAACTAGGACTTGGGTCAATCTAATTTCTAATTTGATTAGAAGATTAATCAGATTAAATCTAATTTAATCTGATTAAATTAAGTTTTTAATTGATTTAAGACCTATTTTAATTAGGTTAATCTAATTTTTGGTTTGATTTGATTTGGAAAACCAAATTAAAACAAGTCATAAGATAGAATCCTAGTAAGACTAAGATTCCACCTTGCGCCACATAAGCCTTCCCCACACCCTCTCTCTTATTCAACACCAATCTCCACTTATTTTGTGTGACAAAAGACCTCTCCCAGGTCTCTCCTACGTTCACAAAAGGTTTCCTCTCTTCTTTCTTACATGGAAGGTGGTTTGGATCAAATCAAAAAAAAAAAAGTTTGGATTTCAATTTTGCACCGAATTTATCCAAATTTTTTTTGGAATTTTCATGGCTTTTAGGGTATACATTTTGCACCCTTTGCTAGTAATCTATGCACGAAAATATGGAGGAGGTGCTCAAGAGTTGGGGCGCCCCTTAACTTGCCATGTTTGGATAAGCCTTGACTAGGTATTTGACCTAGACAAGGACTCTATCATATCTCTCTGTATAAAATGAGTTGTTTGTGAAATTTTAGGTGAAGACAGAGATTCGAGAGACCTTTGCGCCATCCAAAAATCAGAGAGAAAGACCTTTGGGTCATGTAGATATAAAAGATGCAAGTTAGGGTGTCTAGAGAGAAAAACGTAAAGAAGAAGAGGGTCTTCTTCTAGGGTTTTTTGTTTTCATATCTTTCCTCCCTCCATCTTGAGTTTCCTGAGAGTGTCTCAGATCTGAAACTCCTCCTTTTACTTTCCATCTTTGAAAGAGTCCCAAATCAAGAAGAAGGAGGCACCTGATCAACCATCAAAGAAGGATCAGCGCAGTACTAGCATACTGTGCTGATTTCCTGAAGCAGGACTTCTGATCGAGATTTGTGGGCTCATGTGGACGACTCCTAGAGGCCGGACGTATGTGCGGCTTGCAACATCATCCTTAAGCCCGGATCAGCGAGGTTAGAGCGTCTAACTTGCAAGGTAATAGATCTGATCTATTATTTAATACATACATTAGATGTGGTATAGAAACATGTTGATATGATCAATATGTAGTTCATGCTATATTTATATATTTTAATTTTGATTTAATGCTATGTAATAATCATGTAATAGGATCTTAGATCTAGGAATTCTCTGGTTTTAGAAAATAAATTTTGATTTATTTTAGTCTTCCGCTGTATGATCTTGAAAAAGTTTCAAGATCTAACCCTGAAACCCTAGATCTGGTTCTCACACGAGATGCCTGCTTAAGTCCATAAATGGACCTTTATAGCTTGTATACCTTAGACTCATCTATAGATGTGAACCCTTCAGGTTGTATCATATACACCTCTTTGTCCAGCTCTCCATTTAGGAAAGCTGTCTTCACATCCATCTACCAGATTTCATAGTCTAGATAGGCAGTTATCGCAAGCATAATCCGAATGGATTTGAGTATTGCCACAGGAGAAAACATCTCATCATAGTCTATACCATAATGTTGATGATATCCCTTGGCAACCAGACGGGCTTTATAGGTCTCTACCTTTCCGTCTGCGCCCCTCTTCCTCTTGAAGACCCACTTACACCCTATGGGGTTTCACTCCTTCAGGTGAGTCAACCAATGTCCACACATCATTGACCTTCATGGACTCATTTTGGATTTCATAGCCTCTAGACATTTCTCAGAGTCAGGTCTCTGCATTGCATCCATGTAGGTGATCGGATCTCATCATTTTCATCAAGTTTCGATAGGATCGCCATCCCAGACCAAGAAATCATAGTATCTGTCCGGTTGATGTGGTACTCTACCAGACCGCCTTAAGGGTGCATAATCAAGTGGGGCTCCGAATCTGATTCTAATCAAATCCGATTTAGGTTCCAGTAACATGTGTCGATTTTTTCACCTGTCGAACTTCATCAAGTTCGACCTTAGAGGCAACAGTTCCTTCACTAAGGAACTCTTTTTCTAAAAAGATTGCCTTAAGGCTTGACAAACACAAAAGCTCATCAGCAAGGTAGAAATAATACCCTTGGTCTCTTTTGGGTACCCTATAAAATTACACTTGTCAGACCTAGGTCCAAGCTTGTCTGTAATTAAACGTTTAACATAAGCCGGACACCCCCAAACCCTAAGGTGCGAGAGTAACTGGCTTACGTCCTACCATATCTCATATGGCATTTTGGCTTACAGACTTACTTTGAAACTCTATTTAGAAGGTAACAAGCCGATTCAAGCGCATATCTCCAGAGGAGATCGGCCAGACCAGCAAACCCCCATCATGGATCGAACCATGTCCAATAAGGTCTCGATTCCTCCTTTCAGACACACCCATTATGCTGTGGTGTTCTAGGAGGAGTCCACTAAGAGAGAATCCCATTCTCCCCTAGATATGTCAGAAACTCATTGAAAAGGTATTCACCTCCTCGATCAGATCGAAGAATTTTAATACACTTTTCAGTTTATTTTTCTATCTCATTTTCGAAATAGTTTGAACATTTCAAACGACTACCGACTTATGCTTCCATTAAAGTAAACATACCCATACCTCGATAGGTCATCTGTGAAGGGTTATGAAGTAGAAATATCCACCTCTTGCACTTGAGCTCATAGGTCCACATACATCAGAAATGTACCAAGACCCAAGAGTTCACTGGCTCGCTCACCTTTTCCAGTAAAAGGTGACTTGGTCATCTTTCCAAGAAGACAAGACTCACAGGTTGGAAGTGATTCACAATCACCAAGTTCAAGAATTCCTTCTTGAGCCAACCTATTTATCCTGTTCTTATTGATATGACCTAGCCTACAGTGCCAAAAGTAGACTTCTGACACATTATCTATTCCAGGGCATTTATCGAAGTTTGAACCACATTAACAGGCTGTGATAGTAAGTAAATTTTATTATTTAATTATCCAACAAATATTGTAACACCATTCAAAATGATATTGCAAATATTTTTTTTATTAAAAAATCATAGCCGTACATGGCCAAAAGGCCTACAGAAATAATATTTAATAAAAAAGCTTGGATGATAGTGACATTCTCTCAGAATTACATTACGAGAATTGATTACAAGACTCATGATTCCTAAAGCTAGAACTGAAACTTTGCTTCCATCTCCAACGTTCAGGAATCTCTCGCCTTCATCAAATCTCCTACTGACCTGCAGACCTTGCATCGAATTACAAATATGATAAGGACTTCCGGTATCTAATACCCAGACAGTAGTATCACAAATGGAAAAGTTGCAAGGAGTTATCATATAATTACCTTGCTTCTTCTTTGGCCTGTTCGGTCCAGGGAGGCTATGTATTGAGGACAGTTCCTCTTCCAATGCCTCTGCTTCTTGCAAAAGAAGCACTCCACTTGGCTCTGGTCGGGCTTGCGCTTCTTGGTCTGACCCTGTGCAACCGTCCCAGCATGAGGCTGCACCTTCTTGTTCTTCTTCTTCTTGTTCTTCTTTTCCTTTCCAAAGGGTCGACGACGAGAAGAAGACCCTCCCACTACATTCACGGACTCCTTATGGAGCTGGTGATCCTTCTCAAAGTTCTGCAGCAACCCAACAATCCGTGGTAGTTTACTGCAGGCTTTGTCATTTGAAAATGAGTAAGGAATGGGAGAAGGACTTAGGCAAGGAATTAAGGATCGCATCCTTACTGAGCTGCTAGTGCAGAGGAAAATCCAATTTGCTTAGGCGCTCAATCATCTCGATCATGTACAGTACATGATCAATGACTGAGGCCCCATCCCTCATCCGAGCATTGAAAATGGCACAACTAGTTTTGTGCCTTTCAACGTCGTCAGGCATGCCAAAGGAGTCGTTCAACATTTGAAGCATCTCCTGTGGCTGGGCGTTCTCAAACCTGCGGCTGAACTCATCATTCATTGCTGCCAGCATAATACATCGGACGGTGGTGCGGTCATAGAGCCACTTCTGGTAAGTATCTCGGATCGCCTTACTATTGTTCGGAGCTGGCTCCTCAGGTGCTGGATCCATTACTACATAAAGGATCCGCTCATGCTCAAGGACGATTTTCAATTTTCGATACCAGCTATCAAAATTAGATCCCATGAGCTTATCATTATCTACCATTTGTAATGACTAGAGCGACAGGGTAGTGGCCATAGCTGTATAAAGAAAAACCAGACCTCTATTAGTACATAAATTAATACTAAAGACTTGGACTTTAGTTTAAAGTTTTTCCTAATATTTTTACGAACTGGTAGCCTCAACCTTCAATTCG
>NC_025993.2:50944024-51015411 GCF_000442705.2 Elaeis guineensis
TCATCCTAAACACAGAGGTCAAAAGGATGAATTATATAGTAACTATATTCACGTAGATTTTGAGTGTTGTGATTGAGACCATTCGATCTATCCGATCATCGGGTACCATTGCTAGATGGTCACTTCGATTAGTACAGGAATTGGTTCATGTGCTACCAGCTTAGGTTCGAACCTGCGGGGTCACACACATTAGAGGTTCTTATCTGATCTGATGGCTGATGTAGAATCCTACATTTTGGGACTCAGTGATTGAGAATCAGAATTCTCTGATCACGAGTTCCACAATTATGGATACCGTCGTCAAGAGTTCCACTGGTTGGGATTCTTCGATCAGGGTTACATGTCGATGAATTCTAATGCCCGATTATCCATTCGAATTTGGACTCAATATTTATGAGAGATTTAATTAATGATTTGATCACTAATTAACTCAATTTGATTGAGTAATTAGTTTTGGATCAAGTCCAATTGAATTGGATTCAGTTGGTTTGACCTGATTAGGTTAAGAGTTGACCTAAATCGTCGAGATGGTTTGGTCCCTGATTTGATCAGGGTTGGGCTTAGTCAATTTTTGATTTGATTAGGATTTTATTAAGCCTAATTAAGTTAGATTTAAATTAGTCTAATTGGACCTAACTTATTTGGTTCAATTAGGTTGGTTTAAAATAATTAAACCACCATGACCCAATCTCCATGCGCCACCTCACTTCCATTGCACCCATTTGGATTCATGAGAAGGAACTTCTCATGAATTTTTTCTCACACCAAGCCCTCTCCATGCCCCACTTTAATGTGCCAAATGGATGGATAAGGGATGATTGGTTGGCCATTCAAATTCAAAATAAAGTTTGAATTTGAATGGGCAATCAATCTTTGCACCTTATCCCTTTTCTTACGCCCTATTTATTACATGAGAAAAAGTTTCTCATGAAATCACTCCATGCATAATTTAAGCCATGCTCACACCTTTAGTGGATAAAGGATGAGTTGGTATCCCATTTGAATTCAAAATTTGATTTGAATTCAAAATGTGCAATTACTCATCTTTATCCTTCTTTTGGATAAGACATTTGACGTTGTTATAAAAGGAGGAGAAGAGTGGGGCATGTAATAAAAAGTTTTTTTGAAGAAAAATTCTGGGATGTGAGAAGTCTTGTGCGTAAGAAGGAAGTCCATATCCTTCCAAGAGAAAAAGAAAGAAAAAAAAGAAAAGTGGGTGCAAGGTTTTCGGTGAGTTCCCTAGAGTTTTAGCCTGGGGTTTGGGAAGTGAGAAAGTGAGTTACGAGTGTCATGAGCCCACAAAATCTTAGAAAGATCTTCAACATCCTCTCAAGCATGTCTGTTGATAATCTGAAGCATCTGAAGAATCGACAGATATCGATCGAAGGAGTTCGATCAGCATCCACCGTCAAAAGGGCTCTACAACGAGCTAGCACTCGTGAGGAGTTGATCAGATCGAGAGCTTCGTGTGGACGATCCGTAGAGGCCAGACATACTGTGTGGCTACATCATGATAATCAGACTCTCCCGATGGTGATCAGATTGTGACGATCTACTATCTGCACAAAGGTATTGTATTCTGAACACATTACAGTAAAGTGTTTACTGTTCGAATTTGAATTTCAAATTTAAATGAATACATTCTATATATCATATTTTGATCCTAGTGTAGGATAAATTTATGTTAATTAATTAGATTAATTAATATCTTTCCACTGTAAAATCATAATTTTGAAAAAAATTTAAAATTACCATTTTACCCCTGCACTGAATTATCCCAACAAAGGGGTTAGACCCATTGGGTGTAAATGGGTCTTCAAAAGGAAGAGGGGCACAGACGGAAAGGTGGAGACTTATAAAGTCTGTTTGGTTGTCAAGGGGTATCGTCAACATTATGGTATTGACTATAACGAGATGTTCTCCCCTGTGGCAATGCTCAAATCCATTCGGATAATGCTTGCAATAGCTGTCCATCTGAATTATGAGATCTGGCAGATGGATGTAAAGAAAGCTTTCCTGAATGGAGAGCTGACCGAAGAGGTGTACATGATACAACCTGAAGAGTTTACATCCACAGATGAGTCCAAGGTGTGCAAGCTTCAGAGATCCATTTATGGATTGCAGCAAGCTTCTCGGAGTTAGAACATGCATTTTGATAAGGTGATCAAAATGTATGGCTTCATTAAGAACGGAGAAGAGTCCTGCATCTATAAATGGGCAAATGGTTCAATTATGGTATTCCTTGACTTGTACGTGGATAACATTCTCTTAATCGGGAATGACATCCCCGCACTACAGAGAATAAAAGTTTGGTTGTTATCACAGTTCTCCATGAAGGACTTGGATGAAGCATCCTACATCCTAAGAACGAAGATCTATAAGGATAGATCTAAAAAGATGCTTGGGTTATCCTAGTCCATATACATAGATACTATGCTGAAGAGGTTCAGCATGAAGAATTTTAAGAAGGACTATCTACCGATAGGCTATGGAATTTCTCTCTCTAAGAAGGATTATTCGACAACTCCTGAAGAGAGAGAGCGTATGAGTAGAGTCCCATATACTTCGATCGTGGGATCTATCATGTACGTCATGATATGTACAAGGCCAGATGTGGCATACTCACTAGGAGTAGTGAGTAGATATCAATCTGATCTTAGAGAAAACTACTGAAAAGTGGTTAAAGCCATCCTTAAGTATTTGAGAAATACTAAAGACCAATGGTTAGTTTTTGGTGAGTCAAATCTGAAACTGGTGGGGTTCACAGACTCCAGCTTTCAATCTGACCATGATGACAGCAGAAGCGTATCAGATTATATTTTTACTCTGAATGGTGGAGCCATCTACTGGAAGAGTTTCAAGCAGCATACTGTGGTAGACTCTATTTACGAGACAGAGTATATTGCAGCATCAGATGCCATGAAAGAAGCTATGTGCTGAGAAAATTCATCATCGAGCTTGGAGTAGCACCCTCCCTCGATGGTCTGATCCAGCTCTACTGCGACAGCACTGGTTCCATAGCTCAGGTGAAAGAACCCAAAGCACACCAGTGGACGAAACATATTTTGTGCCACTTTCACCTGGTCCGGGAGATCATTGATCGAGGTGACGTTGACCTTCAGAAGATTGATGGTAACGAGAACCTAGCCGACCCCTTCACTAAAGCCCTGGCGATAAAGGAGTTCGACAACCACAAGTCAAAGATGAGTATTAAATACTGTGCCGAGTAGCTTTAGGACAAGTGGAAGTTGTTGGAAAATATATCCTAAAAGCTAATCGTCAACCTGTTGACGATTGAGCAACCTTGTATTGTAATTGATTTGTTAATAAATAGAATATATTTTTGATATTTTTATCACAAATTTTTATCTTCTAATGAACTCCATTATTGTGATGAAGTCCTTAAGACTATTTAGGTTCGATAAAAAGGGGATTTATCGATTAATCCTTGAAACTATTCACGATCAAATGATAGACTGTTAATAAGGACGACAGCTTCTGTCGAGCATCGATCGCTGTAGGCCATATGGGTTGGTTGTTCTCTTATCTAAAGAGTGTGGAGACACTAATATGGCATAAAGGTGAGATGTAAGGGTACATCATCATTGAACATGACCAACTCCAGAGCATTCTACTGTCGAAAATATCTCTGATGGGATATAGGTATAAGTGTCTCTTAGACTTGAGATTGCCTCAGTGACTTGCAAGCAACTCACTGTGCTTTGATACTGGACTAACTGAATTTTAATTCAATGATGGAAGGTTTCTGGACACAGTCAAGTACTTGTAAAGTCAGAGTGTGATCAAGATAGGATTGACCACTCCAAGAGTTGGAGAAGAATGAGTCGCTGTATTTCAATTTAGCAAAATTTTGGTCAGGATAATCCATCGGATAGATTTGATATTTTGAAATACAATGTGGACAACCTGATTAGAGTTGACAGTTGAACTTTGAGGTGTCTTATGAGCATTTTGGTCAAGGGGATGAATTATATGGAAACTATATCCGCATGGGTTCTAAGGATGTTGTTCTACACATTCGACCTATCCGACAGTCGGGTACCATTGCTAGATAGTCAGTTTGATTGGTGCAAAAATTTATTTCTATGCTACTGACATAGGTTCAGACCTATGAGATCACATACATTAGAGTTCATGATCCGATCGAATGGTTGATCGATGATTAAGAATCATTCTAGGATTAAACGATCAATATGATTGACATTTAACCTAGTGCAAGTGTTGCAGGAGGATCAATTAGCAATTTGATTGTTAATTGGCTTAATTTAATTAAGCCATTAAGCTGAGATTAAGTCTAATTAAATAATTTAATTAGATTTGGTTTGAACTTGATTGGATCAAGTTCAATTAGTTTATTGGATAAGCCAAGTGCAAGAAAAAATTAGTCCTAGTTCAAATAGGACTTAGGTCAACCTAATTTTTAATTTGATTAAAAAATTAAATCAGATTTAAATTTAATTTAATCTTATTAAATTAGGCTCTTAATTAGGTTATGATCTATTTTAATTAGGTTGATTTAATTTTAGTTTGATTTGGTATGAGAAACCAAATTTGAACAAGTCATAAATTGAATCCTAGTAAGACTAGGATTCCACCTTGCACCATCTTAGCCCCCCACGCCCACTCTCTCTTATCCCACACCCACTCTCTCTTATTTTGTGCAACAAAACTCTCTCTCTCAGGTCTTCACACATGCTCAAAACTTTCCTTTCTTTCTCTCTTACATGGAATATGGTTGTTGATCAAGTCAAAGTAGGAATTAGTTTGGATTTCAAATTCTATGAGATAGAGTTTTAGAAAATCAAAACTCTTTTTTTATGGCACTAATTTTATCCAATTTTTTTTTAAAATTTTCATAGATTTTATGGCACATAATATGTGCCCTTTGCTGGTGGTCCATGGCAGAAAAAGAAGGAGGGGATGCCCAAGAGTTGGGCGCCCCTTGTCTTGCCTTGTTTGGATAATTCTTGACTAGGTATTTGACCTAGACAAGGACTCTTCATATATCTCTATTTAAAATAAATTTCTCTATAAATTTTTTATGAATTATAGAGCATTGAGAGACCTTTGGGGTGTATGAAAATTAGGAAGAAAGAGTGTTGGGGTGTGGAGATATATAGATACAAAACTAAGTGTCTAGGTGAGAGCAAAGAGAAGAAGAAGAGGATCTTCTTCTAGGGTTGCAGAGTTTACCTCTTTTCTTCCTCCATCTATGAGTTTTTTGAGAGTGTCTCAAATCTAAAACTCCTCCTACTTCTCATCTTTGAAAGAGTCCAGATCAAGAAGAAGGAGGCATCTGATCGACCATCGAAGAAGGATCAGCACAGTACTAGCATACTGTGCTAATTTTTTGGATCAGGACTTCTGATCGTGAATCATGAGCTCGTGTGGATGACTCCTAGAGGCTGGACACATGTGCAGCTCACAACATTATCCTCAAGCTCAGATTAGCAAAGTTAGAATGTCTAACTTACAAGGTAATAGATCTGATCTATTATATTTTACATACATTAGAAGTAGTATAGAAACATGTTGATATGATCAACATATTATTCTTGCCCTTTATATTTTAATTTCATGATTTAATGCCATGTAATAATCATGTAATAAGATCTTAGATCTAGAGATTCTCTGATTTTATAAGATAAATTTTGATTTATTTTAGTCTTTCGCTGTCTGATCTTGAAAAAATGTCAAGATCTAACCTTGAAATCCTAGATCTGGTTCCTTCAATAGAACCTATGGAGTCATATGTGATCAGATGGTTGATTAGATGGTTGATTAATGATTATCTTGTTTGATCAGATGGTTGATTAATGATTGAAAATCATTGAAGGGTAAAATCATCAATATGATTGATGATTAACCTTATGCAAAAGTTGTAATAATATAATTTATTAATGGTTAGTAAATTATTGGAGGATTAATTAGTAATTGGATTGCTAATTGACTCAATTTGATTGAGCAATGAGGTTTGGATCAAGTCTAATTGAATGGGATTTAGTTTGACTTGAATCGAGTTCGATCCAATTGTAAGGGAGATTAGTTCTTGATTCGATTAGGACTTGGACTTAATTAAGTTCAAATTTGACTAGGGTTGGATTAATATAATTAGGCACCTAATTAGATTAGGTTTACCTATTTGTTTGGGCCTAACCATATGTGATTTGGTTAGGGATCAAATAAGAAAACCTAGAGTCCAAATAAGAAAGGACTCTTCCTCCCTTATGCCATCCTACTATTGGATGCCATTTTTCTTCATGCTATTTTGGTTTGTGCATGAAGTTTCTTCATGAAAATCTGATGATTGTCGCCCCCTATTTTTCATGAGTGGATAAGGATGGAAGTTAGTTCAAGATTGAATTCAAATTCGATTTGAATTCAAGTTTGAACTTGATTTTTTTCCTTAGTAGATAAAGATAATTCTTATCCCCTTTTGGATGCCAACCATAAAAAGCCTTTTCTTTTGGCATCAGATATGATCCCCTTTCACTGTGAGAAAATAAGCCATGAGTTTCTTAGTGTAAGAATTATTGTGGCATTGGTTTTAGGGTTGTGGCATCTTTCTTGGAGTGTAAAAACTCTAGGTTTCTAGGGTTTGGGCATTAGGGTTTTGGGAAGAGAGAAGGGTTCTCAAATATCTTCCACCACCACTTCTTCCTCCTAGAGTCTTCTACTTCGAAGGAGTCCAAGAGATCTAAAGAAGGTGATGGATCTACCATCAAAAAGAGTCTTCTGTAAGGGAGCTAGCATCTCGATGAAGACAGAGCCTCTGATCGAACAAAAGACCTCATGTGGATACTTTTGGAGGCTGGACATATATACGGCTCAATGAAAACCTAATCAAGCTACCTAGATCATCAATCATGATGGATTGCTACCTGCACAAAGGTATCGAGATTTGATCTCGATTTGTACTTAGATTAAATTTGATTTAATTTCTGCATTATAAGCATGTGAACGATCCTGTTAGAAGTAGATTAGATCTACTTAAAGTATGCTAGATAGATTAAATTTATTTAATCTATATCTGATTTTAATTTTGCTACATAGATGAATTTTAAATGTTGAAATTTTGCATATTATAAATTCTGCATGCATGTTATCGAGTGTGCGACATCTTTCATAAAACTCTCAGGACCAAAGAATTTGATGACCATAAGTGGAAGATGGGTATTAGATACTGTCTTGATTGGCTTTAGTCCAAATGGGAGTTGTTGAAAAATATGTTCCAAAGTCCATTATCTATCTGTAGATAATTGAGCTCTTTGTAATATGTATATGAATTATTAATGAATAAAAGTTATTTTTGGCAAGTTCATCATAAAAGTGCATCTTCTTTTCAACTCTTGTGTTATGATGAAATCTTTAGAACTATAATATAATCGATAAAGGAGGATTTATCAAATACTTTTTAAATTTATTCATGATCAAATCATATGTTATTAATAAAGATAACAATATTTATCAAGTATAGATCGTTGTAGGTCATATAACTGGTTGTCCTCTTAATGAAGGAGTGTGAAGATACTGATATGGCATACAGGTGAGATGTAGAAGTGCATCATCACTGAACAGTGACTTGCATGCGGAGCACTCTATTATCAAGAATAGCTTGTGAAGGATATGGGCATAAGTATCCCTCCAAATTGAGATCACCATGATGACTTGCAAGCAACTCACTATGCTTAGGTACCAGACTATCTGTATTTTTAATATAGTTATGGAAAGCTACTGGTTATAGTTAAGTATTTTTGAAGTCGGTGTGTGAGTCAAGATGAGATTGACCCCTCCGAATTACAGGAGTTAATGGATCACTATATCTCAATCCAATAAAATCTTGGCCAAGATAATCTTTGTGATGTGTCACAAGATTTGAAAAAAAATTAAAATACAATAAGGATGACTATTATAGGGCTGACAGTTAAACCCTAGGTCACCTTGACCATTAGGATCAAAGGGATGAATTATGCGATAACCATATATTGAGGTTCTTGAATGTTACTTTACAAATATTCAACCTATCCGGACATCAGGTATCATTGCTAGATGATCACTTTGATTGGTATAGGAAAGAATTTCTATACTATCAGTTTAGTGTTCGAATCTAAGGAGTCACGCACAAAGTCAAATGACATAGAAAAGAATTGATCAAATATTTATGTGTTTAATTTGAAAGTATGAGATTTGATTGAACATATGATTTACTTAATTGAGAATTAAGTTATGGGTTATATGGAATTAAACATTGACTATGTGTAACTAGCAATGCACATGAGGCGCTGTTTGATTCTGGGGATGAAATTGATCAAATCAATATTTCAAGTAATTATGAGAGATTGGATTTGAGTCTTAATTACTTTAGATCAGATCTAAATTAATTATACATAATTTTATTAGAGCTAATTGGGTTAATTAATCAAGTTGGACTTGGAAAAGAATCCTAATTGGATTAGGATCAACAGCCTTTTTGAATTTCGTTCAAATTGGATTCGAATTGATCCAAATCTGAATTAAATCTAATTTGATCTACTTAGTCATATTTTTCAGATGTTCTCTCACCATATGGGCCAACCAAGATGGAGGAGGGTCCCCTTGGGCGTGCGGCTTGAAAAGAGAGGTGCCAACTCATCCCCTTGGGCGTGCGGCATGAAGAGAGAGGCGCAAGTTGGCACCTCTCCTATTTTGCTTGAGAATCCTCATATTTTAGGGAGTTTGAATTTGATCCAAACATAGAGGGTCCTATTCCTAACCCATGAAGGTATTTGATTTGATCTAAGTTCTCTTGTCTATTTAAGGAGGGGTTTGGAGAAAGAGAAAAGCAATCTAGGCATCAGCAAAGCTTGGGTGTGGAGACCTCCTTCCTTAGGTGTGTCCCCTTGGGCATCCTCCCTCCCCTTGTGTGGTGGCACGTGGGCTATTTTCAAGCATAGAGATCAGATCTCAAGGCCTCCTCTCCTCCCCTTCTGAAGAAGATCTTCGTCCCACTCTTTTATGTTACTTGGCATGCATGGAAGTAGAGGATCTGTGCATCTAGATCTCACGATGCAAATCAATTAAGGAACTTCTTCTATCTTGATCAAGTTTTTCATTGTAACTCAAGATGAAATTTTATAAATATTATAAAATTTTCAATTGCTAATCTATTCAATTTTTTTCTAGCATCCAATGCGATCAGACAATTTTTCCTTCAAGACCATCCTCCTGACCTGAGTGTGGATCTCTCAGAACCTCTTTCTGGACTTGACCACCTTCTTTAGGACCTCTCAAACCCTTAAAATTATTAGGCATAAGCTTGTCTGAAAGAAGAGTGCCCTATAAGTGAATTGCAAGTTTGTTGCGATGAAACTTTTCTTTGTAATTTTTTAACTCATGTAATGATATTTATTATTTGATAATAAAATGAGGTATTGATTCATCATTTTAGCTGCATCTTACCATGTCAAAGATTATGATAAATCTCAAAGATTAGGATAATGATTTTAGGAGACATGAATGGATCATGTTAACGAGATCTAAAATTTTAAAATTTTAATCTTAAATATTTCTAGTTGTAGGAGTATTGAGTCGGAGATCAATATTTTTGATAGACTGGCACATCCTATGTATGCTCCATGAAAAGGGTGGTAGATCTCACTAGCCACTTATGTGAGATACTAATACAAGAATGTGGGTGCTCATTTAGATATGAGTTCATTAAATTGACTTGACGATAGGGAACATCTTATTGAAGTCTTACTTGCATGTCAAAGATAGTTTTCTAAGTGGGAGTTGTGCATGTGATCCTTAGATCTGAGATCACCATGGAATCTTATACACCTGAATCCATATTTTGGTTCAAATTCAGGCATGGCATTAAGATATGTACAGAATGTTCTGAATTTAGTAGAGTGTGCATGAAGATTATGAGTCGATCAATATAGATTCGATCACTTCTAATAAGAGAAGATCGCATCTTATGTATTCTCATCCCTAGATGACTCAGAAAAAGTTTTTTGGTCAAAACAGGAAGGAGATTAGAAAGAGTTTCTAATACTTCATCATCAGAGTCATCATTGGTTAATTGAGAATTGATTTGAATATATGTTTGAGTTTGACATAATTCCATACTCATGAACATATTCGAGATGCAGGGATGTGAAGCGTAAATTTAGTGCAGGGGCAAAATGGTAATTTTAAAACTTTTTCAAAATTACTATTTTACAGTAGAATTATTAACTAATCTCATTAATTAATACTAATTAACCCTACACTAAGATCTAAATATGATACAATAGCATGCATTTAAATTTGAAATTCAAATTTGAAACAGTAAACTTTTTACTGTACTGTGTTCAGAACACATCACCTTTTGCGGGTAGTCGATCGCCGTAATCTGATCACCATCGAGGGGCTCTGATTGTCACATCACAGTCACACTAGTGTCTAGCCTCTGTGGATCATCCACATGAAGCTCCCATCTGATCGGCTCCTCATGAATGCTAGTTCGTAATTTCACCCTTTTGATGGCTGATGTTGATCGAACTCCTTCGATCGATGTGTGCTGACTCTTCGGATGCTCCAAATCATCTGCATGATTGGTTGAGAGATTGATGGATCTCTCCCTAAAATTTGGTGGACTCACGACACTCGTGGCACACCAATCTCACTTCCCGAACCCTAGGTAGAAATCCTAGGGTACACACCAAAAACCCTGCGCCCACTTCTCTCTCCTTTTTCTCTCCTCTCGGTAAATTTTGAACACTTCAAAATTTTTCCAGAACCTCCCCACGCCCCTTATCTCTTCTTTCTTTTTTTTTTATTTCCCATGCCCTCTCCCTTTCTCATTTTATAAAACATCGCAAGAGATGTTGAAAGGGTGTGAGTGGATAAGAAGAGGTGGTTGCTCACTTAAATTCAAATCAAATTTGAATTCAAGTGTCAACCAATCTTATCCTCATCCATTTGTGCGAGAAAGAAGAGATGGTGTGGCCTTTTTTTTATGCGTGGAGACTTTCACAAGAAACTATTTCTCATGTGGAATATGGGGCGCACAAAAGAGGATAAGCTGGCACATGGTTATTTGGTTATCCATTCAAATTCAAAACCCCTTTAAATTTGGATGGGTAGCAAATCAAGTTAATCCAAATAATTGGTGCACAGAAATATGGGTGTGAGAGAGCTTTGCGTGGGAGAAAATTTATGAGAAAATTTCTTCTCATGAATTCAAATGGGTGCAAGAAAGTTGGATGGCGCAGGGAATTTAAAACAAGGTGGTTTGATTCAAATTGAGCCAACCTAATTAAAATAGTTAAGCATAATTAGACCAGATTAAACCCAACACAATTAGGGTTAATTAGGCTCAATAAAATCCTAATCAAGTCAGGAATTAACTAAATCTAACCCCTGATCAAATCAGGGATTAAGCCACTTTAGCGATTAGATCAACACTTAACCTAATCGGGTCAATCCAAACTGAATCCAATTCAATTGGACTTGATCTAAAAATAATCACTCAATCAAATTGAGTTAATTAGTGATTAAATTACTAATTAAACCTCTCATAAATATTGAGTCCAAATTTGAAGGGCAATTAGGCATCAGAGACCATCGATATGAAACCCTGATCAAAGAGTTCAAATTTCAAATTCAAAATTTGAAATTCAAAATTTTGACCTCGGTACCCAAAATATGTGGAACTCATGATCAGAGAATCCTAATTCTCAATCATAGAGTCCCAAACACATAAGACTCATAATCAGCCATCAGATCAGAAAGGAACCTCTAATGTGTGTGACCCCGCAGGTTCAAACCTAAGCCGGTAGCACAGGAACCAATTCCTGTACTAATCAAAGTGACCATCTAGCAATGGTACCCGACGATCGGATAGGTCGAATAGTCACAATCGCAACATTCAGAACCTACGTGAATATGGTTACCGTATAATTCATCCCTTTGGACCCCTGTGTTCAGAATGACTCAGGGTTAAACTGTCAACCCTGATGAGATCATCCGAATCATGCTCAACTCAATTAGTCCTGTGACTCCTCACTAGGACTACCCTGGCGAAGGTTTTGCTAAATTAAAATACGACTGTACACAGCTCCTAAACTGAAGTGGTCAATCCCATCTTGACACACGCACCGATAAGTCAAGTACTTGACAACACCCAGCAGCCTTCCGTCACTGAATTAGAAATTCAGGTAGTCCAGTGCCTAAGTGCAGTGAGTTGCTTGCAAGTCACCGTGGCGGTCTCAGGTCGGAGGGACATTTATACCCATATCCTATCGAAGCAAATCTTGGCAGCAGAAATAGCTCTGGAGTCGGTCACGTTCAGTGCAGATGTACCATTACATCTCACCTGTACGCCATACCAGTGTCTCCACACTCCTTGGTTATGAGGACAACCAACCCATATGGCACACAACGACCTATGCTCGATAAACGTTGTCATCCTTGGTAACAACGTATCATTTGGTCGCGAATAGGTTTAAAGACTAAGTGACAAATCCTCCTTTGTCGAGTCTAAATAGTCCTAAGGACTTCACCACCACACAGGAGTTCATTAGAAGATGAAATATTTGTGATGAAAAAATATCAAAATAATTTTTATTTATTTATAATTCATGTACTAATACAAAAGGAGCACTGTTGGGAAATGTGTCCCAAAAAGTCAATCGTCAAGCTGTTGACGGTTGAGCAACCAAGTATTATAATTGATTTGTTAATAAATAAAATATATTTGGCATCTTCATCATAAGCTTTCATCTTCTAATGAACTCCGTTGTTATGATGAAGTCCTTAGGACTATTTAAGTTTGATAAAGAGAGGATTTATCGATTAGTCCTTAAAACTGTTCACGACCAAATGATAAGCTGTTAATAAGGACGACAGCTTCTATCTAGCATAGGTCGCTGTAGGCCATATGGGTTGGTTGTCCTCTTAACCAAGGAGTATGGAGACACTGGTATGGCATACAGGTGAGATGTAAGGGTACATCATCATTGAACGTGACCAACTCCAGAGTATTCTGCTGTCGAGAATGTCTCTGATGGGAATAGGTATAAGTGTCCCTTAGACTTGAGATCGCCTCAGTGACTTGCAAGCAACTCACTGTGCTTTGGTACTGGACTAACTGAATTTCTAATTCAAGGATGGAAGGATTCCAGGTATAGTCAAGTACTTGTAAAGTCAGAGTGTGATCGAGATGGGATTGACCACTCCAAGAGTTGGAGAAGAATGAGTCGCTGTATTTCAATTTAGCAAAACCTTGACCAGGGTAATCCATCAGATGGATTTGATATTTTGAAATACAATGTGGACAACCTGATCAGAGTTGAAAGTTGAACTCTGGGGTGTCCTATGATCATTTTGTTCAAGGGGATGAATTATATGAAAACTATATCCGTATGGGTTCTAAGGATGTTGTTCTACACATTCGACCTATCCGGTCGTCGGGTACCATTGCTAGATGGTCACTTTGATTGATACAAAAATTTATTTCTGTGCTATCGACTTAGGTTCGGACCTATGAGGTCACACACATTAGAGTTCATGATTCGATCGGATGGTTGATCAATGATTAAGACTCGTTCTAGGGTTAAATGATCAATACGATTGACATTTAACCCAGTGCAAGTATTGCAGGAGGATCGATTAGCAATTCGATTGCTAAATTGACTTAATTTGATTAAGCCAATGGGCTGAGATTAAGTATAAATAAATATTATTTAATTAGATTTAGTTTGGGCTTGATTGGATCAAGTCCAATTGGTTTATTGGATAAGCCAAGTGCAAGGAAAAACTAGTCCTAGTTCAACTAGTACTTGGGTCAATTTAATTTCTAATTTGATTAGAAGATTAAATCAGATTTAAATCTAATTTAATCTGATTAAATTAGGTTATTAACTGGGTTAAGACCTATTTTAATTAGGTTGATCTAATTTTGGTTTGATTTGGTTTGGGAAACCAAATTAAAATAAGTCATAAGATAGAATCCTAGTAAGATTAGGATTCCACCTTGCACCACATAAGCCTTCCCCATGCCCTCTCTCTTATTCAATGCCAATCTTCACTTATTTTGTGTGACAAAAGCCCTCTCCTAGGTCTCTCCCACGTTCATAAAAGGTCTCCTCTCTTCTTTCTTACATGGAAGGTGGTTTGGATCAAATCAAAAAGGAATAAATTTGGATTTCGAATTCTATGAGATAGAGTTTTAGAAATCCAAAACTCTTTCAATTTTGCACCGAATTTATCCAAATTTTTTTTAATTTTTTTATGGATTTTAGGGTACACATTGTGTACCCTTTTTTGGTAATCCATGTATGAAAATAAGGAGGAGGTGCTCAAGAGTTGGGCGCCCCTTAACTTGCCATGTTTGGATAAGCCTTGACTAGGTATTTGACCTAGACAAGGACTCTATCATATCTCTCTGTATAAAATGAGTTTCTTCATAAAATTTTAGGAGAAGATAGATATTTTAGAGGCCTTTGTGTCATCTAAAAATCATAAAGAAATACCATTGGATCATGGATATATAAAAGATGCAAGTTAGGGTGTCTAGAGAGAAAAATGTGAAGAAGAAGAGGGTCTTCTTCTAGGGTTTTTTGTTTTCATATGTTTCCTCCCTTCATCTTGAATTTCTTGAGAGCGTCTCAAATCTGAAACTCCTCCTTTTACTTTTCATCTTTGGAAGAGTCCAAATCAAGAAGAAGGAGGCACCTGATCAACCATCAAAGAAGGATCAGCACAGTACTAGCATACTGTGCTGATTTCCTGAAGCAGGACTTCTGATCGAGATTCGTGGGCTCGTGTGGATGACTCCTAGAGGCCGGACGCATGTGTGGCTTGCAACATCATCCTTAAGCCTGGATCAGCAAGGTTAGAGCATCTAACTTGCAAGGTAATAGATCTGATCTATTGTTTAATACATACATTAGATGTGGTATAGAAACACATTGATATGATCAACATGTAGTTCATGCTATATTTATATATTTTAATTTTTGATTTAATGCTATGTAATAATCATGTAATAAGATGTTAGATATAGGGATTCTCTAGTTTTAAAAAATAAATTTTGATTTATTTTAGTCTTCTACTGTATGATCTTGAAAAAGTTTCAAGATCTAACCCTGAAACCCTAGATCTGGTTCCTACAATGGTATCAGAGCCAGGTTCTTTATTACATAATTATTTATACATGCTTAGATTATTTTTTAGATTAGATCTAATTTATAATCTGATTATTAAATCAAAAATTAAAATTTTAGATCAATCACAAACTGCAAGGTTGTCCTGCTGTAAGGTTTACCCCTTACAGTACAAAAGTTATCCTAGTCTGTGTAGATCTACCTTTAATCATAAATTTGTTAGATATGATCTAGATTAAATTTATGATTTACTAGATTTGAAAGATGTTTAAATCTAAAATAAAATCTCTTTGTTAATAATTTTTGTGCAAAGAAATTATTTAAAGTTGAAACTGTTTCAATTACATAAACCTGTTTAGATTAGATCTAAAGTAGTTTCATATTTAATTCACTTGTATCTTGATTATGAATCAAACATGCAATATGGTTGGTAGAATCATATTGTAAAATTATTTTACAAATATGAAAATTATTTTTTAAAAAGCCAAACCCAACCCTCAGCCCAAAACTTAATTAAGAATTAAGAAGTTGTTTGATTAGGTTCTAAGATTGTGAATTGAAGAACCTAAGATACAAATCATAACACATTGGGTTAATGGGTTAGTGGGAATTAGGTTCATTAATTGGGTTAGACCTATGGTTAGATTAAAGATGGACTTAATTAGAGAATTGACTAAATCTAATCAATTGTTGTCTTAGATTAGGTCAAGGATTCTCTAGATCAATTACAATAGTTGTAGTTGGTCAAGTCCATGTCTTTAACGAGAACCAAATGGACTTAATTCTTGGCTAAGCGGTCTAGCATGAACTGTTAGGTTGATCTAATCGAAACTAATTAAACCAGTTGGTGTCTAAGATAAACCAGACCGGTGGTTTTTAATTGGGAGCCCACTTACCTGGCCATTTCTGATGGTATCTAAGGCAAGCTTTGGCAGACCCTCCCACTGATCGAACTTACCTGGCCTCTTGGTGAAATTATGTTTTGATCGGATCACTTGACTATTCGAGCTGACCCATGTCAGCTAGGTAAATTAGTGTGACTGATTTAGGTGCTCCTAGACCAGCCCTTTTAATGGTCTCCCTTAAGCTGACTTGGTGAAGCCAGTGGGAGGATCATGATAAGCTGGTTCATCTGACCTCATTCTCTAAATTATTTAAATCTTCTAAAATTATTAGGTCCTTAAAATGACAAAGTTATGGAGATAACTGAGTCATAGCCTCCCGTTAAGGTGTTTGATAATGAGTCCATTAACTCAATAATCATTGCAGACCCAAAGGCCTAGTGCTTGTTGACTAATGAAATTATCACTCATCATATGACGACTTGGAAGTGTCTCTCTAATGGTGGTTAGGTGAGCCAACCAAAGTTGGGCTTAATCATTCATTGGTTAGATACACCAAGTATGATTATGTTAATAGTTGGACCTAACCGGATCCTTACAGTGGAGGCCAAAGCCTACTGATTAGATTTCTGGGGCAAAATTAAAATTACTAAAAATTATTTAGAGAAATAATTGGTTATGAACCTACCCTTAGATGTACATGGGTTGACCAACCAAAGTTGGGCTTGTGTGCAGTCTAAGTAGATTCTAGTACCCGCTAAGGAATTAGGATAATTTCTCAAGTTGGAGGTAGAGGCTACCAATTCGAATAAAATAGTGAGAGAAACCTTTTGATTAAAGTCCAAATCTTTAGGTTTAATGAATCAATTACTAATTAGGTTATGGTTCTCCTTTGTGCAAATATGGCCACTCCCTATCGCTCTGATCATTGTTGGACAATGATAAGTTGGTGGGACCTAACTTTGATACCTGGTATCGAAAGTTGAAGATAGTCCTGGAGCATGAATGGATCCTATATGTGATAATGGATCCTGCACCTGAGGAGCCAGCTGTCAATGCACGTGGAATAGTCAGAGACACTTACCAGAAGTGGCTCAGTGATCGGACCACGGTGCGCTGTATCATGCTGGCTGCTATGAGTGATGAGTTCAGTCGTAGATTCGAGACGGCTCAGCCAAAGGACATGCTTCAAGTGTTGGAGGATACATTTGGCACACCCGATGACGTAGAGAGGCACAAGACTAGTTGTGCCATCTTCAACGCCAAAATACAGGATGGTGCCTCTGTCACTGATCATGTATTGTACATGATCGAGCTGATGGAACGATTGAGCAAGCTCGACTTTACCTTGCATGAGCAGCTTGGGAAAGATGCAATACTGAACTCGCTGCCCAAGTCTTATCTCTCATTCCTCACTCATTCTAGAATGACAAAGCCTGAAGAGAACTACCACAGGTTACTGGGGTTGCTTCAGAACTTTGAGAAGGATCACCAACTTCACAAGGAGTCGATGAACTCAGTGGGAGGTTCGTCTTCTGGTTCTCGACCCTTTGAGAAAGGAAAGAAGAACAAGAAGAAGAAAGTGAAGAAGGTGCAAGTTCAGGCTGGGACATCAGTGCAGAGCCAGACCAAAAAGATCAAGCCTGATAAGAGTCTATTCTACTTGCAAGCACCCTAGATTAGATAGTGTGTCAGATATCTACTTTTGGCACTATAGGCAAGGTCATATAAACATGAACAGAATAAACAGGTTGACTCAAGAGGAAATCCTCAAAGTTAGTGATTGTGAATCACTTCCAACCTGTGAGTCCTGTCTTTTTGGTAAAATGACCAAGTCACCTTTTATTGGAAAAGGTGAGAGAGCTACTGAGCTCTTGGGCCTAGTACATACTGATGTATGCGGGCCCATGAGCACCAGTGCTAGAGGTTGATATTTCTACTTCATAACTTTCACGGATGACCTATCTCGATATGGATATGTCTATCTGATGAAACATAAGTCAGATTCATTTGAAATGTTCAAACGATTCCGAAGTGAAGTAAAAAAACAAACTGGGAAGAGTATTAAAACTCTTCAATCTGATCGAGGAGGAGAATACCTTTCTAGTGAATTTCTCACATATCTAGGAGAGAATGGGATTCTCTCCCAATGGACTCCTCCAAGAACACCACAGCATAATGGTGTGTCGGAAAGGAGGAATCGGACTCTGTTAGACATGGTCCGATCCATGATGGGTTTTGCTAGCTTGCCGATATCCTTCTGGGGACATGCACTCGAATCGGCCTGTTATCTATTAAATAGGGTTCCAAGTAAGTCTGTAATTAAGACTCCATATGAGATATGGACAGGGCGTAAGCCAGTACTTTCACACCTTAGGGTCTGGGGGTGCCCGGCCTATGTCAAATGACTAGTCACAGACAAACTTGGACCTAGGTCTGACAAATGCTCATTCATAGGGTACCCCAAAGAGACAAAAGGATATTTTTTCTACCATGCTGATGAACAAAAGGTGTTCGTCAGCCTTAAGGCAATCTTTTTAGAAAAGGAGTTCCTTGGTGAAGGAACCATTGCCTCTAAGGTTGAACTTGATGAAGTTCAACAGGTAGAAGGACCGACACCAATAGCTGAACCTGAGTCGGATATGATTAGATCAGATCCGGAGCCCAATGTACCTGCACCATTAAGGCGATCCGATAGAGTACCGCATCAGCCGGACAGATACTACGATTTCTTGGTCCGGAACGATGATCCCATCAAACTTGAAGAGAATAATGAGGATCCGATCACCTATATGGATGCAATGCAGAGACCTGATTCCGAGAAATGACTTGAAGCCATGAAATCCAAAATGGAGTCCATGAAGGTCAATGATGTATGGACATTGGTTGACCCACCTGAAGGGGTTAAACCCATTGGGTGTAAATGGGTCTTCAAAAGGAAGAGGGGCACAGACGAAAAGGTGGAGACCTATAAAGCCCGTCTGGTCGCCAAGGGGTATCGTCAATGTTATGGTATTGACTATGACGAGACATTTTCTCCTGTGGCAATGCTCAAATCCATTCGGATAATGCTTGCAATAGCTGCCCATCTGGATTATGAGATCTGACAGATGGATGTAAAGACAGCTTTCCTGAATGGAGAGCTGATCGAAGAGGTGTATATAATACAACCTGAGGGGTTTACATCCACAGATGAGTCCAAGGTGTGCAAGCTTCAGAGATCCATTTATGGGCTGAAGCAAGCTTCTCAGAGTTGGAACATGCATTTTGATAAAGTGATCAAAACGTATGGCTTCATTAAGAATGGAGAAGAGCCCTGCATCTATAAATGGGCAAATGGTCCAGTTGTGGTATTTCTTGTCTTGTACGTGGATGACATTCTCTTAATCGGAAATGACATCCCTGCACTACAGGGAATAAAAGTTTGGTTGTCATCACAGTTCTCCATGAAGGACTTGGGTGAAGCATCCTACATCCTAGGGATGAAGATCTATAGGGATAGATCTAAAAGGATGCTTGGGTTATCCCAGTCCATGTACATGGACACTGTGTTGAAGATGTTCAGCATGGAGAATTTCAAGAAGGGCTATCTACCGATAGGCCATGGAATTTCTCTTTCTAAGAAGGATTGTCCGACAACTCCTGAAGAGAGAGAGCGTATGAGTAGAGTCCCATATGCTTCAGTCGTGGGATCTATCATGTACGCCATGACATGTACAAGACCAGATGTGGCATACTCACTAGGAGTAGTGAGTAGATACCAATCTGATTCGGAAGAAAATCACTGGAAAGTGGTTAAAGCCATCCTTAAGTATTTGAGAAACACTAAGGATCAATGGTTGGTTTATGGCGAGTCAGATCTGAAACTTGTGGGGTTCACAGACTCTAGCTTCCAATCTGACCATGATGACAGTAGGAGCGTGTCGGGTTATATCTTTACTCTGAATGGTGGAGCCATCTGCTGGAAGAGTTCCAAGCAGCATACTGTGGCAGACTCTATTTGTGAAGCGGAGTACATCGCAGCATCGGATGCCGCGAAAGAAGCTGTGTGGTTAAGGAAATCCATCACTGAGCTCGGAGTAGCACCCTCCCTAGATGGTCCAGTCCTGCTCTACTGCGACAGCACTGGTGTCATAGCTCAGGCGAAAGAACCCAAAGCACATCAGTGGATGAAGCACATCTTGCGCCACTTCCACCTAGTCCGGAAGATCGTGGATCGAGGTGACGTCGACCTTTAGAAGATCGATGGAAAGGAGAACCTAGCCGACCCCTTCACTAAAGCCCTGACGATAAAGGAGTTCGACAACCACAAGTCGAAGATGGGTATTAGATACTGTGCCGAGTGGCTTTAGGACAAGTGGGAGTTATTGGAAAATGTATCCCAATAAGTCAATCGTCAAGCTGTTGACGGTTGAGCAACCAAGTATTGTAATTGATTTGTTAATAAATAAAATATATTTGGCATCTTCATCATAAGCTTTCATCTTCTAATGAACTTCATTATTATGATGAAGTCCTTAGGACTATTTAAGTTCGATAAAGAGAGGATTTATCGATTAGTCCTTAAAACTGTTCACGACCAAATGATAAGCTGTTAATAAGGACGACAGCTTCTATCGAGCATAGGTCGCTGTAGGCCATATGGGTTGGTTGTCCTCTTAACCAAGGAGTGTGGAGACACTGGTATGGCATACAGGTGAGATGTAAGGGTACATCATCATTGAACGTGACCAACTCTAGAGTATTCTGCTGTCGAGAATGTCTCTGATGGGATATAGGTATAAGTGTCCCTTAGACTTGAGATCGCCTCAGTGACTTGCAAGCAACTCACTGTGCTTTGGTACTGGACTAACTGAATTTCTAATTCAGAGTCGGAAGGCTTCTGGGCATAGTCAAGTACTTGCGAAGTCAGAGTGTGATCGAGATGGGATTGACCACTCCAAGAGTTGGAGAAGAATGAGTCACTGTATTTCAATTTAGCAAAACCTTGGCCAGGGTAATCCATCAGATAGATTTGATATTTTGAAATATAATGTGGACAACCTGATCAGAGTTGACAATTGAACTCTAGGGTGTCCTATGATCATTTTGGTCAAGGGGACGAATTATATGAAAACTATATCCGCATGGGTTCTAAGGATGTTGCTCTACACATTCGACCTATCCGGTCGTTAGGTACCATTGCTAGATTGTCACTTCGATTGGTATAAAAATTTATTTCTGTGCTACCAGCTTAGGTTCGAACCTATGAGGTCACACACATTAGAGTTCATGATCCGATCGGATGGTTGATCAATGATTAAGAATCATTCTAGGGTTAAATGATCAATACGATTGATATTTAACCTAGTGCAAGTATTGCAGGAGGATCGATTAGTAATTCGATTACTAATTGGCTTAATTTGATTAAGCCAATGGGCTGAGATTAAGTATAATTAAATATAATTTAATTAGATTTAGTTTGGGCTTGATTGGATCAAGTCCAATTGGTTTATTGGATAAGCCAAGTGCAAGGAAAAACTAGTCCTAGTTCAACTAGGACTTAGGTCAATCTAATTTCTAATTTAATTAGAAAATTAAATCAGATTTAAATTTAATTTAATCTGATTAAATTAGGTTCTTAATTGGGTTAAGACCTATTTTAATTAGGTTGATCTAATTTTGATTTGATTTGATTTGGAAAACCAAATTAAAACAAGTCATAAGATAGAATCCTAGTAAGACTAGGATTCCACCTTGCGCCACATAAGCCTTCCCCACACCCTCTCTCTTATTCAACGCCAATCTCCACTTATTTTGTGTGACAAAAGCCCTCTCCCAGGTCTCTCCCACGTTCACAAAAGGTCTCCTCTCTTCTTTCTTACATGGAAGGTGGTTTGGATCAAATCAAAAAGGAATAAGTTTGGATTTCGAATTCTATGAGATAGAGTTTTAGAAATCCAAAACTCTTTCAATTTTGGATCGAATTTATCCAAATTTTTTTTAGAATTTTCTTGGCTTTTAAGGTACACATTGTGTACCCTTTTGATAATCCATGCACGAAAATAAGGAGGAGGTGCTCAAGAGTTGGGCGCCCCTTAACTTGCCATGTTTGGATAAGCCTTGACTAAATATTTGACCTAGACAATGACTCTATCATATCTCTTTGTATAAAATGATTTTCTTCATAAAATTTTAGTACAAGACAGATATTTGAGAGACCTTTGTGCCATCCAAAATTTAGAGAGAAAGACCTTTGGGTCGTGGAGATATAAAAGATGCAAGTTAGGTTGTCTAGAGAGAAAAACGTGAAGAAGAAGAGGGTCTTCTTCTAGAGTTTTTTGTTTTCATATCTTTCCTCCCTCCATCTTGAGTTTCCTGAGAGCATCTCAGATCTGAAACTCCTCCTTTTACTTTTCATCTTTGGAAGAGTCCAAATCAAGAAGAAGGAGGCACCTGATCAACCATCAAAGAAGGATCAGCGCAGTACTAGCATACTGTGCTGATTTCCTAAAGCAGGACTTCTGATCGAGATTCGTGGGCTCGTGTGGAGGACTCCTAGAGGCCGGATGCATGTGCGGCTTGCAACATCATCCTTAAGCCCGGATCAGCAAGGTTAGAGCATCTAACTTGCAAGGTAATAGATCTGATCTATTGTTTAATACATACATTAGATGTGGTATAGAAACATGTTGATATGATGAACATGTAGTTCATGCTATATTTATATATTTTAATTTTTGATTTAATGCTATGTAATAATCATATAATAGGATCTTAGATCTAGGGATTCTATAATTTTAGAAAATAAATTTTGATTTATTTTAGTCTTCCGCTGTATGATCTTGAAAAAGTTTCAAGATCTAACCCTGAAACCCTAGATCTGGTTCCTAAAAGCACAACCGTCAACAGGCTGACTATTGGCTTTGGGACACTATTCCCAACAATCTCCCACTTGGCCTAAAGCCAATCAGTGCAGTATCTAATACCCATCTTCGACTTGTAGTCATTGAACTCCTTCACCGCAATGGCTTTAGTGAATGGGTTGGCCAAGTTCTCCTTCCCGTCGATCTTCTGAAGGTCGACGTCACCTCGATCCACGATCTCCCGAATGAGATGGTAGCAGTGCAGAATATGCTTCGTTCGCTGGTGTACCTTCGGTTTCTTCGCCTGAGCAATGGCTCCAGAGCTGTCACAGTAGAGCAAAACTGGACCAACAAGGGAGGGTGCTACTCCGAGCTCGGTGATGAATTTCCTCAACCGCACCGCTTCTTTGGTAGCATCTGATGCAGCAATATACTCCACCTCACATACTGAATCAGCCATAGTGTGCTGCTTGGAACTCTTCCAGCAGACAGCCCCACCATTAAGGGTAAAAATAAAACCTGACACACTCTTGCTGTCATCGCGATCAGACTGAAAACTAGAGTCTGTAAACCCTATAAGTCTCAAGTCTGATTCACCATATACAAGCCACTAGTCCTTAGTATTTCTTAAATACTTCAGGATGGTTTTAACAACCTTCCAGTGATTCTTCCCTGGATCAGATTGGTATCTACTCACTACACCTAGTGAGTATGCCACATCTAGTCGTGTACATGTCATGGCGTACATGATAGATCCCACTACCGAAGTATATGGAATCCTACCCATACGCTCTCTCTCTTGAGGTGTTGTCGGACAATCCCTTTTCGAGAGAGAAATTCCATGGCCTATCGGTAGATAGCCTTTCTTGGAATTCTCCATGCTGAACCTTTTCAGTATAGTATCAATGTACGTGGACTGGGATAAGCCAAGCAATCTTTTGGAACTATCCCTATAGATCCTCATCCCTAGGATGTAGGAAGCTTCCCCCAGATCCTTCATGGAGAACTGTGATGATAGCCAAATCTTTATTCCCTGTAATGCAAGGACATTATTCTCGATTAAGAGAATGTCATCCACATACAATACAAGGAATACTACTACTGGACCATTAGCCCACTTATAAATGCATGGCTCTTCTCCGTTCTTAACGAAGCCATACGTTTTGATCATCCTATCAAAATGTATGTTCCAACTCTGAGATGTTGGGAAATGTGTCCCAAAAAGTCAATCATCAAGCAGTTGATGGTTGAGCAACCAAGTATTGTAATTGATTTGTTAATAAATAAAATATATTTGGTATCTTCATCATAAGCTTTCATCTTCTAATGAACTCCGTTGTTATGATGAAGTCCTTAGGACTATTTAAGTTTAATAAAGAGAGGATTTATTGATTAGTCCTTAAAACTGTTCACGACCAAATGATAGGCTGTTAATAAGGACGACAGCTTCTATCGAGCATAGATCGCTGTAGGCCATATGGGTTGGTTGTCCTCTTAACCAAGGAGTGTGGAGACACTGGTATGGCATACAGGTGAGATGTAAGGGTACATCATCATTGAACGTGACCAACTCCAGAGTATTCTGTTGTCAAGAATATCTCTGATGGGATATAGGCATAAGTGTCCCTTAGACCTGAGATCACCTCAGTGACTTGCAAGCAACTCACTATGCTTTGGTACTGGACTAACTGAATTTTTAATTCAGAGATGGAAGGCTTCTGGGCACAGTCAAGTACTTACGAAGTCAGAGGATGATCGAGATGGGATTGACCACTCCAAGAGTTAGAGAAGAATGAGTCACTGTATTTCAATTTAGCAAAACCTTGGCCAGGGTAATCCATCAGATGGATTTGATATTTTGAAATACAATATGGACAACCTGATCAGAGTTGACAGTTGAACTCTAGGGTGTCCTATGATCATTTTGGTCAAGGAGATGAATTATATGAAAAGCATGGGTTCTAAGGATGTTGTTCTATATATTCGACCTATCCGGTCGTCGGGTACCATTGCTAGATGGTCACTTCGATTGGTACAAAAATTTGTTCCTATGCTACCGGCTTAGGTTTGGACCAATGAGGTCACACACATTAGAGTTCATGATCCGATCAGATGGTTGATCAACGATTAAGAATCGTTCTAGGGTTAAATGATCAATACGATTGACATTTAACCCAGTGCAAGTATTGCAGGAGGATCGATTAGCAATTCGATTACTAATTGGCTTAATTTGATTAAGCCAATGGGCTGAGATTAAGTCTAATTAAATATGATTTAATTAGATTTAGTTTGGGCTTGATTGGATCAAGTCCAATTGGTTTATTGGATAAGCCAAGTGCAAGGAAAAACTAGTCCTAGTTCAACTAGGACTTGGGTCAATCTAATTTCTAATTTGATTAGAAAATTAAATCAGATTTGAATCTAATTTAATCTAATTAAATTAAGTTTTTAATTGGATTAAGACCTATTTTAATTAGGTTGATCTAATTTTGGTTTCATTTGGTTTGGGAAACTAAATTAAAACAAGTCATAAGATAGAATCCTAGTAAGACTAGGATTCCACCTTGCGCCACATAAGCCTTCCCCACGCCCTCTCTCTTATTCAATGCCAATCTCCACTTATTTTGTGTGACAAAATCCCTCTCCCAGGTCTCTCCCACGTTCACAAAAGGTTTTCTTTCTTCTTTCTTACATAGAAGGTGGTTTGGATCAAATCAAAAAGGAATAAGTTTGGATTTCGAATTCTATGAGATAGAGTTTTAGAAATCCAAAACTCTTTCAATTTTGCACCGAATTTATCTAATTTTTTTTTAGAATTTTTGTAGCTTTTAGGGTATACATTGTGCACCCTTTGCTGATGATCTATGCATGAAAATATGGAGGAGATGCTCAAGAGTTGGGCGCCCCTTAACTTGCCATGTTTGGATAAGCCTTGACTAGGTATTTGACCTAGACAAGGACCCTATCATATCTCTCTGTATAAAATGATTTTCTTCATGAAATTTTAGGTGAAGACAGAGATTTGAGAGACCTTTGTGACATCAAAAAATCAAAGAGAAATACTTTTGGTTCATAGAGATATAAAAGATGCAAGTTAGGGTGTCTAGAGAGAAAAATGTGAAGAAGAAGAGGGTCTTCTTCTAGGATTTTTTGTTTTCATATCTTTCCTCCCTCCATCTTGAGTTTTCTGAGAGCGTCTCAGATCTGAAACTCCTCCTTTTACTTTCCATCTTTAAAAGAGTCCAAATCAAGAAGAAGGAGGCACCTGATCAACCATCAAAGAAGGATCAGTGCAGTACTAGCATACTGTGCTGATTTCTTGAAGTAGGACTTTTGATCGAGATTCGTGGGCTCGTGTGGACAACTCCTAGAGGCCGGATATCTGTGCGGCTTGCAACATCATCCTTAAGCCCGGATCAGTGAGGTTAGAGCATCCAACTTGCAAGGTAATAGATCTGATCTATTGTTTAATACATACATTAGATGTGGTATAGAAACATGTTGATATGATCAACATGTAGTTCATGCTATATTTATATATTTTAATTTCTGATTTAATACTACATAATAATTATATAATAAAATCTTAGATCTAGAGATTCTCTGATTTTAAAAAATAAATTTTGATTTATTTTAGTCTTCCGCTGTATGATCTTGAAAAAGTTTCAAGATCTAACCCTGAAACCCTAGATCTGGTTCTCACAAATGGTATCAGAGCCAGGTTCTTTATTACATGATTATTTATACATGTTTAGATTATTTCTTAGATTAGATCTAATTTATAATCTGATTATTAAATCTAAAATTAAAATTTTAGATCAATCACGAACTGCAAGGTTGTCCTGCTGTAAGGTTTACCCCTTACAGTGATTTTTTTGTTTTCCTAGTTTGTGTAGATCTATCTTTAATCATAAATTTGTTAGATATGATGTAGATTAAATTTATGATTTATTAGATTTAAAAGGTATTTAAATCTGAAATAAAATCTCTTTGTTAAATAATTTTTGTGCAAAGAAATTGTTTAAAGTTGAAACTGTTTCAATTACATGAATCTATTTAGATTAGACCTATAGTAGTTTCATGTTTATTTCACTCGTATCTTGATTATGAATCAAACATGCAATATGGTTGGTAGAATCATATTGTAAAATTATTTTACAAATATAAAAATTATTTTTTTGAAAAGCTGAACCCAACCCTCAGCCCAAAACTTAATTAAGAATTAAGAAGTTGTTTGATTAGGTTCTAGGATTGTGAATTGAAGAACCTATGACACAAATCATAACACATTGGGTTAATGGGTTAGTGAGAATTAGGTCCATTAATTGGGTTAGACCTATGGTTAGATTAAAGATGGACTTAATTAGAGAATTGACTAAATCTAATCAATTGTTGTCTTAGATTAGGTCAAGGATTCTCTAGATCAATTACAATAGTTGTAGTTGGTCAAGTCCATGTCTTTAACGAGAACCAAATGGACTTGATTCTTGGCTAAGCGGTCTAGCACGAACTGTTAGGTTGATCTAATCGAAATTAATTAAACCAGTTGGTGTCTAAGGTAAACCAGACCGGTGGTTTTTAATTGGGAGCCCGCTTACCTGGCCATTTCTGATGGTGTCTAAGGCAAGCTTTGGCAGACCCTCCCACTGATCAAACTTACCTGGCCTTTTGATGAAATTATGTTTTGATCGGATCACTTGACTATTCAAGCTGACCCATGTCAGCTAGGTAAATCAGTATGACTGATTTAGGTGCTCCTAGACCAGCCCTTTTAATGGTCTCCCTTAAGCTGACTTAGTGAAGCTAGTGGGAGGATCATGATAAGCTGGTTCATCTGACCTCATCCTCTAAATTATTTAAATCCTCTAAAATTATTAGGTCCTTAAAATAATAAAGTTATGGAGATAACTGAGTCATAGCCTCCCATTAAGGTGTTTGATAATGAGTCCATTAACTCAATAATCATTGCAGACCCAAAGGCCTGGTGCTTGTTGACTAATGGAATTATCACTCATCATATGATGACTTGGAAGTGTCTCTCTAATGGTGGTTAGGTGAGCCAACCAAAGTTGGGCTTAATCATTCATTGTTTAGATACACCAAGTATGATCATGTTAATGGTTGGACCTAACCGGATCCTTACAGTGGAGGCCAAAGCCTACTGATTAGGTTTCTGGGGCAAAATTAAAATCACTAGAAATTATTTAGAGAAACAATTGGTTATGAACCTACCCTTAGATGTACATGGGTTGACCAACCAAAGTTGGGCTTGTGTGCAGTCTAAGTGGATTCTAGTACCCGCTAAGGAATTAGGGTAATTCCTCGAGTTGGAGGTAGAGGCTACCAATTCGAATAAAATAGTGGAAGAAACCTTTTGATTAAAGTCCAAATCTTTAGGTTTAATGAATCAATTACTAATTAGGTTATGGTTCTCTTTTGTGCAAATATGGCCACTTTCCTATCGCTCCGATCATTGTTGGACAATGATAAGTTGGTGGGACCCAACTTCGATAGCTGGTATCAAAAGTTGAAGATAGTCCTGGAGCATGAACGGATCCTATATGTGATAATGAATCCTGCACCTGAGGAGCCAGCTGTCAATGCACGTGGAACAGTCAAAGACACTTACCAGAAGTGGCTCAATGATCGGACCATGGTGCGCTGTATCATGCTGGCTGCTATGAGCGATGAGTTCAGTCACAGATTCGAGATGGCTTAGCCAAAGGACATGCTTCAAGTGTTAGAGGATGCCTTTGGCACACCCGATGACGTGGAGAGGCACAAGACTAGTTGTGCCATCTTCAATGCCAAAATACGGGATGGTGCCTCTGTCACTAATCATGTATTGTACATGATCGAGCTGATGGAACGATTGAGCAAGCTCGGCTTTCCCTTGCATGAGCAGCTTGGGAAAGATGCAATACTGAACTCGCTGCCCAAGTCTTAGCTCTCATTCCTCACTCATTATAGAATGACAAAGCCTGAAGAGAACTACCATGGGTTACTGGGGTTGCTTCAAAACTTTGAGAAGGATCACCAACTTCACAAGGAGTCGATGAACTTAGTGGGGGGTTCGTCTTCTGGTTCTCGACCCTTTGAGAAAGGGAAGAAGAACAAGAAGAAGAAAGTGAAGAAGGTGCAAGTTCAGGCTGGGACATCAGTGCAGAGCCAGACCAAAAAGATCAAGCCTGATAAGAGTCTATTCTACTGGCAAGCATCCTAGATTAGATAGTGTGTCAGATATCTACTTATGGCATTAGAGGCTAGGTAATATAAACAAGAACAGAATAAATAGGTTGACTCAAGAGAAAATCCTCGAAGTCAGTGATTGTGAATCACTTCCAACCTGTGAGTCCTGTCTTCTTGGTAAAATGACCAAGTCACCTTTTACTGGAAAAGGTGAAAGAGCTACTAAGCACTTGGGCCTAGTACATACTGATGTATGCGGGCCCATGAGCACCAGTGCTAGAGGTGGATATTTCTACTTCATAACTTTCACAGATGACCTATCCCGATATGGATATGTCTATCTGATGAAACATAAGTCGGAATCATTTGAAATATTCAAACGATTCCGAAGTGAAGTAAAAAAATAAACTGAGAAGAGTATTAAAACTCTTCGATCTGATCGAGGAGGAGAATACCTTTCTAGTGAAATTCTCACATATCTAGGAGAGAATGGGATTCTCTCCCAATGGACTCCTCCAGGAACACCACAGCATAATAGTGTGTCTGAAAGGAGGAATCAGACTTTGTTAGACATGGTCCGATCCATGATGGATTTTACTAGCTTGCCGATATCCTTCTGGGGATATGCACTCGAATCGGCAAGTTATCTGTTAAATAGGGTTCCAAGTAAGTCTGTAATTAAGATTCCATATGAGATATGGACGGGATGTAAGCCAGCACTTTCACACCTTAGGGCTTGGGGGTGCCCGGCCTATGTCAAACGATTAGTCACAGACAAACTTGGACCTAGGTCTGACAAATGCTCATTCATAGGGTACCCCAAAGAGACAAAAGGATATTTTTTCTACCATGCTGATGAACAAAAGGTGTTCGTCAGCCTTAAGGCAATCTTTTTAGAAAAGGAGTTCCTTGGTGAAGGAACCGTTGCCTCTAAGGTTGAACTTGATGAAGTTCAACAGGTAGAAGGACCGACACCAATAGCTGAACCTGAGTCAGATATGATTAGATCAGATCCGGAGCCCAATATACCTGCACCATTAAGGCGATCTGGTAGAGTACTGCGTCAGCCGGACAAATACTACGGTTTCTTGGTCCGGGATGGTGATCCCATCGAACTTAATGAGAATAATGAGGATCCGATCACCTATATGGATGCAATGCAGAGACCTGATTTTGAGAAATGGCTTGAAGCCATGAAATCTGAAATGGAGTCCATGAAGGTCAACGATGTATAGACATTGGTTGACCCACCTGAAGGGGTTAAACCCATTGGGTGTAAATGGGTCTTCAAACGAAAAAAGATGCTTGGGTTATCCCAGTCCATGTACATAGACACTGTGCTGAAGAGGTTCAGCATGGAGAATTCCAAGAAGGGCTATCTACCGATAGGCCATGGAATTTCTCTCTCTAAGAAGGATTGTCTGACAACTCCTGAAGAGAGAGAGCGTATGAGTAGAGTCCCATATGCTTCAACCGTGGGATCTATCATGTACGCCATGACATGTACAAGACCAGATGTGGCATACTCACTAGGAGTAGTGAGTAGATACCAATCTGATCCTGGAGAAAATTACTGGAAAGTGGTTAAAGCCATCCTTAAGTATTTGAAAAATACTAAGGACCAATGGTTGGTTTATGGCGAGTCAGATCTGAAACTTATGGGGTTCACAGACTCTAGCTTCCAATCTGACTATGATGACAACAGGAGCATGTCGGGTTATATCTTTACTCTGAATGGTGGAGCCATCTGCTGGACGAGTTCCAAGCAGCATACTGTGGCAGACTCTATTTGTGAAGTGGAGTACATCGCAGCATCGGATGCCGCGAAGGAAGCTGTGTGGCTAAGAAAATTCATCACCGAGCTCGGAGTAGCACCCTTCCTCGATGGTCCAGTCCTGCTCTACTGCGACAGCACTGGTGCCATAGCTCAGGTGAAGGAACCCAAAGCACATCAGCGGATGAAGCACATCTTGCACTGCTTCCACCTGGTCTGAGAGATCGTGGATCGAGGTGACGTCGACCTTCAGAAGATCGATGGAAAGGAGAACCTAGCCGACCCCTTCACTAAAGCCCTGGCGATAAAGGAGTTCAACAACCACAAGTTGAAGATGGGTATTAGATACTGTGCCGAGTGGCTTTAGGACAAGTGGGAGTTGTTGGGAAATGTGTCCAAAAAAGCCAATCATCAAGTTGTTGACGGTTGAGCAACCAAGCATTGTAATTGATTTGTTAATAAATAAAATATATTTGGCATCTTCATCATAAGCTTTCATCTTCTAATGAACTCCATTGTTATGATGAAGTCCTTAGGACTATTTAAGTTCAATAAAGAGAGGATTTATCGATTAGTCCTTAAAACTGTTCACGACCAAATGATAGGCTGTTAATAAGGACGACAGCTTCTATCGAGCATAGGTCGCTGTAGGCCATATGGGTTGGTTGTCCTCTTAACCAAGGAGTATGAAGACACTGGTATGGCATACAGGTGAGATGTAAGGGTACATCATCATTGAACGTGATCAACTCCAGAGTATTCTGCTGTCGAGAATGTCTCTGATGGGATATAGGTATAAGTGTCCCTTAGACCTGAGATCGCCTCAGTGACTTGCAAGCAACTCACTGTGCTTTGGTACTGGACTAACTGAATTTCTAATTCAGGGACGAAAGGCTTCTGGGCACAGTCAAGTACTTGTGAAGTCAGAGTGTGATCGAGATGGGATTGACCACTCCAAGAGTTGGAGAAGAATGAGTCGCTGTATTTTAATTTAGCAAAACCTTGGCCAGGGTAATCCATCAGATGGATTTGATATTTTGAAATACAATGTGGACAACCTGATCAGAGTTGATAGTTGAACTCTGGGGTATCCTATGATCATTTTGGTGAAGGGGATGAATTATATGAAAACTATATCCGCATGGGTTCTAAGGATGTTTTTCTATACATTCGACCTATCCGGTCATCGGGTACCATTGCTAGATGGTCACTTCGATTGGTACAAAAATTTATTCCTATGCTACCGGCTTAGGTTCGGACCTATGAGGTCACACACATTAGAGTTCATGATCCGATCAGATGGTTGATCAACGATTAAGAATCGTTCTAGGGTTAAATGATCAATACGATTGACATTTAACCCAGTGCAAGTATTGCAGGAGGATCGATTAGCAATTCGATTGCTAATTGGCTTAATTTGATTAAGCCAATGGACTGAGATTAAGTCTAATTAAATATTATTTAATTAGATTTAGTTTGGGCTTGATTGGATCAAGTTCAATTAGTTTATTGGATAAGCCAAGTGCAAGGAAAAACTAGTCCTAGTTCAACTAGGACTTGGGTCAATCTAATTTCTAATTTGATTAGAAGATTAAATCAGATTTAAATCTAATTTAATCTGATTAAATTAAGTTTTTAATTGAGTTAAGACCTATTTTAATTAGGTTAATCTAATTTTGGTTTGATTTGATTTGGAAAACCAAATTAAAACAAGTCATAAGATAGAATCCTAGTAAGACTAAGATTCCACCTTGCGCCACATAAGCCTTCCCCACACCCTCTCTCTTATTCAACACCAATCTCCACTTATTTTGTGTGACAAAAGACCTCTCCCAGGTCTCTCCTACGTTCACAAAAGGTTTCCTCTCTTCTTTCTTACATGGAAGGTGGTTTGGATCAAATCAAAAAAAAAAAAGTTTGGATTTCAATTTTGCACCGAATTTATCCAAATTTTTTTTGGAATTTTCATGGCTTTTAGGGTATACATTTTGCACCCTTTGCTAGTAATCTATGCACGAAAATATGGAGGAGGTGCTCAAGAGTTGGGCGCCCCTTAACTTGCCATGTTTGGATAAGCCTTGACTAGGTATTTGACCTAGACAAGGACTCTATCATATCTCTCTGTATAAAATGAGTTGTTTGTGAAATTTTAGGTGAAGACAGAGATTCGAGAGACCTTTGCGCCATCCAAAAATCAGAGAGAAAGACCTTTGGGTCATGTAGATATAAAAGATGCAAGTTAGGGTGTCTAGAGAGAAAAACGTAAAGAAGAAGAGGGTCTTCTTCTAGGGTTTTTTGTTTTCATATCTTTCCTCCCTCCATCTTGAGTTTCCTGAGAGTGTCTCAGATCTGAAACTCCTCCTTTTACTTTCCATCTTTGAAAGAGTCCAAATCAAGAAGAAGGAGGCACCTGATCAACCATCAAAGAAGGATCAGCGCAGTACTAGCATACTGTGCTGATTTCCTGAAGCAGGACTTCTGATCGAGATTTGTGGGCTCATGTGGACGACTCCTAGAGGCCGGACGTATGTGCGGCTTGCAACATCATCCTTAAGCCCGGATCAGCGAGGTTAGAGCGTCTAACTTGCAAGGTAATAGATCTGATCTATTATTTAATACATACATTAGATGTGGTATAGAAACATGTTGATATGATCAATATGTAGTTCATGCTATATTTATATATTTTAATTTTTGATTTAATGCTATGTAATAATCATGTAATAGGATCTTAGATCTAGGAATTCTCTGGTTTTAGAAAATAAATTTTGATTTATTTTAGTCTTCCGCTGTATGATCTTGAAAAAGTTTCAAGATCTAACCCTGAAACCCTAGATCTGGTTCTCACACGAGATGCCTGCTTAAGTCCATAAATGGACCTTTATAGCTTGTATACCTTAGACTCATCTATAGATGTGAACCCTTCAGGTTGTATCATATACACCTCTTTGTCCAGCTCTCCATTTAGGAAAGCTGTCTTCACATCCATCTACCAGATTTCATAGTCTAGATAGGCAGTTATCGCAAGCATAATCCGAATGGATTTGAGTATTGCCACAGGAGAAAACATCTCATCATAGTCTATACCATAATGTTGATGATATCCCTTGGCAACCAGACGGGCTTTATAGGTCTCTACCTTTCCGTCTGCGCCCCTCTTCCTCTTGAAGACCCACTTACACCCTATGGGTTTCACTCCTTCAGGTGAGTCAACCAATGTCCACACATCATTGACCTTCATGGACTCCATTTTGGATTTCATAGCCTCTAGACATTTCTCAGAGTCAGGTCTCTGCATTGCATCCATGTAGGTGATCGGATCCTCATCATTTTCATCAAGTTCGATAGGATCGCCATCCCAGACCAAGAAATCATAGTATCTGTCCGGTTGATGTGGTACTCTACCAGACCGCCTTAAGGGTGCATAATCAATGGGCTCCGAATCTGATCTAATCAAATCCGATTTAGGTTCAGTAACATGTGTCGATTTTTTCACCTGTCGAACTTCATCAAGTTCGACCTTAGAGGCAACAGTTCCTTCACTAAGGAACTCTTTTTCTAAAAAGATTGCCTTAAGGCTGACAAACACAAAAGCTCATCAGCAAGGTAGAAATAATACCCTTTGGTCTCTTTTGGGTACCCTATAAAATTACACTTGTCAGACCTAGGTCCAAGCTTGTCTGTAATTAAACGTTTAACATAAGCCGGACACCCCCAAACCCTAAGGTGCGAGAGTACTGGCTTACGTCCTACCCATATCTCATATGGCATTTTGGCTACAGACTTACTTGAAACTCTATTTAGAAGGTAACAAGCCGATTCAAGCGCATATCTCCAGAGGGAGATCGGCAGACCAGCAAACCCCATCATGGATCGAACCATGTCCAATAAGGTCCGATTCCTCCTTTCAGACACACCATTATGCTGTGGTGTTCTAGGAGGAGTCCACTAAGAGAGAATCCCATTCTCCCCTAGATATGTCAGAAACTCATTGAAAAGGTATTCACCTCCTCGATCAGATCGAAGAATTTTAATACACTTTTCAGTTTATTTTTCTATCTCATTTCGAAATAGTTTGAACATTTCAAACGACTCCGACTTATGCTTCATTAAGTAAACATACCCATACCTCGATAGGTCATCTGTGAAGGTTATGAAGTAGAAATATCCACCTCTTGCACTTGAGCTCATAGGTCCACATACATCAGAATGTACCAGACCCAAGAGTTCACTGGCTCGCTCACCTTTTCCAGTAAAAGGTGACTTGGTCATCTTTCCAAGAAGACAAGACTCACAGGTTGGAAGTGATTCACAATCACCAAGTTCAAGAATTCCTTCTTGAGCCAACCTATTTATCCTGTTCTTATTGATATGACCTAGCCTACAGTGCCAAAAGTAGACTTCTGACACATTATCTATTCCAGGGCATTTATCGAAGTTTTGAACCACATTAACAGGCTGTGATAGTAAGTAAATTTTATTATTTAATTATCCAACAAATATTGTAACACCATTCAAAATGATATTGCAAATATTTTTTTTTATTAAAAAATCATAGCCGTACATGGCCAAAAGGCCTACAGAAATAATATTTAATAAAAAGCTTGGATGATAGTGACATTCTCTCAGAATTACATTACGAGAATTGATTACAAGACTCATGATTCCTAAAGCTAGAACTGAAACTTTGCTTCCATCTCCAACGTTCAGGAATCTCTCGCCTTCATCAAATCTCCTACTGACCTGCAGACCTTGCATCGAATTACAAATATGATAAGGACTTCCGGTATCTAATACCCAGACAGTAGTATCACAAATGGAAAAGTTGCAAGGAGTTATCATATAATTACCTTGCTTCTTCTTTGGCCTGTTCGGGTCCAGGGAGGCTATGTATTGAGGACAGTTCCTCTTCCAATGCCTCTGCTTCTTGCAAAAGAAGCACTCCACTTGGCTCTGGTCGGGCTTGCGCTTCTTGGTCTGACCCTGTGCAACCGTCCCAGCATGAGGCTGCACCTTCTTGTTCTTCTTCTTCTTGTTCTTCTTTTCCTTTCCAAAGGGTCGACGACGAGAAGAAGACCCTCCCACTACATTCACGGACTCCTTATGGAGCTGGTGATCCTTCTCAAAGTTCTGCAGCAACCCCAACAATCCGTGGTAGTTTACTGCAGGCTTTGTCATTTGAAAATGAGTAAGGAATGGGAGGAAGGACTTAGGCAAGGAATTAAGGATCGCATCCTTACTGAGCTGCTAGTGCAGAGGAAAATCCAATTTGCTTAGGCGCTCAATCATCTCGATCATGTACAGTACATGATCAATGACTGAGGCCCCATCCCTCATCCGAGCATTGAAAATGGCACAACTAGTTTTGTGCCTTTCAACGTCGTCAGGCATGCCAAAGGAGTCGTTCAACATTTGAAGCATCTCCTGTGGCTGGGCGTTCTCAAACCTGCGGCTGAACTCATCATTCATTGCTGCCAGCATAATACATCGGACGGTGGTGCGGTCATAGAGCCACTTCTGGTAAGTATCTCGGATCGCCTTACTATTGTTCGGAGCTGGCTCCTCAGGTGCTGGATCCATTACTACATAAAGGATCCGCTCATGCTCAAGGACGATTTTCAATTTTCGATACCAGCTATCAAAATTAGATCCCATGAGCTTATCATTATCTACCATTTGTAATGACTAGAGCGACAGGGTAGTGGCCATAGCTGTATAAAGAAAAACCAGACCTCTATTAGTACATAAATTAATACTAAAGACTTGGACTTTAGTTTAAAGTTTTTCCTAATATTTTTACGAACTGGTAGCCTCAACCTTCAATTCGAGGAATTACTTTAATTCCTTAATGGGTACTAGAATCCACATAGACTACACACGAGCCCAACTTTGGTTGGTCAACCCATGTGCATCTATGGATAGGTTCCTAACCAGTTGTTTCTTTAAACAACTTCTAGTAATTGATTTTGCCCCAGAACCTAATCAGTAGGCTTTGGCCTCCACTGAAAAAATCTGGTTAGGTCCAACCATTAACATGACTTAATTTGGTGAATCAGACCAATAAATGATCAGGCTCGACTTTGGCCGGCCAACCTAACCACCATCAGAAAGACTCAACCAAATTATCATATTATGAATGATAATTCCATTAGCCAATGAGCACCAGGCCTTTGGGCCTCCAATGATCATTGAACTAATGGACTCATTATCACTCACTTAATGGGAGGCATTGACTTAGTTATCATTATAACTTAATCATTTTAGGGACCTAATAATTTTTGAGGATTTTATTAAAGGATAGTAGAGAAGAAATCATCCAGCCAATTTCAATCCTCCCACTGACTTCACCAAGTCAGATTAAAAAAGATTTAATTAAAGCTGGCATTAGGAGCACCTAAATTAGTCACACTGATTTACCTAATGATATGGGTGAGCTCTAATCACCATGTGATCTAATCAAAATCTAACTTACCAGATTGGCCAGGTAAGTGAGATCAGTGGTGGGGATTTGCCATTAACTCATCAATGATCGAATCAATGCGAGTAGCTCCCGCTTAAGAACCATTGATCAAAACTGTCGAACTTACCTTAGACACCAACCGGTTTATTAGTTTTAATTTTGATCAACTTAGTAAATAGGGCTCCACCGCGTAGCCATGAATTAAGTCCATCTTGGTTTAGTTAAAGACATGGACCCATTCAACTATAACTATTGAAGTTGAGTCTAGAGTATCCTTGACCTAATCTAATTCAACTTTTGATTAGATTTGACCAATTACTCCATTTAGTCCATTTTTTAAGCTAACCTTAGGTCTAACCCAATTATGGACCTAATTCATCTAACCCATTGACCCACAAGTTTATGCAATTGTCTTAGGTCTTAATTCACAATCCTAGACCTACTAGACAATACTTAATTCTTTTAATTAAGTACTTGGGCTGATGGGTCAGGGTTTGATATTTCGAAAATAATTTTTAAATTTTGAAAGATTTTATTTTCTGTTCACTAAATGTGTTGACTCATTTCACAAACGGGTCAGCACAATTCATAAACAGCAATCCTATTGCTCATTTCATAACAGAAAATAACTCAAAATACATCATGAATTTTTTTTTAGATCTAATCTAACACATTCATGATAAATTTTATAATTAAGTCCCTTCGCTGCTTCATCGGCATGGGATATATTGCATAGGCACCCCTACCGCCATAGGAGACCCCATCGAATGGGAAGAGAGGGCCTTTAAACCCAACTTTTCTCCTATGACCGGACAGCCATGGCAACCAACCCAATTAGATTACTTGCTACTTGGATCAAGTATATCTAAATATATCAATTTCAAAATTTAAATTTTAAATTTCAAATTTTAAATTTCAAATTTCAAATTTCAAATTTGAGATTTCAACCAAATTTCAAATTTCAAATTTCTAATCTTTGAATTTTAAATTTTAAATTTTGAATTTTAAATTTCAAATTTCGAATTTCAAATTTCAAATTTGAAATTTCAAACAAATTTCAAATTTCAAATTTCAAATTTTAAAATTCAAATTTTAAAATTTAAATTTTAAATTTTGAATTTCAAATTGGAAACTTCTAGATTAGACCTTAATCTATGCATGCATATGTATATCATATTCTAGAACCATGCTCTGATACCATTTGAAGCGTAAATTCAGTGCAGGGGCAAAATGGTAATTTTAAAACTTTTTCAAAATTACTATTTTATAATGGAATTATTAATTAATCTCATTAATTAATACTAATTAACCCTACACTAGGATCTAAATATGATACAACAGCATGCATTTAAATTTGAAATTCAAATTTGAAACAGTAAACTTTTTACTGTACTGTGTTCAGAACACATCACCTTTTGCAGGTAGTCGATCACCGCAATCTGATCACCATCAGGGGGTCTGATCATCACGTCACAGCCACACTAGTGTCTGGCCTCTGCGGATCATCCACACAAAGCTCCCGTCTGATCAGCTCCTCACGAATGCTAGTTCGTGATTTCACCCTTTTGATGGCTGATATTGATCGAACTCATTCGATCGATGTGTGTCGACTCCTCGGATGCTCTGGATCATCTGCACGATTGGTTGAGAGGCTGATGGATCTCTCCCTAAAATTTGGTGGACTCACGACACTCGTGGCACACCAATCTCACTTTTCGAACCCTAGGTAGAAACCCTAGGGTACACACCAAAAACCCTGCGCCCACTTCTCTCTCCTTTTTCTCTCCTCTCGGTAAATTTTGAACACTTCAAAATTTTTCCAGAACCTCCCCACGCCCCTTATCTCTTCTTTCTTTTTTTTTTATTGCCCATGCCCCCTCCCTTTCTCATTTTATAAAACATCGTAAGAGATGTTAAAAGCATGTGAGTGGATAAGAAGAGGTGGTTGCTCACTTAAATTCAAATCAATTTTGAATTCAAGTGTCAACCAATCTTATCCTCATCCATTCATGTGAGAAAGAAGAGATGGCGTGGCCTTTTTTTTTTACGTGAAGACTTTCACGAGAAACTATTTCTCATGTGGAATATGGGGCACACAAAAGAGGATAAGCTGGCGCATGGTTATTTGGTTATCCATTCAAATTCAAAACCCCTTTGAATTTGGATGGGTAACAAACCAAGTTAAACCAAATAATTGGTGCACAGAAACATGGGTGTGAGAGAGCTTTGCATGGGAGAAAATTCATGAGAAAATTTCTTCTCGTGAATTCAAATGGGTGCAAGGAAGTTGGGTGGCTTAGGGAATTTAAAACAAGGTGGTTTGATTCAAATTGAGCCAACCAAATTAAAATAGGTTAAGCATAATTAGACCAGATTAAACCCAACATAATTAGGCTTAATTAGGCTCAATAAAATTCTAATCAAATCAGAAATTAACTAAACTTAATCCCTGATCAAATCAAGGACTAAGCCACCTTAGCGATTAGATCAACACTTATCCTAATCGGGTCAATCCAAACTAAATCCAATTCAATTGGACTTGATCTAAAAATAATCACTTAATTAAATTGAGTTAATTAGTGATCAAATTACTAATTAAAACTCTCATAAATATTGAGTCCAAATTCGATGGGCAATTAGGCATCAGAGACCATCGATATGAAACCCTGATCAAAGAGTTCAAATTTCAAATTCAAAATTTGAAATTCAAAATTTTGACCCCGATACCCAAAATGTGTCGAACTTATGATCAGAGAATCCTAATTCCCAATCATAGAGTCTCAGACACATAAGACTCATAATCAACCATCAGATCAGAAAGGAACCTCTAATGTGTGTGACCCTGCAAGTTCAAACCTAAGCCGGTAGCACAGGAACCAATTCCTGTACTAATCGAAGTGACCATCTAGCAATGGTACCCGACGATCGGATAGGTCGAATAGTTGCAATCACAATATTCAGAACCTATGTGAATATGATTACCGTATAATTCATCCCTTTTGACCCCTGTGTTCAGGATGACTCAGGGTTAAACTGTCAACCCTGATGAGATCATCCGAATCGTGCTCAACTCAATTAGTCCTGTGACTCCTCACTAGGACTATCCTGGCCAAGGTTTTGCTAAATTAAAATATGACTGTATACAGCTCCTAAACTGGAGTGGTCAATCCCATCTTGACACACACATCGACAAGTCAAGTACTTGACTACACCCAGCAGCCTTCCGTCACTGAATTAGAAATTCAGGTAGTCCAGTGCCTAAGTGCAGTGAGTTGCTTGCAAGTCACCATGGCGGTCTCAGGTCGGAGGGATATTTATACCCATATCCCATCGGAGTAAATCTTGACAGCAGAAATAGCTCCGGAATCGGTCACGTTCAGTGTAGATGTACCATTACATCTCACCTGTATGCCATACCAGTGTCTCCATACTTTTTGGTTATGAGGACAACCAACCCATATGGCACACAACAACCTATGCTCGATAAACGTTGTCATCCTTGGGAACAATGTATCATTTGGTCGCGAACAGGTTTAAGGACTAAGCGACAAATCCTCCTTTGTCGAGTCTAAATAGTCCTAAGGACTTCACCACAACACAGAAGTTCCTTAGAAGATGAAATATTTGTGATGAAAAAATACCAAAATAACTTTTATTTATTTATAATTCATGTACTAATACAAAAGGAGCACAACCATCAATAGGTTGACGATTGGCTTTGGGATACTATTCCCAACAGGATGATCAAAGGATTGAATTACACCGTAACTTACCATTGAAGGATATATTTGATATTTTTATTAAATTTTATATCTTTTGGATAGTCATGATATGTTGCTAGATATAAATCTTGACTTGTAGGCTTGATCGAATTAAAGAGTTTAATTCGATCACTAATTAGAAAGGATTCTAATTGTTGAACTCGGGTTAGCTCGATTGGACCTAAGTCGGTTAGATTGAAATCTAATTAAATTCGATCAACTTGTATCCAGATCTACTACTGGCTAGATGTGGAATCCAATAGATCACACATATATAAAAATTAGCTAAAGACCCTTTTGATAAGGTTGATTAGAATTTTGGATCCAATCAGAGTTTTCGAAAAGCAAGCTAGCACGTGTGGAAACCCTAGCTTTTTGGGAGATCAATTTGATCTCATACCTTGCTAATTTGTTAACTCAATTTGGTGAGCAATTGGGTCAGGTTGTACCACCTAGAAGTAGCCCAAAAAGTGGTGCCACATCTCAAGTTAACATCAAAAATCAAGAGTCTACTTGGATGAGGACTCTTGGTGCAAATAAAAGAATTTGTACACGTGTTGGCATGAGCAGATGAAAGAGTCCTTTGGGCATAGGATTCAAACATGTGTGGTAGGCCACATCACCCTCCATCCATTGTTGCACATCTCGAAGCATGAGATAGATTTTTTCTGGATTTTATGGGGTGGAGAAAAATTGGAAAGAAGAAGGGCTCTCGCGCATGCATGTTAAAGTCTTGCGACTCTTCACATTTTGAAGAGTCCTTCTATAGATTAAATATGATTAAAATAGAATGCCACTTATTAGATAATGTTATACTTTTAATAAATTTTTTTATGGAGATTTATCTAGAATTTTTTCAGAGTTATCAGAAGGCCAAACAGATGCCAGAAGCTTCCCCTCGTGTGAACGCACAAGGTGATAAGGTCTCACGTGAAGAAATACAAGAAGGCATCCTTCCATGGGATTTTTTCCTTCCTTATTAGGTGATCTGAAATTATAATTGAATCCTCTTTTCATGTAGAAATTTCTAGATTTTTCTAATTTGAGAAGGGATGCGAAAACATCCTTTCTCTGGTCGTGTGTGCGGGTGGATGTGCTGATCAATGTATCATTGATAAGAGTCCTTCTGCTTGAAGGATCTCTTATCTCTGATTTTCAAATCAGATAGGCCTTTTTGATGGGGTGTGTCCTTGTATTTGGGTGTCTCACTGATGCCTATAAATGGCCTTGCACACTGGGTATTCAGAAAACTTTCTATTTTCTCTCGTACACTTCCCCTTTCATTCTTACAACCCATCTTAGTTTTAGGATAAGGCTTTGGGATTTAAAACAAAACCTAATCTGATCCAAATAAGGGTTGGAAAGATTTTAAAGAAGAAGATTCAAAAATTTAGAGGAGGTTCTAAGAGCGTCAAATCAGGTTCTTGAAGAAATCTGATCGATACGAGGCTAGTCGAGTTCTAGAGACTAGAACTCTTGAAGCAAGGTGAAAGAGGAGCACTATCTTTGGTCCAATTTTTGTGTGGATCACCATTGCAGAGCAGATACTTGGATATCTTGTAAAAATTAGGATTAGCACTATAGGTATTCTTCTTATCCAAGTTTACATTTATTATGCTTTGATTGTTATAGTCAAGGATTTCTGGGCATTAGGATTTTTGGTGCGTCAGGTGTTTTGAATGAAAATTTAAAACACCTAGCCCTTTCACTGCATAATCCGAATCTAATAGTTGTATTAGAGCCTACCTTGATTTATATAATCAAAGGTTAGAATATTATTTTGATTGTGATCAAGCTTGGGTATTTGGTTTGGTTCAAGTCGGGTCAATGGTTGAACCCAATTGAACATCCAAACCCTATCATGTCTTAGAGATATATTCTAGATACATTCATGATATATGCATAGAATTTTTCTTAATAGCCTAGTTCTCAAATTGGAGTTCATCACCAAACCGTCCGATCATAAGAGCAAGTAGGGTTCAAAGATCCTCTTTTCCCATTCCATGGGGTACTCTTATGGCATGTAGGGGTGCCACTGTGATGTCCCTAGAAGAAGAACCGCGAAAAGAGTATTTTATATTGATGCATGTTATTAGTACTTCATGCATATGATATGTTTAAGTTGTTTTGTTATAATCATGTTGTATGATTATGATTTCATATCTTAGAGATATGATTAGATGCCATGATTAGTTGTTATATTTATAAAGATACAACTATAATAGTGCATCATTATGATTGGTTGAATTAGGATATGCATGAGACCATTAAAGCCCTCATAAAAATCATATTAAGTCACAGTATTGTGAACCAGTAGCTGACCTATTTTTTAAATTGATTAATCAATTGGTGTCTCAGGAGTGTTTCAAGTGCGGTGATTTTTTAATTGGTTCTATTTGCTAGCCTAGCTAATTTATTGGTATCTCAAAAAAATAATGGAGGGATCTCCAGCAATCTTAACACTTTGCTGATCAATTGGATTAGTTCGAATCTTGAATAAAGATTGCTCAGTATTTTAAATACTACATATGCCTTCCTTCATGCCTAGTCAATACCCTATCAAAGATTATAGTAGATTTGTTGTGATATCTATTGGGTTCTGATCTTGCAGTAGAAATTAAATTAAAAAAAAAATTAAAACAAACATATCAATAGCTTTAACAGTTAAAACTATCAAACCGAAACCCAAACCCTAGAATCACCTTGCCGATGTTGATCAAAAATAAAACAAGCATGCAAAGAGATAGAATTTTATATGGTGATCTCCACGAGACTCCAATGTAGAAGCCCTCCAATGGTGATCTATATGGAAGTTGGCCAAGGTCCTTCCTAACCAGTGCGCTGCCGCAGCCTTATTTTTTCAAGAACACTACCGGCTTCATACTCGAAGTATGATCACACCAAAGTCCTGCCACCTTCAATTTTTGCCACCAAAATTATGCCAAGAAGACACTCTTTAGAAGTTTCACAACCTAAGATTTGATTTTAGGCTCCAACACATGAAAAAATCAAACCCTAAGGAAAACTAGCGACACTTACTAATTCTCTCATCACCCTTCTTACAACTTTTGCCTCTCAATTTTTCCTTACCTCTTTCTCAAATATTTTCTAAATTTTTTTTTCTCTTTTAAATGCCACTTGGATTTGATTTTCATCCAAAATCTAGCACCTGATCCATATGGGATGCCCCATATAAATAGGTGAAGAAGAGATGTGAGGAAAAACCAAGGGGTGCCAACTTTTGGCTCTCCACCTTCTCATGTAGTCAAATAAATCACCATGATTCTTTTTGGCATAGGAGCCTTCACACAGAAGGACTCCTCCTCTTCTATGCCTCATAAATTTTTTATAATAAATTGGCATAAAATCATTAGGGTTCTGGATGAGAAAACAAAGAGATAAGATAAGATAAGAGCCTTCATTAAGAAGGACTCTTCACCTTCCAATGCTAATTAAGAGGGGGTAGCAATATTATTATGGTGTGAGACCTGGCAGGCACAGAGTACTCCTTCCACACTTGAAAGTATTCCAAGTTGGATAAGAACCCAATTAAATTGGATCCAATCCAATTAAGTCAAAGATAACTGGTCTGTTTAGCTCAAATGCTTTGAACTGAACCAAATTAGGAACTTGAGTTAATACAATATGCTAGTGTATCATATTAACCCTTAGAATTTATATTAAATCCTAGTTAAATTATGCCATAATTAAATCTCAAAATGTATGATCTATTGGGTTCCAAACCTAGCTAGCAATGGACACAGACACTCGACTTAACCCTAAGCCGATCAGATTAGGTGAGCTCAAGAGTCCTAATCAACTAGGACTCTTTCTAATTAATTCTCAAATTAAATTTATTTTTAATTTTGATGAGTCTACAAGTCAAGAGTGATATCTAGCAACGTGTCATGACTATCCAAAAAATTTAAAATTTTGATAAAAAATTAGCAAAATATCTTTTAGTGGCAAATTATCATGTAATTCAATCCTTCAGTCAAACTATATCCCAGATGAGCTGTGGGCATGAAAACATGTCAAACCTAATTACTTATCTATATGTATCTCGATTAGAAGGTGATGATTCAGTTGATGATATATTAGAAACTCCTTTCTAATTATCATCCTATTTTGGTTAAAGACTTTCAAAATCATCAAACTATGAGATCGTATAGGATGTTCGCTCTCCTTATTAGGAGTGACTAATCTTTTATTGATCACTCATAATCTCTATGCACACTTCACCACATCTAGAACACTTCATACAAGGATCAAAAAATTAAGTTAGGAAGTGAACCAAAATATGGATTCATGTACACAAGGTACCATGGCGATCTTAAGTCAAAGGATCACTTACACAACTCCCATTAAAGAATCATCAGCTGACATGTAAATAAGACTCCATCAGATGTTCTCTCACAGGTCTATTTAGTGAACTCATTCTCTATTGAGTGTCCATATTTTTGTATTAGTGTCACCATACAAGTGGTTGGGAGATCAACCACCCTCTCTCTGAGCATACATAGGACATGCCAGTCTTATTGGTGTCATTGATCCTCAACTCAATGAACCAATGGTTGAAAATATTTTTGGTCATGGCTATCAAGATTTTAGGTCTTACTAGCGTGATCTTATCATAGCCCTAAAATCATTGTCCAGACCTATGGGGTTCATTATAATCTTAAAAATATTAAGATGCAGCATATAATGAATCAAAAATATTTATTTTACTAAATATTAATATCAATATATAAATCTGGAAGATAAATTATAGAAAATATCCTATTATATTTTGTATGTGATTGGCTTGTAGGGCATTATTCTTTTAATCTTCCACTTGCACTAGAGCCAATCGACCCTATACTTGATGCCCATGCACTTAAGGTGGCGGTCAAACTGCTACACTAACAAGGCCTTAGTGAACAGATCCACTATATGTTCTTGGTATCAACTCGCTCCACTATCACATCACATCTTTCAACTATCTCCCGAATGAGGTGGAACTGTCTAGGATGTGCATAGATTTATCATGAGACCTTGGTTCTTTGGCTTGAGCAACTACCCTAGTATTATCACAATAAAGGAGCACTGGTTGTTCAATCCCTAGAACCACACCCAATTTTGAGATGAATTTCTTCATACAGACGGCCTCCTTAGCAGCCTCACTAGCAGTAATGTACTCAGTCTTAGTGACTGAGTCAGCAACAGTTTGCTTTTTGAAACTCTTCCAACTTACTGCCCCACTATATAGGGTGAACATATATCCAGATATAGATTTGCTATCATCCAGATTAGATTGAAAACTAGAATTAGTATAACCCTCTAGTTTTAAATCAGATCCACCATATATAAGAAAAATATCTCTAGTCCTTCTCAAGTACTTGAGTATATTTTTCACAGCTTACCAATGATCCTCCCCAGAATCAGCCTAAAATTTGCTTACAATGTCCAAGGCATAAGCCACAACAGACCTGGTACATAACATAGCATGCATTATTGATCCTACGGTCGAAGCATAAGGAATAGAACTCATTCTATTTTTCTCTTTAGGTATCTTAGGAGACATCTTCTTAAAGAGTTGTATGACATGACCTATGGGCATATAATCTCTTTCACTTCTCTTCATATTGAACCTTTTCAACATAAGATCTATGTACCTAGACTGAGACAAGTCAAGCATCCTTTTTGATCTATCACTATAGATCTTTATACCAAGTATATAGGATGCTTTACCCAAATCTTTCATGAAAAACTTTTGTGATAGCCATATCTTGATCGATTGCAATATCGGGATATCATTCTCAATGAGCAGTATATCATCCACATATAAGATCAAGAAGATAATAGCACTCTCACTAGTCTTTTTGTATACACAAGATTCATCCATATTTTTGATAAAGCCAAATGATTTGACTATCTCATCAAAATGAATATTTTAGCTCCTTAATGCTTATTTTAATCTATAAATGGATCTATTCAGCTTGCATACTAGATTTGCTCTCCCACTAGAGATAAATTCTCTGGCTAAGTCATATAGACTTCTTCCTCAAGATTTTCATTGAGGAAGGCAGTCTTGACATCCATCTGTCAGATTTTATAGTTATGGTATGCGGCAATAGCAAGCATAATCTGAATAGATTTGAGCATAGCTACTGGTGAAAAGGTTTCTTCATAATCAACACCTTATTTTTGTTTGAAACTTTTTGCCACTAGCTTGGTCTTATAGGTTTCTACCTGGCTATCTACTCCAATCATCATCTTGAAGACCCATTTGTAGCCTATTGGGGTCACACCTTCAAGCGCATCAACCAGAGTCCAAACTTGGTTGGTATACATGGAGTCCATATCAGATTTTATGACATTGAGCCATTTGTCAGAGTCACTACTCATGACGCTTTCGAGTAGATCATGGGATCATCATTCTCACTGATGTAGGATGTGTTGTCATTCTCAATGACAAACTCATATCTAAGTGATACATTACGCACTCTACTTGACCTTCGAAGAGGAGGTGTATGAAATGGCTGTGCCTTAACAATGGACATATCTGATTGAGAATCTGCATGTGAATCCTGGATGGGTTGGAGGTTTCAAACTTTCTCAAGTTCAATAGACCTCCCACTACCTCCTTCTTAGATAAACTCTTTTTACAAGAAAACAGCATGCCCACCAACAAACACTTTTTGTTGAGTAGGGTGGTAGAAGTAGCATCTTATATTCTCCTTGGGATAATCCATAAATTTGTATTTTTTTGTTCTAGCACTTAGCTTATGTCCATCAATATTTTTCACAAAAGCCAGACAACCCCAAATCTTAAGATATTTAATACTAGATCTTTTTCTTTTCTATATCTCATATGGGGTGCTAGAGATAGATATGGATGGCACTTTATTCAAAATATACACTGCAACCTTGAGAGCATATCCCCAAAAAGAGATTGGAAGATTCGTGAAACACATCATGGACCGCACCATATCTAATAAGGTGTGATTCTTCTTTTCTATAATTTTATTTAGTTGTGGACTGTAAGAAGGTGTCCACTGAGAGAGTATTTTATTTTATTTTAAATATTTAAGAAACTCACTAGTCAAGGATTCTCCTCCTCAATCAAATTGAAGAGCTTTAACACTTTTACCAGTTTGTTTCTCAACCATTCTTTGATACTTTTTAAATTTGTCAAAGACTTTAGATTTGTATTTCATTAAATACACAAATCTAAACCTAGACATATCATTAGTAAATATGATAAAGTAAGAGTATCCATCTCTGGCTTGAGTCGACATTGGACCACAAACATCAGTATGTACAAGATCCAAAATATCACTCACCCTTTCTCCATGTCCAGTAAATGGAGTCTTGGTTATTTTATCCCTGAGACAAGATTCACAAGTTCCATATGATTCAAAATCATAAGGATCAAAGAATTTATCTTTGTATAACTTGTTAATTCTTAACTCATTTATATGATCAAGTTGGCAGTAACAGAGGTGAAAGAATAGTGCTCTACAAGCCAATCGCATAGTTGATGCGAAGGGACTTTTCTATATTTTCTTCCTGCTCATTTGCATGACATTGATTATTTTATTCATGAGGTATTATGTTTTATCATTTACTGCATCATATTTTTATGATTATGATAAACCCCATAGTTAAGATAATGATTTTATGGCCATGATAAGATCATGTCAGTAAGACCTAAAATCTTAATAGTCCCAATCTAAATATTTCCAGTCGTTGGATTATCGAGTCAGGGATCGATGATGCCGGTAAGACTGGTACATTCTATGTATGCTCGATGGAGATGGTGGTTGATCTCACAATCATTTATATGGTGACAGTAATACAAGAATATAGATGCTTATTAGAGTATGAGTTCACTGAACTGATCTATAGAAAGAACATCTAATAGAGCCTTACAGCATGTCGACAGATGGTTCTCCAGTGAGAGCGGTGCAAATGATCCTTTGACCTGAGATCACTTTGGTGTTGGGAAATGTGTCCCAAAAAGCCAATCGTCAAGCTGTTGACGGTTGAGCAACCAAGTATTGTAATTGATTTGTTAATAAATAAAATATATTTGGCATTTTCATCATAAGCTTTCATCTTCTAATGAACTCCGTTGTTATGATGAAGTCCTTAGGACTATTTAGATTCGATAAAGAGAGGATTTATCGATTAGTCCTTAAAACTGTTCACGACCAAATGATAGGCTGTTAATAAGGACGACAGCTTCTATCGAGCATAGGTCGCTGTAGGCCATATGGGTTGGTTGTCCTCTTAACCAAAGAGTGTGGAGACACTGATATGGCATACAGGTGAGATGTAAGGGTACATCATCATTGAACGTGACCAACTCTAGAGCATTCTGCTGTCGAGAATGTCTCTGATGGGATATAGGTATAAGTGTCCCTTAGACTTGAGATCGCCTCAGTGACTTGCAAGCGACTCACTGTGCTTTGGTACTGGACTAACTGAATTTCTAATTCAGGGATGGAAGGCTTCTGGGCACAGTCAAGTACTTGCGAAGTCAGAGTGTGATCAAGATGGGATTGACCACTCCAAGAGTTGGAGAAGAATGAGTCGCTGTATTTCAATTTAGCAAAACCTTGGCCAGGGTAATCCATCAGATGGATTTGATATTTTGAAATACAATGTGGATAACCTGATCAGAGTTGACAGTTGAGCTCTGGGGTGTCCTATGATCATTTTGGTCAAGGGGATGAATTATATGAAAACTATATCCGCATGGGTTCTAAGGATGTTGTTCTACACATTCGACCTATCCGGACATCGGGTACCATTGCTAGATGGTCACTTCGATTGGTATAGGAATTTGTTTCTATGCTACCGGCTTAGATTCGAACCTATGAGGTCACACACATTAGAGTTCATGATCCGATCGGATGGTTGATCAACGATTAAGAATCATTATAGGGTTAAATAATCAATACGATTGACATTTAACCCAGTGCAAGTGTTGCAGGAGAATCGATTAGCAATTTGATTGCTAATTGGCTTAATTTGATTAAGCCAATGGGATGAGATTAAGTCTAATTAAATATGATTTAATTAGATTTGGTTTGGGCTTGATTGGATCAAGTCCAATTGGTTTATTGGATAAGTCAAGTACAAGGAAAAACTAGTCCTAGTTCAACTAGGACTTGGGTCAATCTAATTTCTAATTTGATTAAAAAATTAAATCAGATTTAAATCTAATTTAATCTGATTAAATTAGGTTCTTAATTAGGTTAAGACCTATTTTAATTGGGTTGATCTAATTTTGATTTGATTTAGTTTGGGAAACCAAATTAAAACAAGTTATGAGACAGAATCCTAGTAGGACTAGGATTCCACCTTGCGCCACATAAACCTTCTCCACGCCCTCTCTCTTATTCAACGCCAATCTCCACTTATTTTGTGCGACAAAAGCCCTCTCCCAGATCTCTCCCACGTTCACAAAAGGTCTCCTCTCTTCTTTCTTACATGGAAGGTGATTTGGATCAAATCTAAAAGAAATAAGTTTGGATTTCGAATTCTATGAGATAGAGTTTTAGAAATCCAAAACTCTTTCAATTTTGCACCGAATTTATCCAAATTTTTTTTAGAATTTTCGTGGCTTTTAGGGTTTACATTGTGCACCCTTTTCTGTTGATCCATCCATGAAAATATGAAGGAGGTGCTAAAGAGTTGGGCGTCCCTTAACTTGCCATGTTTGGATAAGCCTTGACTAGGTGTTTGACCTAGACAAGGACTCTATCATATCTCTATATATAAGATGATTTTCTTTGTGAACTTTTAAGGGGAGATAGTTTTTTGAGAGGCCTTTCTGCCATCCAAAAATTAGAGAGAAATACCTTTGGGTCGTGGAGATATAAAAGATGCAAGTTTGGGTGTCTAGAGAGAAAAACGTGAAGAAGAAGAGGGTCTTCTTCTAGGGTTTTTATTTTCATATCTTTCCTCTTTCCATCTTGAGTTTCCTGAGAGTGTCTCAGATCTGAAACTCCTCCTTCTACTTTCCATCTTTGAAAGAGTCCAAATCAAGAAGAAGGAGGCACCTGATCAACCATCAAAGAAGGATCAGCGCAGTACTAGCATACTGTGCTGATTTCCTGAAGCAGGACTTCTGATCGAGATTCGTGGGCTCGTGTGGATGACTCCTAGAGGCCGGATACGTGTGTGGCTTGCAACATCATCCTTAAGCCCGGATCAGCGAGGTTAGAGCATCTAACTTGCAAGGTAATAGATCTGATCTATTATTTAATACATACATTAGATATAGCTAGTATAGAAACATGTTGATATGATCAACATGTAGTTCATACTATATTTATATATATTTTAATTTTTGATTTAATGCTATGTAATAATCATGTAATAGGATCTTAGATCTAGGGATTTTCTGATCTTAGAAAATAAATTTTGATTTATTTTAGTCTTCCGCTGTATGATCTTGAAAAAGTTTCAAGATCTAACCCTGAAACCCTAGATCTGGTTCCTTCAATTGGTATCAGAGCCTAGGTTCTTTATTACATGATTATTTATACATGCTTAGATTATTTTTTAGATTAGATCTAATTTATAATCTGATTATTAAATCTAAAATTAAAATTTTAGATCAATCACAAACTGCAAGGTTGTCCTGCTGTAAGGTTTACCCCTTACAGTGCAAAGGTTGTCCTAGTTTGTGTAGATCTATCTTTAATCATAAATTTGTTAGATATGGTCTAGATTAAATTTATGATTTATTAGATTTAAAAGATGTTTAAATCTGAAATAAAATATCTTTGTTAATAATTTTTATGCAAAGAAATTATTTAAAGTTGAAATTGTTTCAATTACATGAACCTGTTTAGATTAGATCTAAAGTAGTTTCATGTTTATTTCACTTGCATCTTGATTATGAATCAAACATGCAATATGATTGGTAGAATCATATTGTAAAATTATTTTACAAATATGAAAATAATTTTTTGAAAAGTCGAACCCAACCCTCAGCCCAAAACTTAATTGAGAATTAAGAAGTTGTTTGATTAGGTTCTAGGATTGTGAATTGAAGAACCTAAGACACAAATCATAACACATTGGGTTAATGGGTTAGTGGAAATTAGGTCCATTAATTGGGTTAGACCTATGGTTAGATTAAAGATGGACTTAATTAGAGAATTGACTAAATCTAATCAATTGTTGTCTTAGATTAGGTCAAGGATTCTCTAGATCAATTACAATAGTTGTAGTTGGTCAAGTCCATGTCTTTAACGAGAACCAAATGGACTTGATTCTTGGCTAAGCGGTCTAGCACGAATTGTTAGGTTGATCTAATCGAAACTAATTAAACCAGTTGGTGTCTAAGGTAAACCAGACCGGTGGTTTTTAATTGGGAGCCCGCTTACCTGGCCATTCATGATGGTGTCTAAGGCAAGTTTTGGCATACCCTCCCACTGATCGAACTTACCTGGCCTCTTGGTGAAATTATATTTTGATCGGATCACTTGACTATTCGAGCTGACCCATGTCAGCTAGGTAAATCAGTGTGACTGATTTAGGTGCTCCTAGACCAGCCCTTTTAATGGTCTCCCTTAAGCTGACTTGGTGAAGTCAGTGGGAGGATCATGATAAGCTGGTTCATCTGACCTCATCCTCTATATTATTTAATCCTCTAAAATTATTAGGTCCTTAAAATGATAAAGTTATGGAGATAACTGAGTCATAGCCTCCCATTAAGGTGTTTGATAATGAGTCCATGAACTCAATAATCATTGCAGACCCAAAGGCCTGGTGCTTGTTGACTAATGGAATTATCACTCATCATATGATGACTTGGAAGTGTCTCTCTAATGGTGGTTAGGTGAGCCAACCAAAGTTGAGCTTAATCATTCGTTGGTTAGATACACCAAGTTTGATCATGTTAATGGTTGGACCTAACCGGATCCTTACAGTGGAGGCCAAAGCCTACTGATTAGGTTTCTGGGGCAAAATTAAAATTACATGAAATTGTTTAGAGAAACAATTGGTTATGAACCTACCCTTAGATGTACGTGGGTTGGCCAACCAAAGTTGGGCTTGTGTGCAGTCTAAGTGGATTCTAGTACCCGCTAAGGAATTAGGGTAATTCCTCGAATTGAAGGTAGAGGCTACCAATTCGAATAAAATAGTGGGAGAAACCTTTTGATTAAAGTCCAAATCTTTAGGTTTAATGAATCAATTACTAATTAGGTTATGGTTTTCTTTTGTGCAGATATGGCCACTTTCCTATCGCTCCGATCATTGTTGGACAATGATAAGTTGGTGGGACCCAATTTCGGTAGCTGGTACCGAAAGTTGAAGATAGTCCTGGAGCATGAACGGATCCTATATGTGATAATGGATCCTGCACCTGAGGAGCCAGCTGTCAATGCACGTGGAACAGTCAGAGACACTTACCAGAAGTGGCTCAGTGACCGGACCACGGTGCACTGTATCATGCTAGCTGCTTTGAGCGATGAGTTCAGTCGCAGATTCGAGATGGCTCAGCCAAAGGACATGCTTCAAGTGTTGGAGGATGCCTTTGGCACACCCGATGACGTGGAGAGGCACAAGACTAGTTGTGCCATCTTCAACGCCAAAATGCGGGATGGTGCCTCTGTCACTGATCATGTATTGTACATGATCGAGCTGATGGAACGATTGAGCAAGCTCGGCTTTCCCTTGCATGAGCAGCTTGGGAAAGATGCAATACTGAACTCGCTGCCCAAGTCTTATCTCCCATTCCTCACTCATTATAGAATGACAAAGCCTGAAGTAAACTACCATGGATTACTGGGGTTACTTCAGAACTTTAAGAAAGATCACCAACTCCATAAAGAGTCGGTGAACTTAGTGGGAGGTTCATCTTCTGGTTCTCGACCCTTTAAGAAAGGGAAGAAGAACAAGAAGAAGAAAGTAAAGAAGGTGCAAGTTCAGGCTAGGACAACTGTGCAGTGTCAGACCAAAAAGATCAAACTCGGTAAGAGTCAAGCTGAATGCTTCTTTTGCAAGAAGCGGGGGCACTGGAAGAGGAACTGTCCCCAGTACATTGCCTCCCTAGACCCGAACAGGCAGAGAAAGCAGCAAGTTGTTGCTGGGCAAGGTATTTATATGATAACTCCTTGCAATTTCTCTATTTGTGATATAACTGACTGGGTATTGGATACCGGTAGCCCTTACCATATTTGCAATTCATTGCAGGGGTTGCAGGTCAGTAGGAGATTCGAGCAAGGCGAAAGGTTCCTGAACGTTGGAGATGGAAGACCAGTTCCAGTTCTAGCATTAGGAATCTTGAAACTTGTATTTGAATCCCATATCGTTGTTCTTAATGATTGTCATTTCTGTCCCAATTTCTTTTTAAATGTCATTTCTGTAGGCCTTCTGGCCAAAAATAATTATGAAATTTCAATAAAGAAACAAATTTGTAATATCATTGAGAATGGTGTTACTATTTTTTGTGGACATTTGAACAATGGTGTGTATATGTTATCACAACCTGTTAATGTAGTCTATTCAACTGGCAAGCACCCTAAATTAGATAGTGTGTCAGATATCTACTTATGGCACTGTAGGCTAGGTCATATAAACAAGAACAGAATAAACAGGTTGACTCAAGAGGGAACCTCGAAGTAAGTGATTGTGAATCACTTCCAACCTGTGAGTCCTGTCTTCTTGGTAAAATGACCAAGTCACCTTTTACTGAAAAAGGTGAGAGAGCTACTGAGCTCTTGGGCCTAGTACATACTGATGTATGCGGACCCATGAGCACCAGTGCTAGAGGTGGATATTTCTACTTCATAACTTTCACGGATGACCTATCCCGATATGGATATCTCTATCTGATGAAACATAAGTCGGATTCATTTGAAATGTTCAAACGATTCCGAAGTGAAGTAGAAAAACAAACTGGGAAGAGTATTAAAACTCTTCGATCTGATCGAGGAGGAGAATACCTTTCTAGTGAATTTCTCACATATCTAGGAGAGAATGGGATTCTCTCCCAATGGACTCCTCCAGGAACACCACAGCATAATGGTGTGTCTGAAAGGAGGAATCGGACTCTGTTAGACATGGTCCGATCCATGATGGGTTTTGCTAGCTTGCCGATATCCTTCTGGGGATATGCACTCGAATCGGCTTGTTATCTATTAAATAGGGTTCCAAGTAAGTCTGTAATTAAGACTCCATATGAGATATGGACGGGACGTAAGCCAGCACTTTCACACCTTAGGGTCTGGGGGTGCCCGGCCTATGTCAAACGATTAGTCACAGACAAACTTGGACCTAGATCTGACAAATGCTCATTCATAGGGTACCCCAAAGAGACAAAAGGATATTTTTTCTACCATGCTGATGAACAAAAGGTGTTCGTCAGCCTTAAGGCAATCTTTTTAGAAAAGGAGTTCCTTGGTGAAGGAATCGTTGCCTCTAAGGTTGAACTTGATGAAGTTCAACAGGTAGAAGGACCGACACCAATAGCTGAACCTGAGTCGGATATGATTAGATCAGATTTGGAGCCCAATATACCTGTACCATTAAGGCGATCCGGTAGAGTACCGCATCAGCCGGACAGATACTACGGTTTCTTGGTCCGGGACGGTGATCCCATCGAACTTGATGAGAATAATGAGGATCCGATCACCTATATGGATGCTATGCAGAGACCTGATTTCGAGAAATGGCTTGAAGCCATGAAATCCGAAATGGAGTCCATGAAGGTCAATGATGTATGGATATTGGTTGACCCACCTAAAGGGGTTAAACCCATTGGGTGTAAATGGGTCTTCAAAAGGAAGAGGGGCGCAGACGGAAAGGTGGAGACCTATAAAGCCCGTCTGGTTGCCAAGGGGTATCATCAACGTTATGGTATTGACTATGATGAGACATTTTCTCCTGTGGCAATGCTCAAATCTATTCGGATAATGCTTGCAATAGCTGCCCATCTAGATTATGAGATCTGGCAGATGGATGTAAAGACAGCTTTTCTTAATGGAGAGCTGATCGAAGAGGTGTATATGATACAACCTGAGGGGTTTACATCCACAGATGAGTCCAAGGTGTGCAAGCTTCAGAGATCTATTTATGGATTGAAGCAAGCTTCTCGTTGTTGGAACATGCGTTTTGATAAGGTGATCAAAACGTATGGCTTCATTAAGAATGGAGAAGAGCCCTGCATCTATAAATGGGCAAATGGTCCAGTTGTGGTATTCCTTATCTTGTACGTGGATGACATTCTCTTAATCAGGAATGACATCCCCGCACTACAGAGAATAAAAGTTTGGTTGTCATCACAGTTCTCCATGAAGGACTTGGGTGAAGCATCCTACATCCTAGGGATGAAGATCTATAGGGATAGATCTAAAAGGATGCTTGGATTATCCCAGTCCATGTACATAGATACTGTGCTGAAGAGGTTCAGCATGGACAATTCCAAGAAGGGCTATCTATCGATTGGCCAAGGAATTTCTCTCTCTAAGAAGGATTGTCCGACAACTCCTGAAGAGAGAGAGCGTATGAGTAGAGTCCCATATACTTCAGCCGTGGGATCTATCATGTACGCCATGACATGTACAAGACCAGATGTGGCATACTCACTAGGAGTAGTGAGTAGATACCAATCTGATCCTGGAGAAAACCACTGGAAAGTGGTTAAAGCCATCCTTAAGTATTTGAGAAATACTAAGGACCAATGGTTGATTTATGGCGAGTCAGATCTGAAACTTGTAGGGTTCACAGACTCTAGCTTCCAATCTGACCATGATGACAGCAGGAGTGTGTCGGGTTATATCTTTACTCTGAATGGTGGAGCCATCTACTGGAAGAGTTCCAAGCAGCATACTGTGGCAGACTCTGTTTGTGAAGCAGAGTATATCGCAGCATCAGATGCCGTGAAGGAAGCTGTGTGGCTGAGGAAATTCATCAACGAGCTCGGAGTAGCACCCTCCCTCGATGGTCCGGTCCTGCTCTACTGCGACAGCACTGGTGCCATAGCTCAAGCGAAGGAACCCAAAGCACATCAGCGGACGAAGCACATCTTGCGCCGCTTCCACCTGGTCCGGGAGATCGTGGATCGAGGTGACGTCGACCTTCAGAAGATCGATGGAAAGGAGAACCTAGCCAACCCCTTCACTAAAGCCCTGGCAATAAAGGAGTTCGACAACCACAAGTCGAAGATGGGTATTAGATATTGTGCCGAGTGGCTTTAGGACAAGTGGGAGTTGTTGGAAAATGCATCCCAAAAAGCCAATCGTCAAGCTGTTGACAGTTGAGCAATCAAGTATTGTAATTGATTTGTTAATAAATAAAATATATTTGGCATTTTCATCATAAGCTTTTATCTTCTAATGAACTCCGTTGTTATGATGAAGTCCTTAGGACTATTTAGATTCGATAAAGAGAGAATTTATCGATTAGTCCTTAAAACTGTTCACGATCAAATGATAGGCTGTTAATAAGGACAACAGCTTCTATCGAGCATAGGTCGCTGTAGGCCATATGGGTTGGTTGTCCTCTTAACCAAAGAGTGTGGAGACACTGATATGGCATACAGGTGAGATGTAAGGGTACATCATCATTGAACGTGACCAACTCCAGAGCATTCTGCTGTCGAGAATGTCTCTGATGGGATATAGGTATAAGTGTCCCTTAGACTTGAGATCGCCTCAGTGACTTGCAAGCAACTCACTGTGCTTTGGTACTGGACTAACTGAATTTCTAATTCAGGGATGGAAGGCTTCTGGGCACAGTCAAGTACTTGCGAAGTCAGAGTGTGATCGAGATGGGATTGACCACTCCAAGAGTTGGAGAAGAATGAGTCGCTGTATTTCAATTTAGCAAAACCTTGGCCAGGGTAATCCATCAGATGGATTTGATATTTTGAAATACAATGTGGACAACTTGATCAGAGTTGACAGTTGAGCTCTGGGGTGTCCTATGATCATTTTGGTCAAGGGGATGAATTATATGAAAACTATATCCGCATGGGTTCTAAGGATGTTGTTCTACACATTCGACCTATCCGGATGTCGGGTACCATTGCTAGATGGTCACTTCGATTGGTATCGGAATTTATTTCTATGCTACCGACTTAGGTTCGGACCTATGAGGTCACACACATTAGAGTTCATGATCCGATCGGATGGTTGATCAACGATTAAGAATCATTATAGGGTTAAATAATCAATACGATTGACATTTAACCCAGTGCAAGTGTTGCAGGAGGATCGATTAGCAATTTGATTGCTAATTGGCTTAATTTGATTAAGCCAATGGGCTGAGATTAAGTCTAATTAAATATGATTTAATTAGATTTGGTTTGGGCTTGATTGGATCAAGTCCAATTGGTTTATTGGATAAGCCAAGTGCAAGGAAAAACTAGTCCTAGTTCAACTAGGACTTGGGTCAATCTAATTTCTAATTTGATTAGAAAATTAAATCAGATTTAAATCTAATTTAATCTGATTAAATTAGGTTCTTAATTAGGTTAAGACCTATTTTAATTGGGTTGATCTAATTTTGATTTGATTTGATTTGGGAAACCAAATTAAAACAAGTTATGAGACAGAATCCTAGTAGGACTAGGATTCCACCTTGCGCCACATAAACCTTCTCCACGCCCTCTCTCTTATTCAACGCCAATCTCCACTTATTTTGTGTGACAAAAGCCCTCTCCCAGATCTCTCCCACGTTCACAAAAGGTCTCCTCTCTTCTTTCTTACATGGAAGGTGATTTGGATCAAATCTAAAAGGAATAAGTTTGGATTTCAAATTCTATGAGATAGAGTTTTAGAAATCCAAAACTCTTTCAATTTTGCACCGAATTTATCCAAATTTTTTTTTGGAATTTTCGTGGCTTTTAGGGTTTATATTGTACACCCTTTTCTGGTGATCCATACACGAAAATATGGAGGAGGTGCTCAAGAGTTGGGCATCCCTTAACTTGCCATGTTTGGATAAGCCTTGACTAGGTGTTTGACCTAGATAAGGACTCTATCATATCTCTCTATATAAGATGAGTTTCTTCATGAAATTTTAAGGAGAGATAGTTTTTTGAGAGGCCTTTCTGCCATCCAAAAATCAGAGAGAAATACCTTTGGGTCCTAGAGATATAAAAGATGCAAGTTTGGGTATCTAGAGAGAAAAACGTGAAGAAGAAGAGGGTCTTCTTCTAGGGTTTTTATTTTCATATCTTTTCTCCTTCCATCTTGAGTTTCCTGAGAGCGTCTCAGATCTGAAACTCCTCCTTCTACTTTCCATCTTTGGAAGAGTCCAAATCAAGAAGAAGGAGGCACCTGATCAACCATCAAAGAAGGATCAGCACAGTACTAGCATACTGTGCTGATTTCCTGAAGCAGGACTTCTGATCGAGATTCGTGGGCTCGTGTGGACGACTCCTAGAGGCCGGACATGTGTGCGGCTTGCAACATCATTCTTAAGCCCGGATCAGCGAGGTTAGAGCATCTAACTTGCAAGGTAATAGATCTGATCTATTATTTAATACATACATTAGATGTAGCTAGTATAGAAACATGTTGATATGATCAACATGTAGTTTATACTATATTTATATATATTTTAATCTTTGATTTAATGCTATGTAATAATCATGTAATAGGATCTTAGATCTAGGGATTTTCTGATCTTAGAAAATAAATTTTGATTTATTTTAGTCTTCCGCTGTATGATCTTGAAAAAGTTTCAAGATCTAACCTTGAAACCCTAGATCTGGTTCCTTCATTTGGTACCTTGTGTATATAGATCCTTACTTTGGTTTATTCCCTAGCATGCCACTTTGAGATGTATGTGATATATTCTAAGTATGGTGAAGTGTGTATGGAGGTTGTGAGTGGTCAACATGGAATCGACCACTCTTTATAGGAGGAGAGAATATTCTATGTGATCTCATAAGATGATGACTCAAAAAGTATCTGATCAGAGTAAGGATGAATAGGAAAAAAAATTTTTACTAGTTTATCAACTGAGTCATCATCATGAAAAAATAATTTTGATATTTGGGCTTGACATGTTTTCATATCCATGGCTTATCTGGGATGTTGTGTGATCGAAGGATTGAATTGCATGGTAACTCACCAGGAAAGGATAATTTTGATATTTCTATCAAATTTTATATCTTTTGGATAGTTATGACACATTATCAGACGTCAATCTTGACTTGTGGACTTGCATGAATTAAAAAAATTTAATTCAAAGATTAATTAGAAGGTGTTCTGATTCTTGATGCCTTTGAGCTGACCTAATTGGATTAGGTCATAAGTTTGAGTCCACTGCTAGCTAGATATGGAACCTAATGGGTCAAACATAATAAGAATTTAGTCTTGATCTAATTTATCTAGATTTATTATAAATTCAATGGGTTAATTAAATTACTAGCACATGAATTAACCCAAGTTTCCAATTGGGTTCAATGCAAAGGTGTTTGTGCTAACCCTTGACTTGTTGCCTTGACCTAATGTGATTAGGTTTGAACCTATAAATAAATAGATGGCTTATCTAACTTTTATGGAGGAGTTCCATATGAAGTCAACTTCCTCCACGCCATTCACTATGCCAAAGAAAAATATGGCGCCACACATTTTTAGCGTTAAGAAGGAAGAGTCTTTATAACGAAGCCTCTTAACTCCCTTTATTTCTTTCACGCATCCCTTTTTCTCCACATGCCATCTGATGGCTCTTGAGGATACGTTGGCACAAAAGTGGAGTCCTTCTACTTGAAGGCTCTTCTACACCCAATAATTTTCCATATAAAAGAATTTATTCTTTGTGGAAGTCTAAGGGATGTCACGTGGGATGTTTATGTGCCAAACATTATTTCTTCTCCCATTCCTCTTAATTATTACATGCCTAGGATTATGGGATCAAGAGAAGGAAAAGTCCTTCTACTCCTTAACTTCCTCACATGATATTTACTTGTGGTGATTTATTTCACCATGTGAGGAATGAGAGATGCCAAAAGTTGGCGTCCCATGGAAATGGATAGCGTCCTTTCTTTCCTATTTAAAGGGGGCACTACACCAGGTTCCACATCCCATATCTGGCTGAGAGTAGGTGTGGGAATGAGAGGAAAAAGAGAGAAAAAGTTTAAAAAAAGATAAAATAAAATGGAGAAAGAAAAATAGAAAGAAAGGGAAGAAGAAATTGGAAAGCATGTGATGCTTGTCCTAAAATCAGATTGTTCAAGTATTGAACATCTAATCTAATTTTTGTGTGATGAGATTATTTAAAAAATAATTTCTAGAGTGATCCCAGTAGAGGTCTCGAAGGCATACATGCAGTGGTGCAATCCGTTCTTACGAAAAATGAATTGCAGTGGATTTGTGAAGATGGCTGCAACATTATGTCGAATTGAGAAAGGCCCTAATCAATCTCATGTGGATCACCATTTGAGGGCTTATACTTTGGAGTCTTGTAGAGATCACTCAATTACCAGATTGTCATCTTCATGTTGGTATATGATATCTGATCCCTTGTTTATATACATGCTTATATTGTTTAATTATAATCATCAAGGTATTCCTAGGGTTTTATGTTTCAGTAGTCTAGTTTAATTGTTAAACTTATTTTCAATTGTTGAATACATATAAAAAATTTTAAAATTTATATTTTGCTGCATCATCAAAACTCAATAGTAGTATTAGAGCCACCCTTGATTGATTCAATCAAATATCATGTTATTATTGTGATATAGATAGGATCTATTATGTCAAAATCAGATTTTCTGAATGATGTTTAATTAGTATTTTTGATACATCTTTTGTTAATGATAAATGTTATCAATCCTTGATCGAACTTGGATATAAGTCTTTATATTTTTTTAGACTTGTGAGACAAGTTTAAAGTTAGATCCTATGATCTAATTTTCTATGGAGTTGTAAATCCAATGCATGTAATGCGCGAAGCCTTGGAATGATACATTGGATGTATATTGTCAAGACTTAGGGTTCTTGCATTTGATGCATTAACCTAAGATCCAAGGACCAACCATCATGTTATTGGGTACTCACCATTGTGGGTCTTCCATCCTGGTTGTTGTCTAAGGTATGTGTGGAGCCAAAAAATTTTGATCATGAAAATGATGCCTCAAACATTGATTAGGATTTTTGCCGATGGATTTGTTTTAACTATAATTTATTAATCTGATGTTATTAGAATTTATGATGATAGATTAAATCAAGTTCATATTTCTAATTTGATTAAAAATTATGTTTAATTAAGGTTGATCAAATTGTCATTAACCTAACTTGATTAGGGCATGAGTCATGGTTGATCGGATCTTAGCTAACCTAATTAGATTAGGATCAATCTAAGAATTGGTCAACCTAAATCAAAAGCATGACAAATGATTGACTTATAATTAAAATTGGATCAAGAGTTGAACTCATCAAAAATCTTAGATGGGTCCTATGCCCATATAATTTAAATATCTTCATTAACATACTTATGAATGATATTGTAATTAAAATAATATAAGAAGTTTGTTATCATATTTTGTAATTGTTATAAAATGCATGATGAGTGGTTGTAAACTATGACACATTAATGTGATGGATGTATGTATAAATACTTCCATGTTGGTTGATTATATAAATGCATCTGCAAGAGTTGCAATAGGAGGCTGGGTGCTCCTGATGCATTGTATTATCAGCTGAATCTTTCTTTTCTTTGTTTCTAACTGTTGATTAAAATTTTTATATATTGATGTAAAAATTATAAAAAAAATTATTTGAAAATAGATGGAAATTATTTTTTTCTATTATCAGATAAAGATCGAGCATTCATGAAAGTCTTCATGGAGATGAAGACTGGACTACCAGATATTTGTAGAGTAGAGGTGCATTAAGATTGACCATGAGATAGTTCAATCTATGATGCACCTAGGGTTTGACCCATATACTATCCTGTGGCTCGAATGTACATTATTCAAAAGTCTATAACCATTTGTTGCCCAGCTATGCAACCCAAGAGGGGGGGGGGTGAATTGGGTTTTTTAAAAAATTTAAACTTAACTTACAACTATGAAGATTATTTAACAATGAGCAAGATAAGTATGGAGAGTGTAATTTATGCAAGGTGTGGAAGTTGGATGCAAGAATGCAAGAGGATAAAGAAATTTAAAAGGAGAGCAAGTAAGCACAACACAAACAAGAAGATTTATAGTGGTTCGGTGCCAACCTTGCACCTACATCCACTCCCCAAGCTCCTACTTGAGAATTCAAATCCACTAAACTATATTCAACTTGAATACAACGTCGGAACCTCTGACTCTAGCTATCTCAAGCTAGAACACTTATTTTTCGGGTACAAGCCAACCCAATACAATCTGATTCAAGGTTCGGATCAACCTTTCCATATTTTGGAACCCTTCCAAAATAAAAACAACTCAAAAAGAGTATTACAGTTAATTGCACAGAAATACAGATGAAGCTCCTTTAATGAGCGAATAAAGCTTTAAATATACTTTACACAATTAGAAGGAAGCTCTTTCTGATTTTCTCAAGGTGGTTGGAGACTTGAATGAGCTCTTGAGGAGTTGGTGAACTTGAAATAAAAGCTTCTTGAACTCTTTTAGTAGGCTCTTGCTTAGGATTGAAATGAATGCTTGAAGAATCTTTTTCAAATTTCTTCCTTATATCTGATTCCCTCCTTTAAGTTTCTTTATATAACTTCAAATAATGATAGAGAGTAATCTGGACTGAAATAGAGCTGTTAGAGCACATTAAATGAACATTAAATGCAATTGAAATGGGTTAAAAACTAGCCGTTGCAGAAATTTTTCATCACAGGGGTCGACTCATAGGGTCGACTCATGCTCATGGGTCGACTCATGGGGTCGACCTCTGTGGAAAAGAGCAGAAAATGACTGTTCTGTAATTTTAGCCTGTAGAGCAGCAGAGGTCGACTCATAGGGTCGACTCATGCCAAGGGGTCGACCCATTGGGTCGACTCACAAAGTGTGCCAGTCAAAAAATTTTGCATGTCGTTCAGCCCTTCTAGCCATGAGTCGACTCATGGGGTCGATTCAAAAATATAAATCTAATTTTCTTACAAAATATATTTTCAAAAATATTGAAATTGCCTCCAATAGATTGCACATCTTTTGTTCTTGCTCTTGAGGCTTCCAAATTAGATCTTGATAAAATTATGATTTTGCCTCTGAAATACAATAAATCTTTTTTCAAGCCAAAATCATTAGTAATCTCCTCAAATACTTTATAATCATCAAAATTAATTCAAGGAGCAACAATCTCCCTCTTTTTGATGATGACAAAATACTTGAGCAAAAGCATATATAAATTATTGAATCATGAATTTCAAATTTATGAAGATACATCACCCAAATATTATGGCCAAGTATTTGAATGAAATGCATCATAAGCAGTTTGAAGACAAATTTGAAATTTACTAAAAAATTTGAAATTTGTTTATAAGTTCATTTGCTTGGAAAGAAAAAAGGTTGATGATTTTGATTCTTTGACACATGTGCCCATTTGCTTAACAATTTACTTATTGCTCATTCTTTATTGCTTATTGCTCAATTTTGATTCTCTTGCTTATTGCTCCTTATTGCTCAATCTTGATTTATTGCTTATTGCTCAATCTTGATTTTGATTATCTACTCCCCCTTTTTGACAGCATCAACAAGATTCTTTACTCCCCTTTTTAAGGACATAATTTTTCTATTCCTCCTTTTTGATGGGATCAATTTTACTTCTTTAGCCCCCTTCTTTGATTGCTTATTTCTCTATTGCTTATTGTTTTACTCTCCCTCAATATAGCAAATGTAAAAGATACACTAATTTGCTCTTTTAGAAGATATTGCAATTCATAGTATTTCACAACACAAATATACGTTATTTTTCATATTTCATAATTAAAAATAAGTCGATTCACATTCATAGACATTCATGGAAGGACAAAGTATTTATATATATATATTCAAAAAGTGATTGAATACATAGGTGTTTCAATACATAAGAGTCAACTTAGAGTATAAAATTCATGGATATAAACTATCCAAGAGTCAATCAGTCAATACGTTACATAGCCCACAAGATAGATCCTAGACAAAAATAAAAGAAAGGATAGACTACACTAGATCTAATAGATGTCATGGCTGGAAGGATCAGAGTCTGATGAATTAGAGATAGGATGAGGAGATGTAGGATCATATCCACGAGCTCGACCTCGATCGCATCTACCTCGGCCATGGGTAGAGGTGCCAGCACAAGAAGAGGGGTGAGAAGATCCTGAAGCCTGAGAAGCTAGGGACTGAGCTACATATGAGAGTCTGATGGTGTCCAGAAGATTCAAAGCTCTCGAGACAGACTGCATCAGGGTGCTGAACTGAGTAGAAGCATGTTCACTAGAGCCCCTGATCTCTCTCCTCAAGAAGTCAAAACCACTCTCTAAGACTTCTCAAAGTCTAGCCACCTCTGCAGATAGGTCTGAGACCTCTGTGATGTCCTCATGCGGTTGTGGATGGGCTAGAGCTAACACTTACCCCTGCAAGTCAAGTACTCTACCAGTCAGTCTCAAAATACAACCCTCAAGCTGCTCAATGCATACTGACTGATCAGTAATCATCTAAAAAATAGTAGAGATGTGAAGAATCAGTGTCTGATCAGACACATCCTGAGATGTCGATCTCTGTGCAAAAACTAAAGTACCAAACTGTCGAGGTAGAATGGAGGCTACTCGCTGTGATATCATCTCAATCTGATCATCTAACAATCTGAGCTCTGAAGGATGTGCACTGCTGTCTGGTTGCTGAACTGAAGTATACCTCCTCGCAGACTCTGACCGGTCAGCCTCGTGGTCAGAAACAAACTGAATATCTGATGATTCTATTCTATGATCACGGAGGGGTGAGGATGATACTTCCTCCTCTGCTTTATCCTCAGCTCTCTCTTCCATACCTTTTGTCCAACTACCATCAGTTTTAGAAAATCTCATGCGGTGCAATGTGTGGCAGTTGATAGTATTAGAGTGGAATAGTCTAGCACTGCCTCCCCCTCAAAGCTAACTCCGAACCTCCTAAATACTAAAGTGAGAGCCATTCCAAAAGGTAAGTATGCCTTGGACCTATACAAGGTCTCTCTCATAGCCTCAAACATTAATGCCGGGAGGTTCAGGGAGGTTTGTGTAATCACATGATAAATAATACAGATGTCTCGACCAGAAACAAGATCATGTCTACCGCTTCTAGGGAAAAATAATTTAGTTACCATGTGGTGTAGCCATCTCATCTCAATAGAAAGAATCTTTGCCTCTAATTTGTTCAGACTTCCAGTGAAGGATCTCCCTAGGATAACATTTATTCCTTTCTCTTTAACTGGGAGCTCCATGTTGGTATACCCCTCACATGGTAAATGAAGAATCTGCCCCAAAAACACAGGATCTAGGCTAATATCTACACCCTTCACTGTGGATTTCAATGTTTCATTGCTGTACCCCAAGATTAGGTAAAACTCTCTGACAAGATCAACATATGTATTTTCTTTCAAGGAGCAGTAAAATTTCCAACCTTGATCCTTAATCTTTGATCCGATAGTGAACCCTTCCTTTTCAAAAAAAATCTAAAATCAATATTTTTTTTGGGCTCTACTTTCCTATCAGAGAGAGGTACCTTACTAGGACTAATTTTTGACCAGGTTGAAGCTGAAGCTGAACCAGGAGCAGGGTTTGAAGCAGAAGTAGACTCAGTTGCTAGTCTCTTTCAGTGCATACTTTTCTCCAACCTGCGAACTGATTTCCTCCTCTATGAAAGCTTCATCTTGGGAGCCATTTGCACAGGCAGGACTAGCACAGAACTTAGGAGAGCAAATGTGAGGGAGAGATGAAGGGTTTTTAGTGGAAAGATAAAGATTTTGGAGAAGTGATGTGCCGATTTGGAGGAGACAGATAGAGTCTAGGGTTAGCTCGAATCGCTCCAAATGAAGAAGAAGAAGGGGAGGAACTTGGTTCCAAGAGGGTGATTTAGAGGGTGAGAGATGGTGGGAGAAGGATCTTGAGAGAAAACTTGGATTTGAGGAAGAAGAGAGGGAGACTTTTGGTTTGGTGGAAGGAAGAAGGTGGAGAGTTGGGTCGGCTCAAGGAGAGATTTCCAACAAAAAGAGAGCGCCCAAAGGATTTAGTCATTATTACAAGTTTACCCTAGGATCGACCCTAGGGGTCGACTCATGGCACAGAAAAATTCAGAAAAATGATGAAACAATTTCAAAAAAATTTGAAACATTAGGAGAAGTATGTTTACCCAAAAATTGATTATAAGAATGATAATTTTGGGCTTTTGAGTTCAAAAGAAAAGATGAGAATTAAGCTAAAAAGATCTTTGATGGTGATACCTTGAAATCAGAGAGACACTTAAGCAGATGGATCAAGGATTCCTAGTTCTCTCCTAATTTTATAAAATCTATCTTCACTTAAGGCCTTGGTAAAGATGTCAGCTAATTATTTTTCAGTACAAACATAGTCAAGAATTATGTCTTTATTTTGGATATGTTCTCTTATGAAATGATGCCTGATTTCAATATGCTTTGACCTAGAATGCTGAATTGAATTTTTAGTGAGATTTATAGCACTAGTGTTATCACATCTTATGGGAGTTTCATTGAGTTTGATACCAATATCTTCGAGTTGTTGCTTAATCCACAAGATTTGAGCACAATAACTTTTGGCTGTAATATATTCGGCCTCGACCGTAGATAGTGCTACCAAATTTTATTTCTTGCTAACCCAAGAGATTAGGTTAACTCCAAGAAATTGGCAAGTTCCACTAGTACTTTTTCTATCTAATCTACATCCAACAAAATCGATATTTGAATATCCTATTAAGTCAATTAATGAGTCCTTAGAATATCATAATCCTAGAGTTTGTGTACCATTTAAATATCTAAGGATTTTTTTAACTGCATTCAAGTATGATTCTTTTGGATTTGATTGAAAGCGAGCATAAAGACAAACACTAAACATAATATCAGATCTACTAGTAGTTAAATATAATAGAGAACCAATCATGCCTTTATAAAATTTTAAGTCTACACTTTTACCTTCTTCACCATTGTCAAGCTTACATGATGGGCTCATGGATGTGCCAATTGCTTTAGAGTTCTCCATTCCAAATTTTTTAAGTAATTCTCTTGTGTACTTGCTTTGGGTGATGAAGATTTCTTCCTTTGTTTGTTTGATTTGGAGTTCGAGGAAGAATGTAATTCTCCCATCATGCTCATCTCGAACTTCCTCTATATGAGCTTTGCAAAATCATGACAAAGAGTTTCATTAGTAGATTCAAAAATAATATCATCAACATATATTTGTATAACTAATATATCATCTTGATTTCTTTTAATGAAAAGGATTGTGTCTACATTTTCTCTTGAAAAATTATTATTAAGTAAAAATTTGCTGAGCCTTTCATACCAAGCCCTGGGTGCTTGTTTCAAACCATATAGAGCTTTATTTAATTTAAAAATATGATTAAGAAAAGCATGATTTTCAAAACCTAAGGGTTGTTCTGCATAAACTTCTTCAGCAATATATCCATTTAAAAAAATACTTTTGACATCCATTTGGAATAATTTAAATTTTATAAAGTAAGTATATGTAAGTAGAGTCTAATTGCCTCTAATCTAGCAACAGGTGCAAAAGTCTCATCAAAATCAATTCCTTCTTCTTGATTATAACCTTTTGCAACCAATCTTGCTTTATTTCTTATTACATTTCTATGTTCATCTAATTTATTCCTATATACCCATTTTGTGTCAATTATTGAATAATTTTTAGGTCTTGATACTAAGGTCCATATATTATTTTTTTCAAATTGATTAAGTTCTTCATGCATTGCATTAATCTAATTATAATCTTTTTCAGCTTCGTCTATAGTTTTGGGTTCAAGATGAGAGACAAAAGTAAAATGATTGAATGCATATTTAAGTGAAGAACGAGTTCTTACACCATGTGTAGGATCACCAATGATTAGTTCTTTAGGGTGATTGTGATCATACCTCCATTCTTTGGGTAGATTATTTGTACCTTGAGGTTGTTCTTATTGTTCTTCACCTTCCTCATCCTGTTTGTCTTCATGTTCTTCATCATCTTGAATTGTTGAATCTTTTAAAGTGATCTCCTTTATCCCTTCTATAAGAGGATCTGCATCATCAAAACCTTCATTCTTTCTTGAAGGAAGATCGTTAGTTTCATCAAAGACAACATGTATTGACTCCTCTACTACTAAGGTTCTTTTGTTGAAAACTCTAAAGGCTTTACTAGAAGAGGAGTAACCAAGAAAAATTACTTCATCGAATTTTGCATCAATTTTTTCTAGTCTTTTTTTACCATTATTTAACACAAAACATCAGCAACCAAAAATATGAAAATATGCAATGTTTGGTTTTCTTCCTTTCCAAAGCTCATAGGGAGTTTTCTTTAAAATTTGTCTAATTAAAGTATGATTTAATATGTAACATGCCGTATTAATTGCTTCCACCCAAAAGTATCTTGGAAGGTTGCTTTCACATAGTATGGTACGGGCCATTTTCTCAAGAGTTCTATTTTTTCTTTCTACTACCTCATTTTGTTGGGGTGTCCTAGGTGTCGAAAAGTTATGGCCTACTCCTTTTTCATCACAAAACTTTTCAAAATCTTGATTTTCAAATTCAGTTCCATGATCACTTCGAATATTTTGAATTGAAAAACCTTTCTCATTTATGATTTTTCAATAAAATTTAGAGAAAACTTGAAAAGTTTCATCTTTGTGTGCCAAAAAGAAAAACCCATGTAAAGCGAGAGAAATCATCAATAATTATAAAACTATATCATTTTTCTCCTAGACTAGTAGTTCTAGTAGGTCCAAATAAATCTATGTGCAATAGTTCTAATGGCCTAGAAGTTGAAATAATATTTTTAGATTTGAATGAAACTCTTGTTTGTTTATTTAGTTGGCATGCATCACAAATTCTATCCTTTTCAAAGTTCAATTTGGATAAACCAATAACCAATTCTTTCTTAATGAGTTTTGAAAGTGAATGCATACTAATATGTGCAAGCCTATGATGCCAAAACCAACTAGTCTCATTAATCTTGGCATTCAAGGATACTAGGCATTGCATGTTTATTTTGGATAGATCATTCAAATCTATCATATAAATATTACCATGTCTATGCCCAACAAATTTAATGCCTTCATTAATAGGACTAGTTACAATGCAAATAGAAGATTCAAAAATAACTTTGTATCCTTTATCACAAAGTTGACTGATGCTTAATAAATTATATTTTAAACCATCTACTAATAAAATATTTTAATATACTTGGAGGGAGTGATACCAATGTTACCTATACCGATGATCTTTCCTTTGCCATTGTCTCCAAAGGTGACCATCCCTCCATTTTAGCATCAAGTGTGATGAATTGAGATTCATCACCAATCATGTATCTTGAACATCCGCTATCAAGGTATCATTTTCAGTTTGCTCCTTGGGATGCTAGACACACCTGCAAGCAAAAGTCAAATTTTTACTTTAGGTACCCAAGCTTTCTTGGGTCTTTTTTGGTTAGTCACAATGGTTCCTTTTGAAACCCATATTTTCTTTGCATTAGAATTTATGGATTTGTTAGAGAGACAAGTGTATGATTTGTGATCTATTCTACCATATTTGAAGCAAGTAATGTTTTGAGAACTTGTTGTTTGAAGAGTTTACATAGATATTTTTTTAGAAGCTTTTGTTTCTTTAAGGGGTTGTAACCAAGACCAGCCTTATCATAAACGGCCTTTTTGATTTTCAAAATCATATTAAGTTTATTAGAACTTAAGGTAAATTTATCAATTATTGGTTTTAGCTTGACAATTTCATTCTTTAAATTCAGATTTTTCTTGAAACAGGATAGATTTTTCATTTGAAATGCTCTCATTTTGTCTTAGTAAAGATTGATTCTTTGATTTTAACTCTTTGTTCTTTGCCCCTAGCTTCTTTAGTTCATCAATTAATTCATAAAAGGCTTCATGAAGTTCTTCAAAGGTAAAGTCAGTAGGAGTTACAGAATTTACCTCATTTTCATATGCCATAAGGCACAAGTTGGCTTGTTCATTTGAGTCTTTCTTCTTCGGAGCTTGACTCATCACTTCCACTCCAGTAGCCATCATGGCTTTCTTCTTGTACTTCTTGGGATCCTTCTTCAGTTGTGGGTATTAAGACTTAAAGTGTCCGATTTCTTGCATTCGTAGCAAATAAGGGGTTGGTCTTTATCCTTTTCTTTGCTATGTTCTCCTTTTGTGGGTGGCCTCTTTCTCATTCCTTTTTTTTTTTTTTCCTTAAAAACTTCTTAAACCTTCTAGTAATGAGAGCCATTT
>NC_025993.2:51015511-51263835 GCF_000442705.2 Elaeis guineensis
AAAATCAGAGAGAAATACCTTTGGGTCCTAGAGATATAAAAGATGCAAGTTTGGGTATCTAGAGAGAAAAACGTGAAGAAGAAGAGGGTCTTCTTCTAGGGTTTTTATTTTCATATCTTTTCTCCTTCCATCTTGAGTTTCCTGAGAGCGTCTCAGATCTGAAACTCCTCCTTCTACTTTCCATCTTTGGAAGAGTCCAAATCAAGAAGAAGGAGGCACCTGATCAACCATCAAAGAAGGATCAGCACAGTACTAGCATACTGTGCTGATTTCCTGAAGCAGGACTTCTGATCGAGATTCGTGGGCTCGTGTGGACGACTCCTAGAGGCCGGACATGTGTGCGGCTTGCAACATCATTCTTAAGCCCGGATCAGCGAGGTTAGAGCATCTAACTTGCAAGGTAATAGATCTGATCTATTATTTAATACATACATTAGATGTAGCTAGTATAGAAACATGTTGATATGATCAACATGTAGTTTATACTATATTTTATATATATTTTAATCTTTGATTTAATGCTATGTAATAATCATGTAATAGGATCTTAGATCTAGGGATTTTCTGATCTTAGAAAATAAATTTTGATTTATTTAGTCTTCCGCTGTATGATCTTGAAAAAGTTTCAAGATCTAACCTTGAACCCTAGATCTGGTTCCTTCATTTGGTACCTTGTGTATATAGATCCTTACTTTGGTTTATTCCCCTAGCATGCCACTTTGAGATGTATGTGATATATTCTAAGTATGGTGAAGTGTGTATGGAGGTTGTGAGTGGTCAACATGGAATCGACCACTCTTTATAGGAGGAGAGAATATTCTATGTGATCTCATAAGATGATGATCAAAAGTATCTGATCAGAGTAAGGATGAATAGGAAAAAAAATTTTTACTAGTTTATACTGAGTCATCATCATGAAAAAATAATTTGATATTTGGGCTTGACATGTTCATATCCATGGCTTATCTGGGATGTTGTGTGATCGAAGGATTGAATTGCATGGTAACTCACCAGGAAAGGATAATTTTGATATTTCTATCAAATTTTATATCTTTTGGATAGTTATGACACATTATCAGACGTCAATCTTGACTTGTGGACTTGCATGAATTAAAAAAATTTAATTCAAAGATTAATTAGAAGGTGTTCTGATTCTTGATGCCTTTGAGCTGACCTAATTGGATTAGGTCATAAGTTTGAGTCCACTGCTAGCTAGATATGGAACCTAATGGGTCAAACATAATAAGAATTTAGTCTTGATCTAATTTATCTAGATTTATTATAAATTCAATGGGTTAATTAAATTACTAGCACATGAATTAACCCAAGTTTCCAATTGGGTTCAATGCAAAGGTGTTTGTGCTAACCCTTGACTTGTTGCCTTGACCTAATGTGATTAGGTTTGAACCTATAAATAAATAGATGGCTTATTAACTTTTATGGAGGAGTTCCATATGAAGTCAACTTCCTCCACGCCATTCCTATGCCAAAGAAAAATATGGCGCCACACATTTTTAGCGTTAAGAAGGAAGAGTCTTTATAACGAAGCCTCTTAACTCCCTTTATTTCTTTCACGCATCCCTTTTTCTCCACATGCCATCTGATGGCTCTTGAGGATCGTTGGCACAAAAGTGGATCCTTCTACTTGAAGGCTCTTCTACACCCAATAATTTTCCATATAAAGAATTTATTCTTTGTGAAGTCTAAGGGATGTCACGTGGGATGTTTATGTGCCAAACATTATTTCTTCTCCCATTCCTCTTAATTATTACATGCCTAGGATTATGGGATCAAGAGAAGGAAAAGTCCTTCTACTCCTTAACTTCCTCACATGATATTTACTTGTGGTGATTTATTTCACCATGTGAGGAATGAGAGATGCCAAAAGTTGGCGTCCCATGGAAATGGATAGCGTCCTTTCTTCCTATTTAAAGGGGGCACTACACCAGGTTCCACATCCCATATCTGGCTGAGAGTAGGTGTGGGAATGAGAGGAAAAAGAGAGAAAAAGTTTAAAAAAGATAAAATAAAATGGAGAAAGAAAAATAGAAGAAAGGGAAGAAGAAATTGGAAAGCATGTGATGCTTGTCCTAAAATCAGATTGTTCAAGTATTGAACATCTAATCTAATTTTTGTGTGATGAGATTATTTAAAAAATATTTCTAGAGTGATCCCAGTAGAGGTCTCGAAGGCATACATGCAGTGGTGCAATCCGTTCTTACGAAAAATGAATTGCAGTGGATTTGTGAAGATGGCTGCAACATTATGTCGAATTGAGAAAGCCCTAATCATCTCATGTGGATCACCATTTGAGGGCTTATACTTGGAGTCTTGTAGAGATCACTCAATTACCAGATTGTCATCTTCATGTTGGTATATGATATCTGATCCCTTGTTTATATACATGCTTATATTGTTTAATTATAATCATCAAGGTATTCCTAGGGTTTTATGTTTCAGTAGTCTAGTTTAATTGTTAAACTTATTTTCAATTGTTGAATACATATAAAAAATTTTAAAATTTATATTTTGCTGCATCATCAAAACTCAATAGTAGTATTAGAGCCACCCTTGATTGATTCAATCAAATATCATGTTATTATTGTGATATAGATAGGATCTATTATGTCAAAATCAGATTTTCTGAATGATGTTTAATTAGTATTTTGATACATCTTTTGTTAATGATAAATGTTATCAATCCTTGATCGAACTTGGATATAAGTCTTTATATTTTTTAGACTTGTGAGACAAGTTTAAAGTTAGATCCTATGATCTAATTTTCTATGGAGTTGTAAATCCAATGCATGTAATGCGCGAAGCCTTGGAATGATACATTGGATGTATATTGTCAAGACTTAGGGTTCTTGCATTTGATGCATTAACCTAAGATCCAAGGACCAACCATCATGTTATTGGGTACTCACCATTGTGGGTCTTCCATCCTGGTTGTTGTCTAAGGTATGTGTGGAGCCAAAAAATTTTGATCATGAAAATGATGCCTCAAACATTGATTAGGATTTTTGCCGATGGATTGTTTTAACTATAATTTATTAATCTGATGTTATTAGAATTTATGATGATAGATTAAATCAAGTTCATATTTCTAATTTGATTAAAAATTATGTTTAATTAAGGTTGATCAAATTGTCATTAACCTAACTTGATTAGGGCATGAGTCATGGTTGATCGGATCTTAGCTAACCTAATTAGATTAGGATCAATCTAAGAATTGGTCAACCTAAATCAAAAGCATGACAAATGATTGACTTATAATTAAAATTGGATCAAGAGTTGAACTCATCAAAAATCTTAGATGGGTCCTATGCCCATATAATTTAAATATCTTCATTAACATACTTATGAATGATATTGTAATTAAAATAATATAAGAAGTTTGTTATCATATTTTGTAATTGTTATAAAATGCATGATGAGTGGTTGTAAACTATGACACATTAATGTGATGGATGTATGTATAAATACTTCCATGTTGGTTGATTATATAAATGCATCTGCAAGAGTTGCAATAGGAGGCTGGGTGCTCCTGATGCATTGTATTATCAGCTGAATCTTTCTTTTCTTTGTTTCTAACTGTTGATTAAAATTTTTATATATTGATGTAAAATTATAAAAAAATTATTTGAAAATAGATGGAAATTATTTTTTTCTATTATCAGATAAAGATCGAGCATTCATGAAAGTCTTCATGGAGATGAAGACTGGACTACCAGATATTTGTAGAGTAGAGGTGCATTAAGATTGACCATGAGATAGTTCAATCTATGATGCACCTAGGGTTTGACCCATATACTATCCTGTGGCTCGAATGTACATTATTCAAAAGTCTATAACCATTTGTTGCCCAGCTATGCAACCCAAGAGGGGGGGGGGTGAATTGGGTTTTTTAAAAAATTTAAACTTAACTTACAACTATGAAGATTATTTAACAATGAGCAAGATAAGTATGGAGAGTGTAATTTATGCAAGGTGTGGAAGTTGGATGCAAGAATGCAAGAGGATAAAGAAATTTAAAAGGAGAGCAAGTAAGCACAACACAAACAAGAAGATTTATAGTGGTTCGGTGCCAACCTTGCACCTACATCCACTCCCCAAGCTCCTACTTGAGAATTCAAATCCACTAAACTATATTCAACTTGAATACAACGTCGGAACCTCTGACTCTAGCTATCTCAAGCTAGAACACTTATTTTTCGGGTACAAGCCAACCCAATACAATCTGATTCAAGGTTCGGATCAACCTTTCCATATTTTGGAACCCTTCCAAAATAAAAACAACTCAAAAGAGTATTACAGTTAATTGCACAGAAATACAGATGAAGCTCCTTTAATGAGCGAATAAAGCTTTAAATATACTTTACACAATTAGAAGGAAGCTCTTTCTGATTTTCTCAAGGTGGTTGGAGACTTGAATGAGCTCTTGAGGAGTTGGTGAACTTGAAATAAAAGCTTCTTGAACTCTTTTAGTAGGCTCTTGCTTAGGATTGAAATGAATGCTTGAAGAATCTTTTTCAAATTTCTTCCTTATATCTGATTCCCTCCTTTAAGTTTCTTTATATAACTTCAAATAATGATAGAGAGTAATCTGGACTGAAATAGAGCTGTTAGAGCACATTAAATGAACATTAAATGCAATTGAAATGGGTTAAAAACTAGCCGTTGCAGAAATTTTTCATCACAGGGGTCGACTCATAGGGTCGACTCATGCTCATGGGTCGACTCATGGGTCGACCTCTGTGGAAAAGAGCAGAAAATGACTGTTCTGTAATTTTAGCCTGTAGAGCAGCAGAGGTCGACTCATAGGGTCGACTCATGCCAAGGGGTCGACCCATTGGGTCGACTCACAAAGTGTGCCAGTCAAAAATTTTGCATGTCGTTCAGCCCTTCTAGCCATGAGTCGACTCATGGGGTCGATTCAAAAATATAAATCTAATTTTCTTACAAAATATATTTTCAAAAATATTGAAATTGCCTCCAATAGATTGCACATCTTTTGTTCTTGCTCTTGAGGCTTCCAAATTAGATCTTGATAAAATTATGATTTTGCCTCTGAAATACAATAAATCTTTTTTCAAGCCAAAATCATTAGTAATCTCCTCAAATACTTTATAATCATCAAAATTAATTCAAGGAGCAACAATCTCCCTCTTTTTGATGATGACAAAATACTTGAGCAAAAGCATATATAAATTATTGAATCATGAATTTCAAATTTATGAAGATACATCACCCAAATATTATGGCCAAGTATTTGAATGAAATGCATCATAAGCAGTTTGAAGACAAATTTGAAATTTACTAAAAAATTTGAAATTTGTTTATAAGTTCATTTGCTTGGAAAGAAAAAAGGTTGATGATTTTGATTCTTGACACATGTGCCCATTTGCTTAACAATTTACTTATTGCTCATTCTTTATTGCTTATTGCTCAATTTTGATTCTCTTGCTTATTGCTCCTTATTGCTCAATCTTGATTTATTGCTTATTTATTTTTGATTATCTACTCCCCCTTTTGACAGCATCAACAAGATTCTTTACTCCCTTTTTAAGGACATAATTTTTCTATTCCTCCTTTTTGATGGGATCAATTTTACTTCTTTAGCCCCTTCTTTGATTGCTTATTTCTCTATTGCTTATTGTTTTACTCTCCCTCAATATAGCAAATGTAAAAGATACACTAATTTGCTCTTTTAGAAGATATTGCAATTCATAGTATTTCACAACACAAATATACGTTATTTTTCATATTTCATAATTAAAAATAAGTCGATTCACATTCATAGACATTCATGGAAGGACAAAGTATTTATATATATATATTCAAAAAGTGATTGAATACATAGGTGTTTCAATACATAAGAGTCAACTTAGAGTATAAAATTCATGGATATAAACTATCCAAGAGTCAATCAGTCAATACGTTACATAGCCCACAAGATAGATCCTAGACAAAAATAAAAGAAAGGATAGACTACACTAGATCTAATAGATGTCATGGCTGGAAGGATCAGAGTCTGATGAATTAGAGATAGGATGAGGAGATGTAGGATCATATCCACGAGCTCGACCTCGATCGCATCTACCTCGGCCATGGGTAGAGGTGCCAGCACAAGAAGAGGGGTGAGAAGATCCTGAAGCCTGAGAAGCTAGGGACTGAGCTACATATGAGAGTCTGATGGTGTCCAGAAGATTCAAAGCTCTCGAGACAGACTGCATCAGGGTGCTGAACTGAGTAGAAGCATGTTCACTAGAGCCCCTGATCTCTCTCCTCAAGAAGTCAAAACCACTCTCTAAGACTTCTCAAAGTCTAGCCACCTCTGCAGATAGGTCTGAGACCTCTGTGATGTCCTCATGCGGTTGTGGATGGGCTAGAGCTAACACTTACCCCTGCAAGTCAAGTACTCTACCAGTCAGTCTCAAAATACAACCCTCAAGCTGCTCAATGCATACTGACTGATCAGTAATCATCTAAAAAATAGTAGAGATGTGAAGAATCAGTGTCTGATCAGACACATCCTGAGATGTCGATCTCTGTGCAAAAACTAAAGTACCAAACTGTCGAGGTAGAATGGAGGCTACTCGCTGTGATATCATCTCAATCTGATCATCTAACAATCTGAGCTCTGAAGGATGTGCACTGCTGTCTGGTTGCTGAACTGAAGTATACCTCCTCGCAGACTCTGACCGGTCAGCCTCGTGGTCAGAAACAAACTGAATATCTGATGATTCTATTCTATGATCACGGAGGGGTGAGGATGATACTTCCTCCTCTGCTTTATCCTCAGCTCTCTCTTCCATACCTTTTGTCCAACTACCATCAGTTTTAGAAAATCTCATGCGGTGCAATGTGTGGCAGTTGATAGTATTAGAGTGGAATAGTCTAGCACTGCCTCCCCCTCAAAGCTAACTCCGAACCTCCTAAATACTAAAGTGAGAGCCATTCCAAAAGGTAAGTATGCCTTGGACCTATACAAGGTCTCTCTCATAGCCTCAAACATTAATGCCGGGAGGTTCAGGGAGGTTTGTGTAATCACATGATAAATAATACAGATGTCTCGACCAGAAACAAGATCATGTCTACCGCTTCTAGGGAAAAATAATTTAGTTACCATGTGGTGTAGCCATCTCATCTCAATAGAAAGAATCTTTGCCTCTAATTTGTTCAGACTTCCAGTGAAGGATCTCCCTAGGATAACATTTATTCCTTTCTCTTTAACTGGGAGCTCCATGTTGGTATACCCCTCACATGGTAAATGAAGAATCTGCCCCAAAAACACAGGATCTAGGCTAATATCTACACCCTTCACTGTGGATTTCAATGTTTCATTGCTGTACCCCAAGATTAGGTAAAACTCTCTGACAAGATCAACATATGTATTTTCTTTCAAGGAGCAGTAAAATTTCCAACCTTGATCCTTAATCTTTGATCCGATAGTGAACCCTTCCTTTTCAAAAAAAATCTAAAATCAATATTTTTTTGGGCTCTACTTTCCTATCAGAGAGAGGTACCTTACTAGGACTAATTTTTGACCAGGTTGAAGCTGAAGCTGAACCAGGAGCAGGGTTTGAAGCAGAAGTAGACTCAGTTGCTAGTCTCTTTCAGTGCATACTTTTCTCCAACCTGCGAACTGATTTCCTCCTCTATGAAAGCTTCATCTTGGGAGCCATTTGCACAGGCAGGACTAGCACAGAACTTAGGAGAGCAAATGTGAGGGAGAGATGAAGGGTTTTTAGTGGAAAGATAAAGATTTTGGAGAAGTGATGTGCCGATTTGGAGGAGACAGATAGAGTCTAGGGTTAGCTCGAATCGCTCCAAATGAAGAAGAAGAAGGGGAGGAACTTGGTTCCAAGAGGGTGATTTAGAGGGTGAGAGATGGTGGGAGAAGGATCTTGAGAGAAAACTTGGATTTGAGGAAGAAGAGAGGGAGACTTTTGGTTTGGTGGAAGGAAGAAGGTGGAGAGTTGGGTCGGCTCAAGGAGAGATTTCCAACAAAAAGAGAGCGCCCAAAGGATTTAGTCATTATTACAAGTTTACCCTAGGATCGACCCTAGGGGTCGACTCATGGCACAGAAAAATTCAGAAAAATGATGAAACAATTTCAAAAAAATTTGAAACATTAGGAGAAGTATGTTTACCCAAAAATTGATTATAAGAATGATAATTTTGGGCTTTTGAGTTCAAAAGAAAAGATGAGAATTAAGCTAAAAAGATCTTTGATGGTGATACCTTGAAATCAGAGAGACACTTAAGCAGATGGATCAAGGATTCCTAGTTCTCTCCTAATTTTATAAAATCTATCTTCACTTAAGGCCTTGGTAAAGATGTCAGCTAATTATTTTTCAGTACAAACATAGTCAAGAATTATGTCTTTATTTTGGATATGTTCTCTTATGAAATGATGCCTGATTTCAATATGCTTTGACCTAGAATGCTGAATTGAATTTTTAGTGAGATTTATAGCACTAGTGTTATCACATCTTATGGGAGTTTCATTGAGTTTGATACCAATATCTTCGAGTTGTTGCTTAATCCACAAGATTTGAGCACAATAACTTTTGGCTGTAATATATTCGGCCTCGACCGTAGATAGTGCTACCAAATTTTATTTCTTGCTAACCCAAGAGATTAGGTTAACTCCAAGAAATTGGCAAGTTCCACTAGTACTTTTTCTATCTAATCTACATCCAACAAAATCGATATTTGAATATCCTATTAAGTCAATTAATGAGTCCTTAGAATATCATAATCCTAGAGTTTGTGTACCATTTAAATATCTAAGGATTTTTTAACTGCATTCAAGTATGATTCTTTTGGATTTGATTGAAAGCGAGCATAAAGACAAACACTAAACATAATATCAGATCTACTAGTAGTTAAATATAATAGAGAACCAATCATGCCTTTATAAAATTTTAAGTCTACACTTTTACCTTCTTCACCATTGTCAAGCTTACATGATGGGCTCATGGATGTGCCAATTGCTTTAGAGTTCTCCATTCCAAATTTTTTAAGTAATTCTCTTGTGTACTTGCTTTGGGTGATGAAGATTTCTTCCTTTGTTTGTTTGATTTGGAGTTCGAGGAAGAATGTAATTCTCCCATCATGCTCATCTCGAACTTCCTCTATATGAGCTTTGCAAAATCATGACAAAGAGTTTCATTAGTAGATTCAAAAATAATATCATCAACATATATTTGTATAACTAATATATCATCTTGATTTCTTTTAATGAAAAGGATTGTGTCTACATTTTCTCTTGAAAAATTATTATTAAGTAAAAATTTGCTGAGCCTTTCATACCAAGCCCTGGGTGCTTGTTTCAAACCATATAGAGCTTTATTTAATTTAAAAATATGATTAAGAAAAGCATGATTTTCAAAACCTAAGGGTTGTTCTGCATAAACTTCTTCAGCAATATATCCATTTAAAAAAATACTTTTGACATCCATTTGGAATAATTTAAATTTATAAAGTAAGTATATGTAAGTAGAGTCTAATTGCCTCTAATCTAGCAACAGGTGCAAAAGTCTCATCAAAATCAATTCCTTCTTCTTGATTATAACCTTTTGCAACCAATCTTGCTTTATTTCTTATTACATTTCTATGTTCATCTAATTTATTCCTATATACCCATTTTGTGTCAATTATTGAATAATTTTTAGGTCTTGATACTAAGGTCCATATATTATTTTTTTCAAATTGATTAAGTTCTTCATGCATTGCATTAATCTAATTATAATCTTTTTCAGCTTCGTCTATAGTTTTGGGTTCAAGATGAGAGACAAAAGTAAAATGATTGAATGCATATTTAAGTGAAGAACGAGTTCTTACACCATGTGTAGGATCACCAATGATTAGTTCTTTAGGGTGATTGTGATCATACCTCCATTCTTTGGGTAGATTATTTGTACCTTGAGGTTGTTCTTATTGTTCTTCACCTTCCTCATCCTGTTTGTCTTCATGTTCTTCATCATCTTGAATTGTTGAATCTTTTAAAGTGATCTCCTTTATCCCTTCTATAAGAGGATCTGCATCATCAAAACCTTCATTCTTTCTTGAAGGAAGATCGTTAGTTTCATCAAAGACAACATGTATTGACTCCTCTACTACTAAGGTTCTTTTGTTGAAAACTCTAAAGGCTTTACTAGAAGAGGAGTAACCAAGAAAAATTACTTCATCGAATTTTGCATCAATTTTTTCTAGTCTTTTTTTACCATTATTTAACACAAAACATCAGCAACCAAAAATATGAAAATATGCAATGTTTGGTTTTCTTCCTTTCCAAAGCTCATAGGGAGTTTTCTTTAAAATTTGTCTAATTAAAGTATGATTTAATATGTAACATGCCGTATTAATTGCTTCCACCCAAAAGTATCTTGGAAGGTTGCTTTCACATAGTATGGTACGGGCCATTTTCTCAAGAGTTCTATTTTTTCTTTCTACTACCTCATTTTGTTGGGGTGTCCTAGGTGTCGAAAAGTTATGGCCTACTCCTTTTTCATCACAAAACTTTTCAAAATCTTGATTTTCAAATTCAGTTCCATGATCACTTCGAATATTTTGAATTGAAAAACCTTTCTCATTTATGATTTTTCAATAAAATTTAGAGAAAACTTGAAAAGTTTCATCTTTGTGTGCCAAAAAGAAAACCCATGTAAAGCGAGAGAAATCATCAATAATTATAAAACTATATCATTTTTCTCCTAGACTAGTAGTTCTAGTAGGTCCAAATAAATCTATGTGCAATAGTTCTAATGGCCTAGAAGTTGAAATAATATTTTTAGATTTGAATGAAACTCTTGTTTGTTTATTTAGTTGGCATGCATCACAAATTCTATCCTTTTCAAAGTTCAATTTGGATAAACCAATAACCAATTCTTTCTTAATGAGTTTTGAAAGTGAATGCATACTAATATGTGCAAGCCTATGATGCCAAAACCAACTAGTCTCATTAATCTTGGCATTCAAGGATACTAGGCATTGCATGTTTATTTTGGATAGATCATTCAAATCTATCATATAAATATTACCATGTCTATGCCCAACAAATTTAATGCCTTCATTAATAGGACTAGTTACAATGCAAATAGAAGATTCAAAAATAACTTTGTATCCTTTATCACAAAGTTGACTGATGCTTAATAAATTATATTTTAAACCATCTACTAATAAAATATTTTAATATACTTGGAGGGAGTGATACCAATGTTACCTATACCGATGATCTTTCCTTTGCCATTGTCTCCAAAGGTGACCATCCCTCCATTTTTAGCATCAAGTGTGATGAATTGAGATTCATCACCAATCATGTATCTTGAACATCCGCTATCAAGGTATCATTTTCAGTTTGCTCCTTGGGATGCTAGACACACCTGCAAGCAAAAGTCAAATTTTTACTTTAGGTACCCAAGCTTTCTTGGGTCTTTTTGGTTAGTCACAATGGTTCCTTTTGAAACCCATATTTTCTTTGCATTAGAATTTATGGATTTGTTAGAGAGACAAGTGTATGATTTGTGATCTATTCTACCATATTTGAAGCAAGTAATGTTTGAGAACTTGTTGTTTGAAGAGTTTACATAGATATTTTTTAGAAGCTTTTGTTTCTTTAAGGGGTTGTAACCAAGACCAGCCTTATCATAAACGGCCTTTTGATTTTCAAAATCATATTAAGTTTATTAGAACTTAAGGTAAATTTATCAATTATTGGTTTTAGCTTGACAATTTCATTCTTTAAATTCAGATTTTCTTGAAACAGGATAGATTTTTCATTTGAAATGCTCTCATTTTGTCTTAGTAAAGATTGATTCTTTGATTTTAACTCTTTGTTCTTTGCCCCTAGCTTCTTTAGTTCATCAATTAATTCATAAAAGGCTTCATGAAGTTCTTCAAAGGTAAAGTCAGTAGGAGTTACAGAATTTACCTCATTTTCATATGCCATAAGGCACAAGTTGGCTTGTTCATTTGAGTCTTCTTCTTCGGAGCTTGACTCATCACTTCCACTCCAAGTAGCCATCATGGCTTTCTTCTTGTACTTCTTGGGATCCTTCTTCAGTTGTGGGTATTAAGACTTAAAGTGTCCGATTTCTTGCATTCGTAGCAAATAAGGGGTTGGTCTTTATCCTTTTCTTTGCTATGTTCTCCTTTTGTGGGTGGCCTCTTTCTCATTCCTTTTTTTTTTTTCCTTAAAAACTTCTTAAACCTTCTAGTAATGAGAGCCATTTCTTCATCCTGCTCCTCATTTTCTGTATCATCAGTTTCTTCATCACATTATGCCATGGATTTGAGGGCAATTGTCCTCTTCTTTTTGACTTCTTCTTCTTGATGTTGTTTCATGCTCAGCTCATGTGTCATCAGTGATCCTAGAAGCTCTTCCAAGGGTAGGATGTTCAGATCTTTGGCTTCTTGGATAGCAGTCACTTTGGCTTCTCAAGTTCTTGGTAAGGACCTAAGAATCTTTCTCATGAGATCACTGTTAGAATAAGACTTATCAAGACTTTTTAGACCATTTATAATATCAGTAAAATAAGTAAACATTTCAGTTATAGATTCATCATGCTTCATTTTAAAAAGTTCATATTTATGCACGAGCATGTTAATTTTAGACTCCTTCACTTGATTAGTTTCTTCATGAGTTACTTCTAATCTATTCCATATTTTCTTAGCAGACATGCACGTTAAAATACGATTGAATTCATTAGCATCTAGAGCACAATACAAAATATTCATGGCTTTAGCATTTAGTTGAGCCATTTTCTTATCAACCTCATCCCATTCTTTTTTGGGTTTGGTTGATTCAGACCATCAATTGATTTAGTGGGTGTGTGTGGTCCATTTACTATGATACTCCACATATCATAGTCAAGTGCTTGAATAAAAATTTTCATCTGAGCTTTTCAATAGGTATAGTTTGACCCATTGAAAAGTAGAGGTCGGTTTGTGGACTGCCCCTCGGCTTGAGAAGTGCCAACTTGAGTTGCTATAGATCTTTGCTCTTTGATGGTTAAATCAAAGTAGGGCTAGAGCACCGAGCTTTGATGCCACTTGTTGCCCAGCTATATAACCCAAGAGGGGGGGTGAATTGGGTTTTTTAAAAAATTTAAACTTAACTTACAACTATGAAGATTATTTAACAATGAGCGAGATAAGTATGGAGAGTGTAATTTATGTAAGGTGTGGAAGTTGGATGCAAGAATATAAGAGGATAAAGAAATTTAAAAGGAGAGCAAGTAAGCACAATACAAACAACAAGATTTATAGTGGTTCGGTGCCAACCTTGCACCTACATCCACTCTCCAAGCTCCTACTTGGGAATTCAAATCCACTAAACTGTATTCAACCTGAATACAACGTCGGAACCTCTGACTCTAGCTATCCCAAGCTAGAACACTTATTTTTTAGGTACAAACCAACTCAATACAATTTGATTCAAGGTTCGGATCAATCTTTCCACGTTTTGGAACCCTTCCAAAACAAAAACAACAACTCAAAAAGAGTATTACAATTAATTGCACAGAAATACAGATGAAGATCCTTTAATGAGCAAATAAAGCTTTAAATACACTTTACACAATTAGAAGGAATCTCTTTCTGATTTCCTCAAGGTGGTTGGAGACTTGAATGAGCTCTTGAGGAGTTGGTGAACTTGAAATAAAAGCTTCTTGAACTCTTTTAATGGGCTCTTGCTTAGGGTTGAAATGAATGCTTGAAGAACCTTTTTAAAATTTCTTTCTTATATCTGATTCCCTCCTTTAAGTCTCTTTATATAACTTCAAATAATGATGGAGAGTAATCTGGACTGAAATAGAGCCGTTAGAGCACATTAAATGAACATTAAATGCAATTAAAATAGGTTAAAAACTAGTCGTTGTGAAAATTTTCCGTCACAGGGGTCGACTCATAGGGTCGACTCATGCTCATGGGTCGACTTATGGGGTCGACCTCTGTGGAAAAGAGTAGAAAATGACTGTTCTGTAATTTTGGCCTGTAGAGCAGTAGAAGTCGACTCATAGGGTCGACTCATGCCAAGGGGTCGACCCATGGGGTCGACTCACAAAGTGTGCCAGCCAAAAAATTTTGCATGCCATTCAGCCCTTCTAGCCATAAGTCGACTCATGGGGTCGACTCAAAAATATAAACTTAATTTTCTTACAAAATATACTTTCAAAAATATTGAAATTGCCTCCAATAGATTGCACATCTTTTGTTCTTGCTCTTGAGGCTTCTGAATCAGATCTTGATAAAATTATGATTTTGCCCCTGAAATACAATAAATCTTTTTTCAAACTAAAATCATTAGTAATCCTCTCAAATGCTTTGTAATCATCAAAATCAATTCAAGGAGCAACAATCTCCTCCTTTTTGATGATGACAAAATACTTGAGCAAAAGCATATATAAAGTATTGAATCATGAATTTCAAATTTATGAAGATTAATCACCTAAATATTATGATCAAGTATTTGAACGAAATGCATCATAAGCAGTTTGAAGACAAATTTAAAATTTGCTAAAAAATTTAAAATTTGCTTATAAGTTCATTTGCTTGGAAAGAAAAAAAGCTGATGATTTTGATTCTTTGACACATGTGCTCATTTGCTTAACAATTTACTTATTGCTCATTCTTTATTGCTTATTGCTCAATTTTGATTCTCTTGCTTATTGCTCCTTATTGCTCAATCTTGATTTATTGCTTATTGCTCAATCTTGATTTTGATTCTCTACTTCCTCTTTTTGACAGCATCAACAAGATTCTTTACTCTCCTTTTTAAGGATATAATTTCTCTATTCCTCCTTTTTGATGGGATCAATTTTACTTCTTCAGCCCCCTTCTTTGATTGATTATTTCTCTATTGCTTATTATTTTACTCCCCCTCAATATAGCAAACGTAAAAGATATACCAATTTGCTCTTTTAGAAGATATTGCAATTCATAGTATTTCACAACACAAATATACGTTATTTTTCATATCTTATAATTAAAAACAAGTCGATTCACATTCATAGACATTCATGGAAGGTCAAAGTGTCTATATATATATTCAAAAAGTGACTGAATATATAGGTGTTTCAATACATAAGAGTCAACTTAGAGTATAAAATTCATGGATATAAACTATCCAAGAGTCAATCAGTCAACACATTACATAGCCCACAAGATAGATCCTAGACAAAAACAAAAGAAAGGACAGACTACACTGAATCTAATAGATGTCATGGCTGGAAGGATCGGAGTCTGATGAATCAGAGATAGGGTGAGGAGATGTAGGATCATGTCCACGAGCTCGACCTCGACCGTGTCTGCCTCGGCCATGGGTAGAGGTGCCAGCACGAGAAGAGGGGTGAGAAGATCCTGAAGCCTGAGAAGCTATAGACTGAGCTACAAGTGAGAGTCTGATGGTGTCTAGAAGATTCAAAGCTCTCGAGACAGACTGCATCAGGGCACTGAACTGAGTAGAAGCATGTTCACTAGAGCCCCTGATCTCTCTTCTCAAGAAGTCAAAACCACTCTCTAAGACTCCTCAAAGTCTAGCCGCCTCTACAGATAGGTCTGAGACCTCTGTGATGTCCTCATGCGGCTGTGGATGGGCTAGAGCTAACACTTGCCCCTGCAAGTCAAGTACTCTGCCAGTCAGTCTCAAAATACAACCCTCAAGCTGCTCAATGCATACTGACTGATCAGTAATCATCTAAAAAATAGTAGAGATGTGAGGAATTAGTGTCTGATCAGATACATCCTGAGATGTCGATCCCTGTGCAAAAACTGAAGTACCAAACTGTCGAGATAGAATGGAGGCTACTCACTGTGATATCATCTCAATCTGATCATCTGCCAATCTGAGCTCTGAAGGATGTGCACTACTGTCTGGCTGCTGAACTAAAGTATGCCTCTTCGTAGACTCTGACAAGCCAGCCTCGTGGTCAGAAACAAACTGACTATCTAGTGATTCTGCCCTGTGATCACGGAGGGGTGAGGATGGTCCTTCCTTCTCTGCTCTATCCTCAGCTCTCTCTTCCACACCTTTTGTCTAGCTACCATCAGTTTTAGAAAATCCCATGGGTGCAATGTGTGAAGGTTGATAGTGTCGGAGTGGGATAGTCTAGCTACTGCCTCCCCCTCAAAGCTAACTCCGAACCTCCTAAATACTAAAGTGAGAGCCATTCCAAAAGGTAAGTGTGCCTTGGACCTGTACAAGGTCTCTCTCATAGCCTCAAACATCAATGTCGGGAGGTTCAAGGGGGTTTGTGTAATCACATGATACATAATACAGATGTCCCGACCACAAAGAAGATCATGTCTACCGCTTCTAGAGAAAAATAATTTAGTTACCATGTGGTGTAGCAGTCTCATCTCAATAGAAAGAATCTTTGCCTCTAATTTGTTCAGACTTCCAGTGAAGGATCTCCCTAGGATAACATTTATTCTTTCCTCTTTAACTGGGAGCTCTATGTTGGTATACCCCTCACATGGTAAATGAAGAATCTGTCCCAAAAGCACAGCATCTAGGCTAATGTCTACACACTTCACTGTGGATTTCATTGTTTCATTGCTGTACCCCAAGTTTAGGTAAAACTCTCTGACAAGATGAACATATGTATTTTCTTTCAAAGAGCAGTAAAATTTCCAACCTTGGTCTTTAATCTTTGATCCGATAGTGAACCTTTCTTTTTCAAAAAAAAATCTGAAATCAATATTTTTTTCAGGCTCTACTTTCCTATCAGAGAGAGGTACCTTACTAGGACTGATTGGTGACTGGGTTGAAGCTGAAGCTGAACCAGGAGCAGGGTTTGAAGCAGAAGTGGTCTCGATTGCTAGTCTCTTTCGGTGCACACTTTCCTCCAACCTGTGAACTGATTTCCTCCTCTGTGGAAGCTTCATCTTGGGAGCCATTTGCACAGGCAGGACTAGCACAGAACTTAGGAGAGCAAATGTGAGGGAGAGATGAAGGGTTTTTAGTGGAGTGATAAGGATTTTGGAGAAGTGATGTGCCGATTTGGAGGAGACGGATAGAGTCTAAGGTAAGCTCAAATCGCTCCAAATGAAGAAGAAGAAGGGGAGGAACTTGGTTCCAAGAGGGTGATTTAGAGGGTGAGAGATGGTGGGAGAAGGATCTTGAGAGGAAAATTGGATTTGAGGAAGAAGAGAGGGAGACTTTTGGTTTGGTGGAAGGAAGAAGGCGGAGAGTTGGGTCAGCTCAAGGAGAGATTTCCAACAAAAAGAGAGCACCCAAAGGATTTAGTCATTATTACAAGTTTACCCTAGGGTCGACCCTGGGGGTCGACTTATGGCACAGAAAAATTCAGAAAAATGATGAAATAATTTTGAAAAGATTTAAAACATTAGAAAAAAAATATTTACCCAAAAATTTATTATAAGAATGATAATTTTGGGCTTTTGAGCTCAAAAAAAAGATGAGAATTAAGCTAAAAAGATCTTTGGTGGTGATACCTTGAAATCAGAGAGACACTTAAGCAGATGGATCAAGGATTCCTAGTTCTCTCCTAATTTCACAAAATCTATCTTCACTTAAGGCCTTGGTAAAGATGTCAACTAATTATTTTTCAGTACAAATATTGTCAAGAATTATGTCTTTATTTTGGATATATTCTCTTATGAAATGATGTCTGATTTCAATATGTTTGGACCTAGAATGCTGAATTAGATTTTTAGTGAGATTTATAGCACTAGTGTTATCACATCTCATGGGAGTTTTATTGAGTTTGATACCAAAGTCTTCAAGTTATTGCTTAATCCATAAGATTTGAGCACAACAACTTCCGACTGTAATGTATTCGGCCTCGATTGTAGACAGTGCTACCGAATTTTATTTCTTGCTAAACCAAGAGATTAGGTTAACTCCAAGAAATTGACAAGTTCCACTAGTATTTTTTCTATCTAATATACATCCAGTAAAATCAGCATCTGAATATCCTATTAAGTCAATTAATAAGTCCTTAAAATATCATAATCTTAGAGTTTATGTACCATTTAAATATCTAAGGATTCTTTTAACTGCATTCAAGTGTGATTCTTTTGGATTTGATTGAAAGCGAGTACAAAGACAAACACTAAACATAATATCAGGTCTACTAGCAGTTAAATATAATAGAGAACCAATCATGTCTCTATAAAATTTTAAGTCTACACTTTTACCTTCTTCGTCCTTGTCAAGCTTACATAATGGGCTCATGAGTGTGCCAATTGCTTTGGAGTTCTCCATTCCAAATTTTTTGAGTAATTCTCTTGTGTACTTGTTTTGGGTGATGGAGATTCCTTCCTTTGTTGGTAGTTAAAATTTAAATTTAAATTGCATATGATGCATGAATATATATATTCAGGATGTGCATGAGATCTCAATCCCTCATTTAAATTATATTAAGTCATAATGGTGAAGTGTTAAGAACACTACCCATGCCTTCTTTCATGCTAAGCCAGTATTATATCAGGAACCATAGTAGGCTTGTTGTGCTATCCACAAAGCTTGCTGTCGGGATTGATTTGATACTATCTTGGTACATAGTGAAGCTAATGATACTTAGCTCATACTAAGTCAATAGAGTATGTCAAAAACTGTAGTGAGTTTGTTGTGCTATCTACAAAGCTTGCTATAGAGATTGATATGATGTTGATTAAGTGATGCTTATGGCATATTTGGGTAGTACTGCATTGTTGTGCTATCCACAAGAATAGTATTATTCAGATATGACCATATAAGATGGAAGGGTATGACTTAACTAAAATACTATAGCTTGTTGTGCTATCTATAAGGCTGTAAGTATTTTAGAGACAAAAGTTATGTTGATAATTGCATAAGATGCGATTAGAAAAGAGTTACCTACCCTTGAACTCATAGGAGCTTATTGTGCTATCTGCAAGTCTTTTTATGAGGAATTGGGATCTCAACCCCACTAAAGAACTTGATAATAGGTTTACTCGATTTTCATACTTGAGGGCTATAAAATTCGTTAAAATAGTGGGAGACACATTTAGATAAAAATCTCATCTAAATTATGCATATTATCATGAGTAGTCCTTTTATATTCTTATATATTCTTTTGTATCTTCACTATCACTACATGGTATATTTTTTAAATTAATCAAACTTCATGGAATGGTTAAGAAACCTAAGAATAGTTCTCATATAGGAGATAGTCTTCTATTTTTCTGATTTTGATTTGTTCGGAGTTGATACTATAAAGAAAAAAAATCATATATGAGATATGGAGGGGATGACAGTATGACTGTTAAAGTGTATCCTGATTGATTTAATCATATGATTAAGTCATTGTTATTGGGTATAAAATACCCCCCGACCGAAGTTCGTAAAAGACCGACCCTTCCAGAGCTTTTCTGGCTTCCAACCTTGTGTGGCATCTCTCTGAACACCCTCGACCGTCCGAACTTTCGGGCTTCTCCGACAATGAGCTTCTCCATCTACCTGTCGGGCCACTCCAAAGGCTCTCTAGGCCTCACTATCAGCCAACCTTCTACAATGTTCAACTATTCCCCGAACTCCTGCTAGACTTCGTCAATATCGAGCTTCTTTGACAACGAGATTTCTACAGTAATCAGGTTCCATCCAAGTTTCTACGGTGGTTGACCGCCTTCAGAGTTTCAGTTGAGCTCCTGCGAGAATCGAGATTCTACTACGAGCAGTTCCAGCCGAGCTCCTACGAGAACCAAGCTTTTATTACGAGCAGTTCCAGCTAAGCTCCTGCGAGAGCCGAGCTTCTGCTACTAGCGATCTTCTCTGAGCTCCTGCTATGAGTGGTCTACTCCGAACCCCTACAGCGGGCGATCTACTCCAGATCTCTACTGTAAGCAAATTCCATTCGGGCCTCTACTGTAAACAGATTTCTTCCAAACTTTCATTACAGGTAGACTTCAGCCGAGCTTCTTCGTAGCCGAATCCCAGACGAGCTTCTACCATGGGGCAGGATCCACCGGCTAGGTTGTTACTCCGAGCTCCCACGATAATTGATCTTCGACCGAGCCCCAACAATAAGCGACCTCCTTTCAGCCTCCCACAAGAATCGGACTCCGTTCGAGCTTCCACAGCGGATGGATTCCGGACGAGCTTTCACAATGGACGGGCTCCAGCAGTTGGATTTCTACAATGGCCGATCGCCTCCGGATCCCTCATACTCCTCCTGCAGACGAACCTCTCCAACGCCATTCGAAGTCCACCACCGACCAACCTTTCACCAAGTTTCTCATGAAATCGGATTTCTTCAGCAGATAATCTTTAGACGAGCTTCCACACCAAGCAAATCCCAGACAGACTTCCCTAGCAATTGGGCTCCTATCGGACTTCACCAACTGAAAGTCTTCATCCAAGTCTCTACAGCAGATGGTTCTCACCTGTAGCCTCAGCGCCCAAGGCCTCCGACCACAGTAGACTCATCAGCGACCTCAGAAACGTCCGAGCTGCTTTTGGTTCGATGAGACGAAGAGCTATTTTGCTCTATCAGACATCCCAACTGAGCTTCAGCTGACAGATCCGAACTCTCTGGCAAGCCACGATGAGGGCCGCTACCTTGCTCCACTCCCTGCAATGGATTCCACGCAGCTCCACCACTCTCTAGCAAGCCACGACGAAGGCCGCTACCCTGCTCCACTCTCTGCAACGGATTCCATGCGGCTCCACTACTCTCTGGCAAGTCACGACAACGGCCACCACTCCACTCTCCGTAACCAACTCCACGTGGCCCTGAATGACCCCTGATGCCACTACTCTCCGTAACAAACTCCAGGTGGCTCTGAATAGCCCACTGCCAGGTGGTTACAAACGTCACTATTAATCGGTTGCCCTCTCCGTCTATAAATAAGGACCCTTAGATACTGTTGGGTATAAAATACCCCCCAGCCGAAGTTCGTGAGGGGAATGACCCTCCAGGGATCCGACTGACTTCCAACCTCCAACAACATCTCTTCAAACCTCCCGGGCGGCCGAGCCTCCACCACACTCCTAAGTTTTGCCGACGGGCAGGCCCCCGCCAGCGTCGATCGGATTCTTCGTGACGACCAGACACCTACAGGAGCCGGACCTCGCCCACGACTTGAGCTGCAGGTAAACTTCATCCGGACTCCTACGGGAGCCGGACTTCGTCCCTGACTCTAATTGCAAGTAAGCTTTGTCCGGACTCCTACGGGAGCCGGACTTCACCCCTGACTGTGATTAAGGTAAACTTCGCCCGGGCTCCTACGGGAGCCGGGTCTCGTCCCCAACTTTGAATGCAAAAAGGCTTCGCCCGGACTCCTACGGGAGTCAGCCTCCGCCCACGACTCGAGCTGCAGGGAAACTTCATCCGGACTCCTACGGGAGCCAGACTCCGTCCCTGACTCTAATTGCAAGTAAGCTTTGTTCGGACTCCTACGAGTGCCGGACTTCACCCCTGACTGTGATTGAAGGTAGACTTCACCTGGGCTCCTACGGGAGCCAGGTCTCGTCCCTAACTTTGAATGTAGAAAGGCTTCGCCCGGGCTCCTACGGGAGCCGGACTCCGCCCACGACTCGAGCTGCAGGTAAACTTCATCCGGACTCTTACGGGAGCCGGACTCTGTCCCTGGCTCTAATTGCAAGTAAGCTTCGTCATGACTCCTACAGGAGCCGGACATCACCCCTGACTGTGATTGCAGGTAGACATCGCCCGGGCTCCTACGGGAGCCGGATCTCATCCCCAACTCCGAATGCAGAAAGGCTTCGCCCGAGCTCCTACGGGAGCAAGACTCCACCCACAACTTGAGCTGTAGAAAGGCTTCGCTCAAGCTCCTACGGGAGCCGGACTCTGCCCACAACTCGAGCTACAGGTAAACTTTGCCCGAGCTCCTACGGGAGTTGGATCTCATCCCCAACTCCGAATGTAGAAAGGCTCCGTCCGGTCTCCTACAGGAGCCAGACTCCGCCCACGACTCGAGCTGCAGGTAAACTTCGTTCGGACTCCTACGAGAGCCAGACTTCATCCCTGACTCTAATTGCAAGTAAGCTTTGTCCGGACTCCTACGGGAGCCAGACTTCACCCCTGACTGAGATTGAAGGTAGACTTCGCCCGGGCTCCTACGGGAGCCGGGTCTCATCCCCAACTTCGAATGCAGAAAGGCTTCGCCCAGGCTCCTACGGGAGCCGGACTCCACCCATGACTCGAGCTGCAGGTAAACTTCATCCAGACTCTTACGGGAGCCAGACTCCGTCCCTGGCTATAATTGCAAGTAATCTTCGTCCGGACTCCTACGGGAGCCGGACTTCACCCCTGACTGTGATTACAGGTAGACTTCGCCCAGGCTCCTACGGGAGCCGGGTCTCATCCCTGACTTCGAATGCAGAAAGGCTTCGCCCAGACTCCTACAGGAGCCAGACTCTGCCCACGACTCGAGCTGCAGGTAGATTTCGCCCGGGCTCCTACGGGAGCCGGATTTCATCCCCGACTTCAACGGAAAGAAGACTCCATCCGGGCTCCTGCGAGAGCCGTGCTCCAAGCTCCTCTCAGATGGGTAGCCAGTCACATCTCCCCATCAAACACCCCAGTCAAACTCCAACCGATAGGCCTGGACCCCCTGACAGGCTGCAGTAACGGCCGTGATTCTGCTCCACTCCCTGCGGCAGATTCCACGTGGCTCCATCACTCCACGACTCTGCTCCACCTCTTGTGATGGATTCCATGCGGTTCCATCACTCCCTGGTAGGCCATAATAATGGCCACGATCCTGCTCCACTTCCTGCGATGGGTACCACACGATTCTTCCATTCTCTAGCAAGTTGCGACAACGGACACTGCTCCGCTCCTCGTGGCAGACTCCACGTGGCACATCCCTGTGATAGCCACGGGTCCACTCCACTACTCTTCGCAACAAACTTCTCCTGACTATGGGCGGCCCACTGCCAGGCGGTTACAGGCATCACTATCAGTTTGTTGCCCCCTCCGCCTATAAAAAGGGGAACCCCAGATACGTTATTATATAAGCTCTCATTTTTACCTAGAAACTCTGCTAAAATTTCCGTTCGAGCACTCCATTCTTGTTGAGGCAGAGAACTGACTTGAGCATCGGAGGGTCTTGCCAGAGTAACCCCACCTCCGGTTTAGACTTCTTTTGCAGGTCCCGACGGTGACCGCGACTCCAGCTTCTCTGGTGCAGGCGGATTTTTGCACCAACAGGATTGGTGCTAGAAGAAGGGGCCTGAACCTTCGCGATACCCTTATTTTTAAAGGAGCGCTCAATGGGATTGCCCCCGGGCATCTTTGCCGTGCTCCCCTCCCCTCCGACAGTCCCCCACTTGGTCTTTGCCCGATGCCTCCCCGTAAGGCGTCCACGTGATGATCCATGGCCTCCGCGGCCAGATCTCAGGCTCTGGCCTCACCTCTAGTTTCGCAGCCTCCTCCTCCTCCTCCGGTGACGGCGATCGGCGCAGAGCAATTTGATCTGCTAACGCAGCAGGTCAGAGGCCTCACTGAAGCTGTGCAGGCCATGCAGCAGCAGCAGCCGCAGGCATCAGTGCGCTTGGAAAGGGTGTCACCGAAATTCCAGAATCCGATAGTGGGGTGGGCCACTTGGGCCAGCCACCCCATCTTTCCTGAGAAGACAAACCCAAGGGTGGAGAGCCCTCAATCGGATCATGACTCCACCCTTGAAAGATTCCTGCCCCCATTCTGCCAAAGGACCCTCGAGACCCGAAGTCGAGAGGATTTCCTGGACCGAAGACTCCAAGAGATGAACCAGCAGATCGAAGAACTCCGCCATGCTCCCCCCGCTTACGGTGAGGATATTTGCACTGACCCCCCTTTTTCTCAAATGATCATGCAGGAACCAATCCCGCCAAACTTCAAACTCCCCCAGTTCGAAAGCTACGACGGGACTTCGGACCCAGTTGATCATCTGGAAGCCTTCCAGACGATGATGCTGCTTCATGGCGCACCCGACGCCATCCTGTGCTGAGCCTTCCCCTCCACCTTGAAGGGAGCGGCGAGAAACTGGTACTCGGTGCTGAAGTCGGGTACCATCTTTTCCTTCGATCAGATGAGCCACCAATTTGTGGCCCATTTTGTCAGCAGCCGACGCCCCCGAAAGGGCTCGAAGTCCCTCATTAATATCAGGCAGAGGGAGGGAGAGTCCATTCGGGCCTACATCAATCGCTTCAATGTCACAGCACTGGAGATCCAGAATTTGGACCAATCAGTCGCAATGGTCACTCTGAAGGGCGGCCTTCAGAAGAATGACCTTTTATTCTCCCTAGAGAAGAAGTACCCCAGGGATTTTGCTGATTTGTTAGCTCGGGCTGAAGGGTACGCTCGAATGGAAGAAGCCTTCAAAATGAAGGATGAGGAGATCACGAGAGAGCGACAGGCGGGAGACTCGAGTAAGCCCACAGTCGAAAAAAGGTCGAGAGAAGCTCAGCCGCATTCTCGATCCCCTCCTGGGCACAAGCGTGCCCATACTCCTCCTCGGGTACGTAGGCAGAGAAGTCCGGATCATGGGGTTCAGCGGGGTTCTCCACCGGGAAGATTCCGTAACTACGCCCCCCTCAATGCCTCGAAGACTCAGGTACTGATGGAGGTCAGGGAGTAGCTCCCTAGGCCAGAGAGGATGCGCACACACCCCAGGAAGCACAACCCCAACAAGTTCTGTCTCTACCACCGCGACCACGGTCACGATACGAAGGAATGCATCCAGCTCCGAGACGAGATCGAGGAGCTCATCCGACGAGGTCGACTCGACAAGTTCATCCGACACCGGCCTGAGGGTAGAGAAGATCGGCCAAGGGCCCTGCCACAACCTGAACCACCGAGGGAGGAGCAGCCCGAAGATCGACCTCCAATCGGGACCATCGACTCCATCACCAGAGGGCCTCAAGGAGGGGCAGACCTTCCACGACCATGGAACTCGAGAAACCTGTAAATGTATTGCTTATGACTTTGCCCTGAATCTGAATTCCTTTCGACTTTGCATGTTCTTCCCTTTTGGCATGGATTTGTTACGACTGGGGATAACCCCTTCAAATAATTAAAACAAGGTTATGTTAGGAACAGGAGGAGAACCTCATCCTAACATAAATAAAATGAAAGTCCGATTATCTTGAGATCGGATTGGGGGAGAGGCCCATATAACGGCCCTTAGGTGCCCCCATGGCCGTGTTAGGAACAGGAGGAGAACCTCATCCTAACATGAGCAAAGTCAAAGGCCCAGTTCTTTTAGACCGGATGGGGGGAGGGCCTTACAACGCCCGAATGCGCCCCCACAGCCATGTCAGGAACAGGAGGAGAACCTCGTCCTGACATGAGCAAAGTCAAAGGTCCGGTTCTTTTAGACCGGATGGGGAGAGAGGCCTTACAACGCCCGAATGTGCCCCCACAGCCATGTCAGGAATAGGAGGAGAACCTCGTCCTGACATGAGCAAAGTCAAAGGCCTGATTCTTTTAGATCGGATGGGGGGAGAGGCCTTACAATGCCTGAATGCGTCCCCACAGCCATGTCAGGAACAGGAGGAGAACCTCATCCTGACATGAGCAAAGTCAAAGGCTCGATTCTTTTAGACCGGATGGGGGGAGAGGCCTTACAACATCCTAATGCACCCCCACAGCCATGTCAGGAACAGGAGGAGAACCTCATCCTGACATGAGCAAAGTCGAAGGCCCGATTCTTCTAGACCGGATGGGGGGAGAGGCCCTTGCAATGACCCTTATGTGCCCCCACAGCCCCATTGGGAATAGGAGGAGAACCTCATCCTAACCTGAGCTGAGATCGACTATGTTAGGAACAGGAGGAGAACCTCATCCTAACTTGAGTTGAGATCGACTACGTCAGGAACGGAAGGAGAACCTCATCCTGACGGTGATAAAACCCGGCCGCTCAATAAGATCGGATGAAGGGGAAAGGCCCCTCAGCGGCACCTCTACACTTCTATGCAACCCCGCAAAAAGCAAGGGGAGGACCCTCACTCCGAGAAGAGGAGGAAAATTAAAAAGAAAAGCGACGAACTACATCGGAAACAGATGAAGGACAAACTACACCAAAGTCCTAAGGAACCTCGCCTCAACGAAGATGGAAAGTTCCTACCAAACACCCCTGGCCTCTAAGAAGGCTCTCGACAAAGGTCAAGAAAATAGCGACACCTTCGAGGTAATGCAAAGTTCGGACCACCAAGCTCGAGCCTACGGCCCTGGATGATGAGGAAGGCAAATCAGCGTGTCGACGACTAGACACCTCCAAACGACATCAATGTCGGACATGTCAAAAGACAAAAGAAGTTCGATGGGCGATAATTTAATACAATACGTGGATGAGGTAACACAAAATCTCCTTTTCATTCCATTTGCGAAATGTACACCACGAAGCCCAGAAGGCCAAAGGAAGAAAAGCAAAACGACAAAAGCAAGACAAAACAACAAAAGAGAAAATGTATGCATGGAAAGACGGAAGGCCAAAAAGAGCCCTAGGGAAGCTCTACTCCTTCTGACCTCGAATTATCTGCTTCACCCCTTATCCAGGACTGCCTCAGATTTTCAACTTCTTCTTCTAGCTCTCCCTTTTTCAGTAGTGCATCCTGGAGCGCCCGACGGAGTCGCTGGCTTTCGTTCTCTGCCTCTCGATGCCTCTTTCTCAGGACCTCGGACTCCGTCTCCGCATCCTTGATGGCCTACTGCTCGCACGCCAGCTGGATCTTCGATTGCTGCAGCTCAGCCATCCTCTCTCCAAGGGTGACAGAAAGCCCTTCGGCAGTTCCTCTTAGGGACTGGAGTTCATTGAAATCCCGAAAAGAAGCGAGCTGGGCCCTGTCAGCCAGCTGCCCTTGAAGATGGGTGACTTCGTCGGTCGCCACCCTGAGTCTCCCTTCATATTCATCCACCTACCTGCGCCAGCCAGCCCAATGCATATCATAGCTCACCTCGGCATCCTGAAGCTGCTGCTGAAGGTCGGAGACCTTCTTCGACCACTCCCGATCGCCGTCGGCCCGGGCCAAGAGTCGGGATGAACTTCCCTCCAACTGGCCAATCCTCTCCTACGCAGCTGACAGTTCCATCCTGAGAGAACTAATCTTGGTGGCTTGAGCCCAAATTCGATCGCTAGCGCTCTTCTTGTGTTCCTCAAGCTCCCTCGTGAAGTCTGCCTTCCACCGACTGTACTCTATGATCCCCTTCACGTGGAGATTCTGAAAGCAGGTGGCCTCTGAGGTGGCTTCAGAATAGCCCTCCCTTAACCTGCGAAGCTCGCCCTCCATCTTCTTCGACCCCTTTGTCAACTGAAGAACTTCCTTCTTCAGTCGCTGGATCATGAACTTCAGCGGAATCCCCTGGGGCAAGGGAAGTGCTTCGGCAGGACACTACCATCGAGAGACAAAAGCATCAAGGCGCATCCCATTGCAGAAAGAAAAACAAAAAAGGGGGAAAGAAGAAAGGAGAAGCCATCCACGATAAGAAATTCGACTTTATTGAGTGAATATTCTTTAAAGACAAAAAAAAAATACAAGGTCGGAGGTCTCAGACCTCTACAGTAGGAGTTGGGGAGCTCGGTGTCCCTGAAAAGGGGGCTGCAGCAACGGTAGCGGCAGGAGAGGGACCGGTCTCATCTTCAGACTCCTCGCCTAAGAAGCTGAGGTCAAGCTCGGGGAATTTCCTGGCCACCTTCTCCTAGCAGAGCTTGAACCCCTTGATGAATGCTTCCTGGCCGAATCAGACGTTCAGGTCTCTCATCTCTACAGAGGCCTTGAACTCCTCTACCGCAAGACCCCTAGCCTCCGAGATCAAGACTGGAATCTGCTCTGCCAAATTGGCAACCTCGGCCTCCGCCTTTCTCACCATCTCCTCCGAGGTCTGTTTCTCTTCCTCTCGGGCCTGCTTTTTTTTCTCCAGGGCCTCCTGGAGGGCAACTACTTCGACGGCCTTTTCTTTGAGGTGAGCGACTTCAGCCCAGCGATGCTCCTCCGCCTGGATGGCATCCCTCCTCGCCCAGTTCGTCGCCTCGATGTTGGCAAGGAGCTGGTGCCCAATCTGCAAGGGCGGTTAGGGGATCAGAACAAGGGTCGGAAAGCCAATTAAATGAAGACTTGTTTACCTCGAGAAAGGATCCTAGGGAGTACCAAACACGTTGCTTAGGATCGGTGCGGTCGATCCTCTCGATGACTTCAGGCAGAATGCAGCCGTCGATCAACCACTTGATCAAGTCCCTGTCATTGAAGGGATTCTTTGGCTCCTCTTCGGAACCAAGGGACTCTTCAACGATGGCTCGGCGGCTACTCCCCCTATGGGCCACCGACTTCCTCCTCATCCCCCTCTCGACTCCGGGCGCCCTTGTGGAATAGACCCCTGAAATAGGAGCTCCAGTCGGTGGACTCCTTGAAGAGGCCCGGGGGGCCGTTGGTTCAGCGTCTGAAGGAACGTCGATCGTGAGAGCTGCCTGGACAGGCACGGTCGAGCTCGTCTCCTCTACCCTGGCCTTCTTTGCTGATCCGGAGGCCGTGGCACCTTTCCTTTTGTGGGCCTTGAGGCCCCTGGTGAGCATCCGTGCTGCTTCGGCGTCCATTCCTAAAAAAAAAAAAAATCAAAAATCAGTAGTGTGGTGAAAAAGAAAGAAGTGACACGCAAAAAAAAAAAAAAAAAAAAAGAGAGAGAGAGAAGGAAAGAAGGGGGAAGAGAAAGCAAGAAAAAGAAGAAGAATAGAAGAAAAGAAGAGAAAAGAAAAGATGGAGTACTCGCAGGGTCCTGGGGGCTCAAGCCAATGTTGAACAAAAATTGCTCCCTCAGAAGGTTTGGGAGGGAAGGAGCGGAATAGTCAAGAAGCTTTCGGGCGGCCTGAAGGTCGTCCTCCCCCAGACTGGGAGCCCGACGGATAGAGTCCCTCAAAGAGCCCCAAGGGGGTAGGCCCAGCCTCAAGGTTGGGCAGTGGACGAAGAGGTATTTCCCCTTTCAGTTGTGGATTGAAGAGGGAGCCCCTTTCAGCAACCCCTTCTTGCCGAACTGAGGGGAGAAATACCACCAGTCCTTCACCGAAGGGTGACGTTTGAAGGTATAGAAGTGCCTAAACAGAGAGAGGGATGGCTGAACCTCGACTACGTGGCAAAGGGAGAGGAACCCTATCAAAAACCGAAAAGAATTCAGAGCAACTGAAGCTAAAGAGATATCTAGGAAGCGAAAAAGGGCGACAATAAAGTACGAGAATGGAAGCCGGAGTCCGGCACGAAATGCCTCCTGATACAGGCAAAAATGACCTGGTGGGGGAGTGCTAGCCCGGTCGAAGGGGTCAGGAAGCTCTAGGTCATACTCTGGATGAACTCCATACTGAACCCTTATCAGTAGGAGTTCATCCGAAGTCATGGAACAGGGAATAGCACCCGACACAAAAATCGGGTGAAGCTCGATCCCAGGAGTGGGTTCATCTACAGGATGGGGCTCCTGGGGGGCTGAGGTGGAAGAACTCCCAGAACCGCTAGAGGCGGAGGTGCCGGAAGACATTTCGAACGACTTCAAATAAAGACCCTAAAGATTTCGAAGAAAACAGACGGGACAAGGGGCCAGAGGTTGCGGGAGACCAATTTAGAGGAATGCAACAGAAGAAAATGGAGGAGAAAAGGCCCCTAAATGGCAAGAAGAAAAGTGAAGGTTCTGGGACTAACCTAGATCACCCTGAAGGATGCAGAGGAGCGAGGACAGGGATGACTCGAAGGATGCCTAGGGCAAAGAAGACGCCAAAGAGGGTCAGGACTCTCAGAGAAAAGGCAGATACCGATAGGATTTTTCAGGCGGAAAGGCAGGTTTAAATAGACCCTGGGATCCGACGCCATAATGATCGCGAATCCCCCAGGCCGACCCACGCTCGACACGTGTCTCACTCGCCACGATGGGCGGCTAAAAGTGGCTGACAGCTGACGGGGCCATTACTGCATCATACCTGGGCCAGCGTACCAACGAGAATTCCGAAGGGTCCCTTTGAATCGCCCCGATTTGAAAAGACTCCAGCACGCGCGCATTTAATGACAAAATATCTGGGGGCGACCGTGCACAGGATTTAAGGGGATAACTTCGACTGTGAAAATTTTTCTGTACTTCCTTCATTCGAAATTCGAACTTGGAAGTAGGGGGACTGGTGTTGGGTATAAAATACCCCCCCAGCCGATGTTCATGAGGGGAATGACCCTCCGGGGATCCGACTGACTTCTGACCTCTGGCAACATCTCTTCAAACCTCCCGGGTGGCTGAGCCTCCACCACACTTCTAAGTTTTGCCGACGGGCAGGCCCCCGCCAGCATCGACCGAATTCTTCACGACGATCGGACTCCTATGGGAGTCGGACCTCGCCCACGACTTGAGCTGCAGGTAAACTTCGTCCGGACTCCAACGGGAGCCGAACTTCATCCCTGACTCTAATTGCAAGTAAGCTTTGTCCGGACTCCTACGGGAGCCGGACTTCACCCTTGACTGTGATTACAAGTAGACTTCGCCCGGGCTCCAACGGCAGCTGGGTCTCGTCTCCAACTTCGAAAGCAGAAAGGCTTCGCCCGGGCTCCTACGGGAGCCGGACTCCGCCCATGACTCGAACTGCAGGTAAACTTCATCCAGACTCCTACGGGAGCCAGACTCAGTCCCTGACTCTAATTGCAAGTAAGCTTTGTTCGGACTCCTATGAGAGCCGGACTTCACCCCTGACTGTGATTGAAGGTAGACTTCGCCCGGGCTCCTACGGGAGCCGGGTCTCATCCCCAACATCGAATGTAGAAAGACTTCACCCAGGCTCCTACGGGAGCCGGGTCTCATCCCCAACTTCGAATGTAGAAAGGCTTTGCCCGGGCTCCTACGGGAGCCGGACTCCGCCCACGACTCGAGCTACAGGAAAACTTCGTCCGGACTCTTACAGGAGCCGGACTCCGTCCCTGGCTCTAATTGCAAGTAAGCTTCGTCCGGACTCCTACGGGAGCCGGACTTCACCCCTGACTGTGATTGCAGGTAGACTTCGCCCGAGCTCCAATGGGAGCCGGATCTCGTTCCCAACTCCGAATGCAGAAAGGCTTCACCCGGGCTCCTACGGGAGCCAGACTCCGCCCACGACTCGAGCTGCAGAAAGGCTTCGCCCAGGCTCCTACGGGAGTCGGACTCCGCCCATAACTCGAGCTGCAGGTAGACTTCGCCCGAGCTCTTACGGGAGCTGGATCTCGTCCCCAACTTCGAATGCAGAAAGGCTCCGTCCGGACTCCTACGGGAGTCAGACTCCGCCCACGACTCGAGCTGTAGGTAAACTTCGTCTGGACTCCTACGGGAGCCGGACTTCATCCCTGACTCTAATTGCAAGTAAGCTTTGTCCGGACTCCTACGGGAGCCGGACTTCACCCCTGATTGTGATTACAGGTGGACTTCGCCCGAGCTCCTACGGGAGCTAGGTCTCGTCCCCAACTTCGAATGCAGAAAGGCTTCACCCAGGCTCCTACGGGAGCCAGACTCCACCCATGACTCGAGCTGCAGGTAAACTTTGTCCGGACTCTTACGAGAGCCGGACTCCGTCCCTGGCTCTAATTGCAAGTAAGCTTCATCCAGACTCCTACGGGAGCCAGACTTCACCCCTAACTGTGATTGCAGGTAGACTTCGCCCGGGCTCCTACGGGAGCCGGGTCTCGTCCCCGACTTCGAATGCAGAAAGGCTTCGCCCGGACTCCTACCGGAGCCGGACTCTGCCCACGACTCGAGCTGCAGGTAGATTTCGCCCGGGCACCTATGGGAGCCGGATTTCATCCCCGACTTCAACGGAAAGAAGACTCCATCCGGGCTCTTGCGAGAGCCGTGCTCCAAGCTCCTCTCAGATGGGTAGCCAGTCACATCTCCCCGTCAAACACCCCAGCCAAACTCCGGCCGATAGGGCTGGACCCCCTGGCAGGCTGCAGTAACGGCTGTGATTCTGCTCCACTCCCTGCGGCAGATTCTACGTGGCTCCATCACTCCACGACTCTACTCTACCTCCTGCAACGGATTCCACACGGTTCCATCACTCCCTGGTAGGCCATAATAATGGCCACGGTCCTGCTCCACTTCCTACGATGGGTACCGCGCGATTCTTCCATTCTCTGGCAAGTCGCGACAACGGACACTGCTCCGCTCCTCGTGGCAGACTCCACGTGGCACATCCTGGTGATAGCCATGGGTCCACTCCACTACTCTTCGCAACAAACTTCCCCTGACTATGGGCGGCCCACTGCCAGATGGTTACAGGCATCGCTATCAGTTTGTTGCCCCCTCTGCCTATAAAAGGGGGAACCCCAGATACGTTATTATATAAGCTCTCGCTTTTACCTAGAAACTCTGCTAAAATTTCTGTCCGGGCACTCCATTCTTGTTGAGGCAGAGAACTGACTTGAGCGTCGGAGGGTCTTGCCGAAGCAACCCCACCTCCGGTTTAGACTTCTTTAGTAGGTCTCGGCGGCGACCGCGACTCCAGCTTCTCCGGTGCAGGCAGATTTTTGGACCAACAGATATATTTTTCCCTAAGCTCTAATATCTGTCTCAAAACTCTGCAAAATTCTTCCCTCGAGCACTTCATTTCTGTTGAAGCAGAGTACTGACTTGAGCGTCGAAGGGTCTTGCCAGAGCACCCCCAACTCTGGTTTAGACTTTTCTTGCAGGTCCCAACGGCGGCCGTGGTCATCCTAACTCCAGCTTCTCCAGCTTCAATGGAATTCTGCACCAACAGAATTGGTGCTAGAGGAAGGGGCCGCTGTGCCTTCACGATACCCTTGTTCTTGAAGGAGTGCTCAACGGGATTGCCTCCAGTCATCTTCTTCGATGCCCTCCTCTCCTTTTCCTACTAGATCTTCACCTGATGCCTCCCTGAAAGGCATCTACTGGGTGATCCACGGCCTCCGCGGTCAGATCTCAGGCTCCCCCTCCTCCAGCAACGACGGTCGATGGATTCATTCGATGCCAACCTGAAAGTAGGGAAGATTGGCCAAAGGCCCTGCCGCAATCGGAGCTGCGAAGGAGGGAAAAACCTTCTGAAGATCAGCCTCCGACTAAGATCGTCAACACCCTTTCTGGGGTGCCCCTGAGGGGAGCGGCCGATAGATCGGCCGGGCCGCTCAAGCGGCAAAGGACTGAAGAGTCCATTACTTTTGCAGAAGAAGATGCCCGGGAGATTCAATTCTCGCATAATGATGTGGTTGTAGTTTCCTTGAATATTGCTGATTATGATGTATGCCGTATTCTTATCGACAGCGGAAGCTTAGCAGACATTTTGTTTTACGAGGCATTCTCAAAAATATTCATTTCGGATGGTCGGTTAGGGCCGATTAACTCCCCGTTGGTAGGATTCATTGACAATGCTGTACTGATGGAGGGGGTAATAACTTTGACTGTGGTTGCAGGTTGGTATCCTAAACAATCTAGAGCGCTAGTAGATTTTCTGGTAGTGAGGGCACCATCTGCCTACAACGCAATACTCGGCCGACCTGGCCTCAATGCCCTCCGAGCTGTAGTATCGACCTACCATTTGAAAGTAAATTTTCCTACTAGCCAGGGGGTCGGAGAAGTCAGAGGAGATCAAGCCCTAGCAATACATTGCTACAATATAGCCCTTCAGAGAAAGGAACAGTCCGACCCCTGCCCGATCGACAGATTGGACACTCACGATGATCTTGCTGAAGAAAAGGGTGGGCCAATTGAAGACCTTGTCTTAATTCCTTTGAACGATGGGAACGAAGAGCACGTGGTGAAGATCGGCTCCAACTTGGGGGAAGAGGTGCGGACATAGCTTATCAACTTTTTACAAAAGAATGCAGATATTTTTGCTTGGGCTCCGATGGACATGCCAGGGATCGATGCTGAAGTTATGGAACATCGTCTGGCTGTTGATCTCGAGCACCGACCGACGAAGGAAAAAGTCTGAAGTCATGCACCGAAAAGGCAGATGGCAGTAGCTGAGGAAGTTGATAAACTCCTGAAAGTCGGGTTCATCAGAGAGGTCAACTATCCAAGCTAGGTTTCCATGTGGTCTTGGTTAAGAAGGCAAACGGTAAATGGAGGATGTGCATAGACTTCAAAAATCTAAATAAAGCCTGCCCGAAGGACAGTTATCCTCTGCCCAGAATCGACCAATTGGTGGATGCAACCTCGAGCCATGAGCTTCTTACTTTCATGGATGTATTCTCTGACTACAATCAAATTCGGATGGTGCCAGAGGATGAAAAAAAATTGTCTTTATTACTAACCGTGGCCTTTATTGTTATAGGGTCATGCTTTTTGGCCTAAAAAATGCAGGGGTGACCTATCAACGGCTAGTAAACAAGATCTTCAGGAAGCAGATCGGCCGCTACATAGAGGTCTACATGGATGATATGCTCGTAAAAAGCAGATCCTCGATGAACCACGTCGCCGACCTTGAGGAGACCTTCAGCGCCCTCCAAAAATACAAGATGAAGCTGAACCCAGTCAAGTGCACTTTTGGAGTAACCTCAGGGAAATTCTTGGGCTTTATGGTATCGGGGTGCGGGATCAAGGCAAATTCGAAAAAGATTCGTGCCATCCAGAAAATGACCGCTCCGAAGTCAATAAAGGAAGTTCAGCGCCTTACTGAGAGAGTAGCAGCCCTAAATCGCTTCATCTCAAGATCGGCCGAGCGATGCCTGCCTTTCTTTCAGACTCTCAAGCAGCCGAAGAACTTCTGTTGGACCTCTGGATGTCAGCGAGCATTCGAAGAGTTGAAGAACTACCTCGGCTCATCTCTTCTACTGGCAAAGCCCGAGCCTGGAGAGGAGTTGTTCCTATACCTGGCGGTCTCTCCTGTGGCCCTTGCGGCAGTCCTGATCAAGGAAGAAGGAAAGATTCAACGGCCGATCTACTACATAAGCCGAGTATTGAGAGATGCCGAAATCAGGTACACTAAGTTAGAGAAACTAACTTATGCCTTGTTGGTTGCAGCTCGAAGGCTCCGACTTACTTTCAGGGACACATCATAATACTGCTCACCGACCAGTCGATCAAGGTGGTTTTGCATCGAGCAATCCCTCGGGGAGGATAGCGAAGTGGGCAGTCAAGCTCACGGAGTTCGACATCGACTATCGACCTCGGCCGACAATAAAAGCCCAGATATTAGCAGACTTCATGGTGGAATGTACTATCCCGAAAGAGGCCAAACTTGGATGAGATGAAGTCGACAATCCAGAGCTCCAATCAAGCCCCCTGGAAGAAAGAACAGATCTCCTTGATGGTCTTTGGGCCCTCTACGTGGATGGTTCTTCCAACATGTCAGGCGCGGGCACAGGCCTGGTCTTGATCAATCCAGATGGAGTTATCGTGGAGTATGCGCTGCACTTTGAATTCCCTATGATAAATAACGGAGCAGAATACGAAGCTCTGATTGCAGGACTAAGGATCGCCAAGGAGTTAGAGGTAGATCAGCTTCAAGTCTACAGTGACTCTCAATTAGTAGTGGGACAGGTCAGCAGAAATTATGAAGCTCGAAAGGACAGTATGGTCAAGTACCTCGAAAAGGTAAAGGAGATTGCCCTTACTTTCGGCAGCTTTGGCGTTAGGCAGATCCCAAGAGCAAAAAATATCAGGATCGACTTTCTCTCCAAGTTGGCTACACTAGCTCCGACTGAGCTGCCTAAGGGAGTCTTCTTCAAAGTTCTGAAGTGCCCAAGTATGGAAGAACCATAGCTTGTGGTGGAGATCAGCCGTGAACCCAGTTGGATTGATCCACTGGTAACATATCTCAAGGATGGGGTTCTTCCTCCTGATGCAAAAGAAGCTCGATAACTTAAGAACCAGGCCTCCCGATATATTCTTTATGAAGGCAAGCTGTACAAGAGATCATACTCTCTGCCTCTTTTGAGATGTCTCCGACCTTCTGAGGTCGACTTCACCTCGTGGGAGGTGCACGAGGGGGTCTACGGAAGTCACCTCGGGGCCAGATCTTTATCCCACAAGTTGCTCCGACAAGGCTATTACTGGCCTACCATGTACCGCGACTCCATCAAATATGTCAAAAGATGTGATCGGTGTCAGAGATATGCCAATATCCAAAGGCAGCCCACCTCCGAACTTACATCATTGAATGCCCCATGGCCGTTTGCGCAATGGGGAATAGATATCCTCGGACCTTTTTCCATGGCATCGGGCAGTGGAAGTTTCTCCTAGTGGCAATTGACTACTTCACCAAGTGGGTGGAAGCTGAACCCCTGGCAAAAATTACAGAAGCTAAAGTACAGGACTTCGTTTGGAAGTCAACTGTCTGTAGGTTCGGCCTGCCCAGAACCATCATTACTGATAACGAACGATAATTTGCTGGAGTAGGGTTTGCTGAATTTTGTGAGAACCTAAATATCTCCCATAATTTCACTTCGGTAGCCCATCCGCAGGCAAATGATGAAGCCGAGGTTACTAACAGGACCCTGCTGCAAGGGATCAAGGTGAGACTTGAAAGAGCAAAGGGAACTTGGATAGATGAGCTTTATCATATGTTGTGGGCATATCAAACTACCCAAAGGCTACCCATAGGGGAAACCCCCTTTGCCTTAGCCTTCGGAATAGAAGCCGTGATCCCGATCGAACTCAAACTCCCGTCGGTGCGAGTTGTTGCTTTTGACGGACAGTGCAACTCACAGGATCTCAAAGCCAACCTCAACTTGTTAGAGGAGAAGCGGGAGATAGCTCAAGTTCGGATGGCTGCTTACAGGCAGAAAATGGCCCGCTATTACAACTCCCGAGTCAAAAGCAAGGCCTTTAGAGCGGGGGACTTGTGCTTCGACGAGCTGCTGTCTCACAATCTCAGAATCAAGGAAAGCTCGCCCCCAACTGGGAAGGCCCGTATGAAATCAGGGAGGTGGTTCGGCCTGGAACGTACTATTTGAAAGAACTCAGAAGAGCAGACCTTCCGCGATCATGAAATTTGAAAAATCTGCGAATGTACTACCAATAACTTTGCCTCAAATAAAAGTTTCTTTCCTATTTGCATATCTTTTTTTTTGGCATGAGCTCCTAACGACAGGGAGTAGCTCCTTCTGACAATCTGAACCAAGCGTGTTGGGAATAGGAGGAGAACCTCATCCTAACATGAGCAAAGTCGAAGGTCCGGTTACTTAAGATTGGATGGGGGGAGAGACCCTTACAACGGCCCTTATGTGACCCACAGCCTTGTTAGGAACAGGAGGAGAACCTCATCCTAACATGAGCAAAGTCGAAGGCTCGGTTACTTAAGACTGGATGGGGAGAGAGGCCCTTATAACGGCCCTTATGTGCCCTCACAGCCTTGTTAGGAACAGGAGGAGAACCTCGTCCTAACATGAGCAAAGTCGAAGGCCCGATTAGTTAAGACCGGATGGAGGGAGAGGCCCTTACAACGACCCTTATGTGCCCCCACAGTCTTGTTAGGAACAGGAGGAGAACCTCATCCTAACATGAGCAAAGTCGAAGGTCCGGTTATTTAAGATCAGATGGGAGGAGAGGCCCTTACAACGGCCCTTATGTACCCCCACAGCCTTATTGGAAACAGGAGGAGAACCTCGTCCTAACATGAGCAAAGTCGAAGGCCCGATTATTTAAGACCGGATGGGGGAGAGGCCCTTGCAACAGCCCTTATGTGCCCCTACAGCCTCATTAGGAATAGGAGGAGAACCTCATCCTCACATGAGCTGAAATTAATTGTGTCAGGAATAGGAGGAGAACCTCATCCTGACACGAACAAAGACCCGATCAATCATGATCGGATGAGGAGGAAAGCCTCTCCAATGGCTCCTCTACACTCCCACGACCCCATCGAGAGCAGAGGGAAGATCCTCACTCGAACACAAAAGAAAAGGAGAGATGAAAAGAGATAGCGATGAACTACATCGACGATAAGTGGAAAATAAACTACATCGAAGACCCGAAAGACCTCGTCTCAACAAGGAAGGATACTTCTATCAAAAAAAAAAAATCTCGACCACTAAAGGAAACTCGGCACAGGCCGAAGACAAATCGACTTCCTCAGAGTAACGAGAAGTTCGGGTCCCCAAGCCTGAGCATCGGGAGGAAGCGTTAAACTCAAATGGCCTCGAAGAGACCTACGGTCACGAACAAAATGGGTCAAATCAACACGGCGGCAGCTAGGAACCTCTGAGTAACGTCGGCATTGAACAAGATGGAAGACAAAAGAAGTTTGATAAACCACGACTCAAAACAAGGACAGACGAGGAATCACAAATAACACCGATGCCAAACAAGATAGAAGACAAAAGAAGTTCGGAAAACAACTATTTAATGCAAGAGTGGACAAGGTAATGAAAAACTTTCTTTTCATTTTATTAGTGAAGTGTACATTACAGAGCCTTTGAAGGTCCAAAAAGAAAAATGACAAGAAAGAGAATACAAGGCAAAAGAGCTCCAAGGGAGCTCAGTGCCGTCGGACTTCGAACTCTCGATTTCAACCATCGTCGAGGATTGCTTTAAGTACCCGACTCCTTCTTCCAATCTCTCTATGGATTGACAATTACTCCAGCATTATCTTCAAAGTACATGTAGATGCCATCCTTTTTGCGCCATGGCTTCCGCTGCCTCACAGTGACGGCGGATATGACCTTCTTTCTAAGGTCAGGTTTTTCCACACAATGATGCACACTGGGAAGCACTCACAGTCGAAGATGTGCCTCAGCATGGGCTCTGGACGATCAAGATGAAATACGGCTGGATCTGTCTCTTCTACCCTCGCCTTCTTCGCCAACCCAGAAGTTGCAACGCTTTCCTGCTCGTAGGCTTTGATATTCTGGGCTAACGTCCGAGCCGCATCCGCGCCCATATCTGAAGCGAAGGAAGATCGACACAATCTATGAACGGGGCCGTAAAAGTGGAGAAAATTCTGGGGCTAACCCAGGCTGGTATGAGGGATGCAGAGATGAGGATGGCTCAAAGGATGCCTAAGGCCAAGAGGGAAGGACCGAAGAAGCTCCCATATAAAGCGAAATCCCTGAAGGGGGGAGACAGGTTTAAATAGGCGATGGGGTCCGGAGCAATAATGACTGCAGGACTCCGCTGGCCAGTCCATGACCGCCACGTGGCCCACTTGCCGTGGCAAGCAGCTGAAGGTGGCTGACAATTAGTAAAACCATTATTGCATCACACTTGGGGCAGCGCTCCAGCGGGAATTCCAAAAAGAAGAAATCTTTTTCAAAAATGCTCTAGTACCAGCGTGCCGAACGTCAAAATATCTGGCAACCTCCAAGTGCGGCAATCGAGGGGGGCAACTTCGATCGTGAGAATTTCTCTGTACTCCCTTCATTCGAAATCCAAACTCGGGAGTAGGGGGACTGGTGTTGGGTATAAAGTACCCCCCGGCCGAAGTTCGTAAAAGACCGACCCTTCCAGGGCTTTTCTGGCTTCCGATCTTGTGTGGCATATCTCTGAACCCCCTCGACCGTCTGAACTTTCGGGCTTCTCTGACAATGAGCTTCTCCATCTATTGGAGCATGATCCTGGCTCCTCCCATGGACCTTGGGTGCAGCGGAACTAGCAACGAATAGATCTGGAGACTTCTGGACACGATCCAAGGCCCTTGACTAAATCAGCCTGGTTGCTGTCTTCTTCGTCAGCTTTTCATTCCAGATGAAGAACGCCTTTGAAACCACCTCTAAAAAATCTTAGATCTAGTACCCAACTAGAACAGACCTGGACTGAGGTCTTCCAATTTGTAGATCCCAAATCAGGATATTCTAGATGGAGAAGAAGATAGATGGAGACAGACCTTACAGATCTATCCTGTTGCGGCCTTTCTTGCAGATCTGTTGATGGAGATCTCACCCACGCCTCAAACGACCTCAGATCAACTCCAGATCTGAGAGGGACTTGTACCAACCTCTTCCCAAGAGATTCTAGGTCTTGGATCTAGTGTTTGGGTGCCTGCAAGAGGGGGAGAGCAGATCTGGTAGGTGGCTGCAAGGGGGAAGGGGCTAGCGCCTCCCCTTCTTCTCTTTCCTTTTATGGTCTGGCGGCAAGAAACCCTAGGGTTTCTTGCTCCTGGGGCATGGAGAATGGCTGGAGAGAGAGGGAGAAGAGAGAGAGAGACTTGGGAGAAAGAGTCTTGTATTTTTTTGGCTTTAATCAAACCTATACATAGTACATGTATATATAAACACCGGGTCAAGTGACCCAAACCCAAAACTCCCTTGACCAACTCTATGGGAGATTAGGTTAACCCAAGCCCATGTACACCCATGACTCAATCTAATCTCACATATCCTGGGCCCAGACCTGGCCCATAAGGAGTTGATCTTTTGAGGCCCACATAACCTAGACCTCAAGAACCCGAAAGGCCCACAACCTTTCAACCTAGGGCCCAACTAGCCCTAGAGCCTCCATGAAGCCCTCATGAATGATGGACCTTGGCCTTAGCCTTGGTCCCCTGGGCTTTGAGCACACCACCTAAATTATAACAATCTCCACCTTGGTGTCCCAAGGTCTCAACTAGCTCCACTCTGTCCTTGCGGCTGTAGATCCATTTGCAGCCAATGGATCTCTTCCCCTGTGGCAACTGCACCAATCACCACGTCTGGTTCTGGTGAAGAGACTGCATCTCCTCGGACATCGTCTGGACCCACCACTCTTTGTCCTGGCTCTCAATAGCCTCCTGATATGTATATGGATCTCCATTCGCTGTCACTAGGGCATATGACAGCATCTCCTCGAAGCCATATCGGTCCGGTTGCCTGATGGTCCTCTTGGGCTTGTGTAGGGCAACATCGATATCAGTCCTCGGTCCAACTCGCTCCTGCTGGACCTCTCCACCTCGATCATCCATCCGAGTCCTCTCCACCTTTGGAGACACCTTAGGTAGGTGCTCCACCTGAATATCATGTCCTCTAGTAGTACCTGCAAGAGGCAAAATCAAAGAGGTAAGCTGTCCAACAGCACCCTGCTGGACCTCCTCCTGCTCCTGCTGCTCCTCCACGCCTGCTCGCCTCCATAGGACTGACTCCTCATCAAAAATCACATTCCAACTAATGATGACCTTCTTTTCTAAGGGATCTGATAGCCTGTATCCCTTGACTCCACGCGGATAGCCTAAAAATACTGCCTTGCGTGATCTGGCGTCTAGCTTGCTCTGCTCACCAGCTCCAATGTGCACATAGGCCGTGCACCCAAATACTCGTAGATGGCTCAGTCCAACTGTCCTTCCAGACCACACCTCCTCTGGAAGCTTGCCATCCAACCTGGTGTGAGGTGACCGATTGACCAAGTAACTGGCTACGTCAACTGTGTCAACCCAGAATGCCTTTGGAAGTCCTGCCTGCAGCCTCATGCATCGTGCCTTTTCCAGAAGTATTCTGTTCATCCTCTCGGCCACCCCATTCTGCTGTGGAGTCTCCTTAACTGAGAAGTGTCTCTTGATCCCACACTCCTCACAGTAGTCCTGAAACTCTCTGTTGGTGTACTCTCCGCCATTGTCCGACCTCAGACACTTCACGCTCCTCCCCTGCTCCTTCTCCACCTCAGCTCTCCAGATCTTGAACTTGGTGAAGACCTCTGACTTCTCTCTCATAAAGTAAATCCAGAGTTTCCTTGAGAAATCATCAATCAGGGTCATGAAGTATCTGGCCCCATTCCTAGCTGAAACTGGGGCTGGTCCCCACACATCCGTGTGTACTAACTCCAGAGGGGCTGCACTGCGGGCTGTACTGATGTTGAACTGAACTTTCCTCTACTTTCTCATCTGGCAAGGCTCACAGATCTCTCCTGTAGCACCATCCTCCAGATCAGAGATGAGTCCTCTCCTGCTCAACTCCCTCAGCCCTCTGTCACCCATGTGGCCTAGGCGGTATTGCCACATCCTGTAAGCCCCCTGCTGGTCCTGTGCTGCAGCTACTGCATCAGACTCTCTGGTCACCACAGATCCCTCCATACGATAGAGGTTATTGTCCAACCTCCTGCCTCTCATCACTACCATAGCTCCATTGGAGATGTTCAGTACTCCGCTTCGCCCTACTACTGAAGCTGTATCCACTGCGCTCCAAGTGGCCAAGTGACACCAGATTCTTTTCCAGCTCCGGGATGTGCTTTACATTTGTCAATGTCCTCATAATCCCATCAAACATCCTCACCCTGATTGTCCCTATCCCAGCCTCCTTGCAAGGATTATTGTCGCCTAGAGTCACTGATCCCTCATCTATCTTGGTGTATGTCGCAAACCAAGACCTGTGTGGTGTGTAGTGATGTGAGCACGCAGAGTCTAGTGTCCACTCCTCTGTGTGATGCCTGTGACCATCTGATACCACAAGTAGATCATCCTCCACCTGCTGCCCAGCAACTGCACTCACTGATTCTAAGCCACTTCTTTCTCCCTTCTTGCTCTTCCATAGTGGACATTCTCGCTTGAAGTGCCTGAACTCTTTGCACTTGAAGCATTTCACCTCTCTCTTTCCCTTCCTGGACTTGGACCACCCCCTGGACTTGCTTCTGCCTCTGCCTCTACCTGTCCTCTCCCCTACTGCCAAACCCTCCTGGGGAGCCCAATCTCTGATCAACTTTTTTCTCTGCTCATTAGACCTCAGCACTGAGACCATGTCCTCATATTCCAGAGTCTCCTTGCCGTAGAGCAGTGTAGTCACCAAAGAATCATATGATCCTGGTAGTAAACACAAAAGCAACAGGGACTTGTCCTCCTCATTCAACTTCACCCCGATATTCATCAATTCCGTGCACAACTGGTCGAACCTCTGAATGTGGCCAATCACATCAGATCCCTCCTGCATTCGAAGACTATACAACCTCTTCTTTAGCATCAGCTTGTTGCACATATTCTTTCCCATACACATGGTGTGCAACTTCGACCAAAGGCCCTTCGGGATCTTTTCTTCCAACACCGAATACAACACCACATCTGCCAAACATCCTCTGATCACCGAGCATGGTTTCTTCTCCAACGATGCCCACTGTCTATCTGTCATTCCCTCAGGCTTCTCATCCAAAGCCTGATCCAAATCTCCTTGCACCAGAAGATCCTCCATCCGAATTTTCCACATGAAAAAATTCCCCTTGCCATCAAACTTCTTGAACTCGACCTTCATATTGCTGCCCATAACTGGATCCAAGCCAAACAAGTAATATAAAATCAAGAAGTATAGAATATACCTTGATGGTACCTTGTTGAAAATTTTCAACACTTGGGATCTTCAACTTCTCGTGCTTGGAACCACTTCCTCACCATCGTGGCTCAATACCAACTATTGGAGCATGATTCCGGCTCCTTCAATGGACCTTGGGTGCAGCGAAACCAGCAATGAATAGATCTGGAGACTTCTGGACACGATCCAAGGCCCTTGACTAAATCAGCCTGGTTGCTATCTTCTTCATCAGCTTTTCATTCCAGATGAAGAACACCTTTGGAACCACCTCTAAAAAATCTAAGATCTGGTACCCGACTAGATCAGACCTGGACCGAGGTCTTCTAATTCATAGATCTCAAATCAGGGTATTCTAGATAGGGAAGAAGATAGATGGAGACAGACCTCGCAGATCTGTCCTGCCGCAGCCTTTCTTGTAGATCTGTTGATGGAGATCTCACCCATGCCTCAAACGACCTCAGATCAACTCCAGATCTGAGAGAGACTTATACCAACCTCTTCTCAAGAGATTCCAGATTCTGGACTTGGTGTTTGGGTACCAGCAAGAGGGGGAGAGCAGATCTGGTAGGCGGCTGCAAGGGGGAAGGGGCTAGCGCCTCCCCTTCTTCTCTTTCCTTTTATGGACTGGTGGCAAGAAACCCTAGGGTTTCTTACTCCTGGGGCATGGAGAATGGCTGGAGAGAGAGGGAGAAAAGAGAGAGAGACTTGGGAGAAAAAGTCTTGTATTTTTTTGGCTTTAATCAAACCTATACACAATACATGTATATATAAACACCGGGTCAAGTGACCCAAACCCAAAACTCCCTTGACCAACTCTATGGGAGATTAGGTTAACCCAAGCCCATGTACACCCATGACTCGACCTAATCTCACCTATCCTGAGCCCAGACCTGGCCCATAAGTAGTTAGTCCCTTAAGGCCCACATAACCTAGACCTCAAGAACCCGAAAGGCCCACAACCTTTCAACTTAGGGCCCAACTAGCCCTAGAGCCTCCATGAAGCCCTCATGAATGATGGACCTTGGCCTTAGCCTTGGTCCCCTGGGCCTTGGGCACACCACCTGGATCATAACACCATCTACCTATCGGGCCGCTCCAAAGGCTCTCTAGGCCTCACTATCAGCCGACCTACTATAGTGTTCAACTATTCTTTGAACTCCTGCCGGACTTCGTCAATATCCGAGCTTCTTCGACAACGAGATTTCTACAGTAATCAGGTTCCATCCAAGTTTCTGCAGTGGTCGACCGCCTTCAGAGTTCTAGCCGAGCTCCTGTGAGAACCAAAATTCTACTACGAGCAGTTCCAGCCGAGCTCTTGAGAGAACCGAGCTTCTACTATGAGCAGTTCCAGCTGAGCTCCTGTGAGAGCTGAGCTTCTGCTATGAGTGATCTTCTCCAAGCTCCTACTACGAGCGGTCAACTTCGAACCCCTACAGCAGGTGATCTACCCTGGATCTCTACTGTAAGCAAATTCCATTCGGTCCTCTACTATAAACAGATTTCTTCCGAACTTCCATTATAGGTAGACTTCAGTTGAGCTTCTTCGTAGTCAGATCCCAGACGAGCTTCTACCATGGGGCAGGATCCACCAGCCAGGTTGTTACTCCGAGCTCCCGTGACAATCGATCTTCGATCGAGCCCCAACAATAAGTGGCCTCCTTTTGGCCTCCCACAAGAATCGGACTCCGTCCGAGCTTCCACAGTGGATGGATTTCGGACAAGCTTTCACAACAGACGGGCTCCAGCAGCTGGATTTCTACAATGGTCGATCGCCTCTGGATCCCTCATACTCCTCCTACAGACGAGCCTCCCCAATGCCATTTGAAGTAAACCACCGGCCGACCTTCCGCCAAGTTTCTCATGAAACCGAATTTCTTCAACGGATAATCTTCAGACGAGCTTCCACACCAAGCAAATCCCAGACAGACTTCCCTAGCAATTGGGCTCCTATTAGACTTCGCCAACTGAAAGTCTTCATCTGAGTCTCTACAGCAGATGGTTCTCACCTGTAGCCTCAGCGCCCAAGGCCTCCGACCACAGTAGACTCGTCAGCGACCTCGAAAATATCCGAGCTTCTCCTGGTTCGATGAGATGGAGAGCCATTCCGCTCCTCAAACATGTCAGTCGAGCTTCAGCTGACAGATCTGAACTCTCTAGCAAGCCACGACGAGGGCCGCTACCCTGCTCCACTCCCTACAATGGATTCCATGTGGCTCCACCACTCTCTGGCAAGCCACGACGAAGGCCGCTACTCTGCTCCACTCTCTGCAATGGATTCCACATGGCTCCACTACTCTCTGGCAAGTCACGACAATGGCCACCACTCCACTCTCTGTAACCAACTCCACGTGGCCCTGAACGACCCCTGACGCCACTACTCTCCGTAACAAACTCCAAGCGGCTCTGAACAGTCCACTGCCAGGCGGTTACAGATATCACTATCAATCGGTTGCCCTCTCCATCCATAAATAAGGACCCTCAGATACGTTTTTCTCTAAGCTCTAATATCTATCTCAAAACTCTGCAAAAATCTTCCCTCGAGCACTTCATTTCTGTTGAAGCAGAGTACTGACTTAAGCATCGGAGGGTCTTGCCGGAGCACCTCCAACTCTGGTTTAGACTTTCCTTATAGGTCCCGACGGCGACCGCGGTCATCCCGACTCTAGCTTCTCCAGCTTCGGTGGAATTCTGCACCAACAATTATCATGGATAGTAAGTTAATCCAGGATTTGATCCTACTAACTCTCTTTGATTCCTTCTTTAGTATCTCCTAGGAGAAAAAGGTGAAGATTGTCTTCACTATGAGTATCTATTATCATTACAGCAATGATGAGCATTAGAAATAAATTATAAGAATTATCTTGCAAGTGTGAAGCAGTAGCAGGATGCAAAAGTTATATTTGCTAATAGTTTATATATGATATAAACTAATTTATTATTGAGTGCTTTAGCTTCAGAATTTTGGGTTTGAGATACCTCATATAGGTCTTATTTATGCAAAGCATTACTAGACCTATAAAACTGAAGTTAGGTGACTACATACTTTTTGGTACTGATGGATAATCCATTCATGCTAAGGCTGTAGGAATCTATTTATATATGTAACCTTCTAGCAAGGTTTGAAAACTAGTAAATAGTTGTTATATGCCTAAATTTATCAGAAACATTATTTCAATTCTTTTGTTATTGTAGCATAGTTTTGAAATTAATGTAAAGAGTAAATGTTACTCTCCTTTTAGTAAATTTTAATGACTATGGATTTATGATAATGGTCTTATATTTCTGTCACTCAATGATATTGTTCTTCATGTTGATGAGAACAAGAAAAGAATATGTGATGGTCACATATCTCTAGCATTACGAACTTGACCATTTTAGTGAGTCAAAGATAAACAAGTAATATAAAGAAGAGTTCTTTATTATGTATGATTTTGAATCATAAAGAACTTGTAAATCTTATCTCATGGATAAAAATGACTAAGATCCCATTTACTAGAGGTGGGAAAAGACGAGCAAGATATTAGGTCTTGAACATATGGATGTTCGAAGACTAATAATATCTCGATCAAGAGATAGACACCCCATATGAGATATGGTGTGTTCTCTAAATTGCTTCACAGATCTTGTATCTCTTTCTGAGGATATGTCTTAGAAATTGATGTATATGTTCTGAATTAGATACCATCAAAATCTATTACTAGCACTCCATATGAGATATGAAAAAGGAAGAGGCAGGTTGCCTAGCTTATGTGAAAAGAGTTGATATACATAAGTTTCATGCTAGATCAGGTTTATATAAATTTATAGGTTATCCAAAGAGTAATATGTGTACTACTTCTACCACCCTACTAGACAAAAAGTCTTTTGTTAGTAGGTATGCCACCTTTTGAAAAAAAAAATTCTAAGAAGAGGTCAATGGGAGGATAATTGAACTTGAGAAGTTCAAAATCTATAAACTATCCTATCATAACCTATGGAGAGTCCACAAGTTGATCCTCGATTAGATGTGCCCATTAATGAGGCATGACCATGACACACATTTTCACCGAAGGTTAATCTGAGTGTGTAATATACCACTCAGATATGAATTTATCATTGAGAATGATGAGATACCATACATCATTAAGAATGATATTTTCTTGACCTATTCGGAGATAGTCATGAGTAGAAACTCTGACAGATGACTTAAAACCATGAAAATCTAAAATGAACTCTCTGTACATCAACCAAGTATGGACTATGGTTGAAGCAACTATGGGTATGACCCAACAAGTTGCTAACAGGAATGTCAATCTGGATTTTTTGCTTGCTATAGCTGCACACCATCTAGAGAGTTTGTCTCTAGTGGGAGGGCAAATTTATTTATAGATTAAAACAGGCATTGAGGAGTTGGTACTTCTATTTTTAATGAGATAGTCAAAATATTTGACTTTATTAAATATGGATGAACTATGTGTGTGCAAGAAGATAAGTGGGAGTCCCACTAACTTCTTGATTATGTATGTGGATGACATACAATGTATTGGGATAGTAGTCTTGATATTACACTCGGTCAATGACATGCTTATCACAAAAGTTTTCATAGAAAAGATCTGGATATAGCATCCAATATACTTGGCATCTATGGTGATAGATCTAAGTGGATGCTAGGCTTGTCCCAATCAAGGTACATGAATTTTATGTTGAAGGGGTTCAACCTGAATGGGTGTAAAAGTGTTTACTTACCAATATATTCAATGTACCCAGCCTGATGTGGTTTATGCCTTGTGCATGATCATTGATTTCAGATAGATCCATGATAGAATCTTTTTAAAAATTATGAAAAGCATTCTCAAAGTACTTGAGAAGTATTAGAGGAGTAGTGAATTGGAAAAGTTTCAAATAGCAAAGTGTATTTGACTCAGTTAATTATTGTTAGTAAAGATTGCTAATAAAAGTTGCCTGATGAAAGGGTTCATCATGATGTTGGATATGGTCTTACCAGAAATCTATGCACATCTTATGGTACTTTCATCTCATTCATAATTTGATCATGAAATGAGTCATACTAAGGACAGCATAATGGACCAGTTCACTAAGCCGTAACATAGCAGTAGTGTGTTCACCATCTTGATTGCAAGGGCATCAGGTACAGGGGCGATTGACTTTAGTGCAAGTGAAAGATTGAAAGAATAGTGTCCTACAAGTCAATTGCATGGATAATGCAAAGAAACTTTTTTGTATTTTCTTCCTGTTCATTTGCATGATATTGATTATTTTATTCATGAGGTAATGTATTTTATCATTTGCTACATCATATTTTTATGATTATGACAAACTCCATAGATTAGTACAATGACTTTAAGACCATGATGAGATCATACCAGTGAGACTTAAAATCTTGATAGCCTCAATCTAGAATATTCTCAGTATTAGAAAATATGTCCCAAAGCCAATTATTAGACAATTATGCTCATTCTTATAAATATATATGAATTTATATTAAAAAAAATTATTTGATATTTTTTATTATAAATTATCTATCTTTGAACTCTTGTGTTGTAATGAAGTCCTTAGAACTATAATTAATCGACAAAAGAGAATTTATTGTTTAATCCTTAAAAGTGTTCATGACCAAATGATATGCTATTAATAGGACAATAGCAATATCGAGTATAGGTCATTATGTGCCATATGAGTTGATTATCATCTTAACCAAGGAGTGTGGAGACACTATTATGGCATGCAGATGAAATGTAGGAGTACATTTACATCGAACGTGACCATATGCCGAGCACTCTGCTATCAAGAGTAGCTCATGAAGGGTATCGGTATAAGTGTCCCTCAGATCTGAGACCACCACAGTGACTTATAAGCAACTCACTATACTTTGGTACCGAACCATCTGAGTTTCTAATTCAGTGATGGAAGGATATTGGGTACAGTCAAGTATTTATCAAATCGATGTGTGAGTCAAGATGGAATTGACCTCTCTGAATTAGTAGGAGATATGCATTAGTGTATTTTAATTTAGCAAAATCTTAGCCAGAAAAATCTATGAGATAGATTTGAAAGGTTAAAATATAATGTGGTTGAGAAAATTAGAGTTGATAGTGAAACCCTAGATCACCTTGAGCATTAGGATCAAAGTGATGAATTATACGGTAACCATATACTAGTAGGTTCTAAAAGGTTGCTTTGCAATACTTCGACCTATCTGATCATCTGGTCACCATTGCTAGATGGTTACATTGATTGGTATAGGAAGTTACTTTTATGCTACTAGCATAGGTTCGAATCTATGAGATCATACGTATTAGAAGATTTGGTCAGATCAGATGGCTGAAGAGTCAAATTAGATTGTGACTCTGGTGAGGAGTCCTATTGGGACTAAGACTCTGAAGGAGAGTCCCACTGAGACTCTACTATTAATAGAGAATTAGTTAGTAATTAACTCAATTTGATTGAGTAAAAAGCTTTGGAATAAGTCTAATTGAATGAGATTCAGTTTGACTCAGATTGGATTTGATATGATCAATCCTGATTACAAGAAAAATCTGATCCTGATTTGATCAGGATTTGGACTCAACTAATTTTTAATTAGGTTAAAAATTTAATAAGATATTTAAATTTCTAATTGAATTATATTTATTTCTATCAGTGGGTTCAATCCAAATTTTATTTGAATTAGAATTGAGTTAGAAATAAAGAGTCCTTATCAAACTAGGACTCTATCCTTATCTCCTTGCGCCACAATTGGACCCTTGCCCATATCTCCATGCCAAATAAGATTTGGCTTGACCTTTTTGGCATCAAAGTAGGAGACTCAATAAGGATGGGCAGCAATGGTTGATGACTCATAATCCTATCTCTTATCAAATTCGAATGCGATCCGAATTAGAGATAAGATGAAAATAAGAAAAGAAATTTTTCATTCAAGAAAAGTTGTTAGCACCTTAATGAATTTTTTCCTATTTTTCTTGGAGAGTCCTTGGGTGTGTCAGATACTAAAATCTTTATCCATGCCTAGGAGCCCTTTCAAAAAATTTTGGGATGCCCAAAGATGGTTTGAGGCATGGTGATTGTGGTGCCCTTTTCCTTGGATGAAAAACCTAGTCTTTGCCTATAAAATGGGGTCCCTTATTCTTGGCATCATACATCCATCCCCTTGCTGGTTTTTATTTTTTCAGAGATCTTCTTCTTCTCCTCTCTTCCTCTTTCAGATCCCTTCATCCTTTGGAGTGTCCAAGGTGCTTAAATAAAAAAGAAAAGATCAACCATCAAAGTTGCTTGCAGGCTAGCACCTCCAAGTCCCTGATTTGCGTCAGTTTTCACGTGGATTTTTTTGTAGAGGCTAGATGCCTTCATGTGGATATGAGTGACTTGAGGAACATCCTCTCCAAGCATTAGACTAGAGGAGATCTAGATAAAATTAATTTTATAATTGTTACTAACTTATCTTGATCATATTGTTAGATCTAAGATTTCAGCATCAATGAGATCGATGTTTATTTTTATTTTTAGATCTAAAGTACATCACATTTCATACTTTTTTCATGGCATAATAGTCTAGATTAGATCTTATGTATATAATTTAGATTAAATAGTTTAATCTTATTCTTTTGCTACACAAAAATTTTGAATTGCATGCATAGCACTACCTACGTCTCCTTCAATTGGTATCAGAGCCATGATTATTTTGATATGATTTATTATGCCTTTAGATATGAATTTATAATGTTAGATCTGATTATTCATGATTTAGATTAGATCTAAATATATTTATTTTTAGATCTGATTTTTATTATGTTTAGATTAGCTGTTCTGAGTAGCAAAGTACTCGGATTGGATAATCACTAGACTATCCGGTCACAGGAGCAAGTAGGGTTTTATGACCCTCTCCTTCCATTCAATGGGGTGCTCTTCATGGTGTGTAGGGGTGCCATTATGAGGTCCCATGAAGAAGAAAGTGAAAGGTGAAAATTTACTTTCTTATAAAATCTTAGATCTTGAAATCCTAAGTGTTGTTGTATGTGATGCAAGTTACGAAGAAGTTAATTACATCTCATCTTATTTAATCAAAATTATTTTGATTTAAAATTATAAAAAGTTTAGATTTGATCTAAAAGATTTTATGATTTACATGTGAAAATTATTTTCAAAATCTTAACCATGTTGATGCGAAAGCTTAATTGAGAATTAAGTGTTGAGTTGATTAGATCTAGAATTATGATTTGAGATCAAATGACGTTGCATAAAACATGAGGCATGGGTTAGCTTAAGTCAAGTCTTTCTCTTTAATTGGGTTAGACCTAATATTAGAATCAAATAATTGATTGACCATATAGAGAAATTGATTAAGTCTAATCAAATATTGAATTAGATTAATCAGAGTTTCTTTAATACAACAGTTGTAGATGGTCAAGTCCATATCTTTGATTAGATCAAATAGATCTTGATTGTAGCTCAGTGGTTGAACTCAAATCACTAAGTTGGTCCAATCAAAATTAATTAACCAATTGGTGTCTAAGGTAAGTTTGGTATTTCAACTAGTGGTTTTTAATTGGAAGTGGCTTACCAGGTCATTTCGATGGTGTTTAAAGCAAGCTTAGCAGACCCTCCCACCGATCTCACTTACTTGGCCAATTTGGTGAATTAGATTTTGATTAGATCACTAAGTGATTCGAGTTAGCCTATGCCATTAAGCTTGATCAGTGTGACTGATCTAGGTACCAGTTCAATTAGCATGACCTTAATCCGGTTCAGTAACTTAGTGAAGTCAATGGGAGGATTGTAGTCTATTGATTGATTTCTTCTTCTCTCTTCTCAAAAATTGACTAAATTCTCTAAATTATTAGATCTCTAAAATGAGCTAGTTATGAAGATAACTGGATCATAGCCTCCCATTAAGTTGGGTGATAATGGGTCCATTAGTATGATGATTATTGGAGGCCCAAAGATCTGGTACTCATCTGCTCTTGAAATTATCATTCATAATATGATGACTTAGTCGAGTCTCTCTATCAGGTGGTCAGGTTAGCCGACAAAAATTGGGTCTAATCATTTGGTAGTTAGATTCGTAAGTATGATTATGTTAATGGTTGGACCTAACCAGGGGCTTGTAGAGATGACCAAAGTCAACTGAAAAGTTATCAAGGGCTAAATCAACTACTAAAAATTATTTGGTGAAATAATTGGCTAATGAACCTACCCATGGATGCATATGGGTGAGCCGACCAAAGTCAGGCTTGTGTGTAGTCTGTGTGAATTTTAGTACCCATTACGGAATTAAAGTAATTCCTCGAATTGGAGGTAGAGGCTACCGATTTGTATAAAATAGTGAGAGAACCTTTAGACTAAAGTCCATATCTTTAGGCTTAGTATATTCATATACTAATTAGGTTATAGTTTTTTTCTTATGTGTGAGCAGATATGGCCTCAACCTTGTCGCTCTGATTACTGTTGGATAGTGAGAAGTTGATGGGATCCAATTCGATAATTAGTATCGAAAGCTTAAGATCATCCTGGAGCATGAGCGGATCCTATATGTGATTATAGATCTGGCACCTGAGAAGCCTGCTCCCAATGCTCGAGATGTGGTCGAGATACTTATTTGAAGTGGCTCAATGATTGCACCACAATGACTGCACCATGGTTCATTGCATTATGCGGGCCTCCATGAAAGACGAGTTCAGTCAAAAATTTGAAGAGGCTCAGCCACAGGAAATGCTCCAAGTGTTGCGAGAATCCTTTGGTACTCCTGACGATGTTGAGTAGCACAAGACTAGTTGCATCATTTTTAATGCTCGAATGAGGGAGGATGCATCTGTCATCGATCATGTATTGTACATGATCGAATAGATCGAGAAACTAAGCAAGCTCGGCTTTCTTTTGCATGAACAGCTGGGGAAGGATGCTATCCTGAACTCCCTACCCAAATTCTACCAACCATTTCTTAGTCATTTTAAAATGATGAAGCCTGTAATCAACTACCACGGTCTATTAAGGGTATTACAGACTTTTGAGAAGGATCATCAACTCCACAAGGAGATGATGAATTTAGTGGGAGGATCTTCATCAGCTGGGCATCGTCCCTTTAAGAAAGGAAAAAAGAAAAAAAATAAAAAGGTGCAAAGTGCTAGGAGTCAGACCGAGAAGCCCAAGTTGAAAGCTGATCAAAGTCAGGTAGAGTGCTTCTTTTGTAAGAAGCAGGATCACTGAAAGAGAAATTATCCTCAGTATGAAGCTTCTTTTGACCCGAATAGGCCAAAGAAGAAGCAGCAATCAGTTGCGGGACAAGGTACTTATATGATAACACCTTATAACTTCTCTCATTTTGATATAATGACTTGGGTATTGGATACCAAAATTTTGATTAATGTTTACAATTCATTGTAGGGTCTCTAGGTCAGTAAGAGATTTGGAAAAGATGAGAGATTCTTGAATATTGGAGATGAAAGATCAGTTTCAATTCTAGCTTTAGAAATTATCAAGCTTATATTCGAGTCTCATTCTATTGTTCTTAATGAATGTCATTACTGTCTTATTTTTTTTAAAAATATTTTTTATAGGCCTCTTGGCCAATTTGAATTATAAAATATCGATAAAAATTTTTTTTTGTGATATCATTTTGGATGGTGTTATAATATTGCGTGGACAGTTGAACAATGCAATCTATGTCGTATTTAGGCCTAATGTAATATACATGTCAAATAAACATCCTAAGATTGTTGATGTCACAAATGTCTATCTTTGGTATTGTAGGCTAGGTCATATCAACAAGAACAGGATGAACAGCTTAGCTCAAGAAGAGATTCTTGATAAAGATGATTATGAATCGTTACCTACCAGTGAGTCTTATTTACTTGAAAAGATGACCAAGTCACCTTTTATTAGAAAAGATAAATGAGCCAGTGATATTCTGAGACTAGTACATACTGATGTATGTAGACCCTTGAGCATGAGTGTCAGAGAAGGGTATTACTATTTTATTATGTTCACAGATGATCTATCGAGATATGGGTATGTCTACCTGATGAAACACAAATCAGAATCATTTGAAATATTCAAATGATTTTGTAATAAAGTAGAAAAATAAACTAGAAAGAATATTAAAATTTTTCGATCAGATCGAGGAGATGAATATCTTTTTAGTGAATTTCTGATATACTTTAAGGAGAATGGGATTCACTCTCAATGGACACCTCCTGGAATGCCACAACATAATGGTGTGTTGAAAAAGAGGAATCGAACCCTGTTGGACATGGTTCGATTCATGATGGGCTTTTCTACTCTGTCGATATCTTTTTAGGGATATGCACTCAAGTCAGCTTGTTATGTGCTTAATAGGATTCCTAGTAAGTCTGTAAGTAAAACACTATATGAGATATGGATTGGACGTAAGCCAGGCAAACTCACCTTAGGGTTTGGGGATGTTCGGCCTCTGTCAAATATTTGAAAACAGACAAACTAGGAGCCAGGTTTGATAGATGTAATTTTATTAGGTATCTCAAAGAAACTAAGGGGTATTACATTTATCTTATTGATGAACAAAAGGTGTTTGTCAGCCTTAAGGTAGTCTTTTTAGAAAAAGAATTCCTTAGGAAAGGAATTAATGCCTCTAAGGTTGAAATTGAGGAAGTTCAATAAGTAAAACAGACATAGTCTAATGAGCCCACAGAATCAGATTTGATGAGATCAAATTCAAAACCTAATGTAGAGGCACCATTAAGAAGATCCGATAGAGTATCGTATCAATCAGATAGATACTACGATTTCTTGATCTGAGATGGAGATCTTGTTGAACTCGATGAGAACAATGACACGATCACCTATATGGATGCAACATAGAGATCCGACTCTGATAGATGGCTAGAAGTCATGAAATCTAAAATGGAGTCTATGAAGGTCAATGATGTATGGATATTTGTTGACCCACCTGAAGGGGTTAAACCCATAGGGTGTAAATGTAGGAACCAGACTAGGGTTTCAGGGTTAGATCTTGAAACTTTTTCAAGATCATACAGCAGAAGACTAAAATAAATCAAAATTTATTTTCTAAAATCAGAGAATCCCTAGATCTAAGATCCTATTACATGATTATTACATAGCATTAAATCAAAAGTTAAAATATATAAATATAGCATGAACTACATGTTGATCATATCAACATGTTTCTATACTACATCTAATGTATGTATTAAACAATAGATCAGATCTATTACCATGCAAGTTAGACATTCTAACCTTGCTGATCCGGGCTTAAGGATGATGTTACAAGCCGCACATGCATCCGGCCTCTAGGAGTCATCCACACGAGCCCACGAATCTCGATCAGAAGTCCTACTTTAGGAAATCAGCACAGTATACTAGTACTACACTGATCCTTCTTTGATGGTTGATCAGGTGCCTCCTTCTTCTTGATTTGGACTCTTCCAAAGATAGAAAGTAGAAGAAGGAGTTTTAAATCTAAGACGCTCTCAGGAAACTCAAGATGGAGGGAGGAAAGATATGAAAACAAATAACCCTAGAAGAAGACCCTCTTCTTCTTCTCGTTTCTCTCTCTAGACATCCTAACTTGTGTCTATTATATCTCCACTACCCAAAGGTCTTTCTTTCTGATTTTTGGATGGCTCAAAGGTATCTTAGATCTCTATCTTTTTTTAAAATTTCATAAAGAAACTCATCTTATATAGAGAGATATGATAGAGTCCTTGTCTAGGTCAAATACCTAGTCAAGGCTTATCCAAACATGGCAAGTTAAGGGGCGCCCAACTCTTGAGCACCTCCTCCATATTTTTATGCATGGATCACCAGCAAAGGGTGCACAATATGTACCCTAAAATTCATAAAAATTTCAAAAAAAATTTGGATAAATTTGGTGCATAATTGAAAGAGTTTTGGATTTCTAAAACTCTATCTCATAGAATTCGAAATCCAAACTTATTCCTCTTTGATTTGATCCAAACCACCTTCCATGTAAAAAAGAAGAGAGGAAATCTTTTGTGAACATGGGAGAGACCTAGGAGAGGGCTTTTGTCACACAAAATAAGAGGAGATTGGCATTGAATGAGAGAGAGGGCATGGGGAAGGCTTATGTGGCGCAAGGTGGAATCCTAGTCTTACTAGGATTCTATCTCATGACTTGTTTTAATTTGGTTTCTCAAACCAAATCAAACCAAAATTAGATCAACCCAATTAAAATAGGTCTTAACCCAATTAAAAACCTAATTTAATCATATTAAATTAGATTTAAATCTGATTTAATTTTCTAATCAAATTAGAAATTAGATTGACCCAAGTCCTAGTTGAACTAGGACTAGTTTTTCCTTGCACTTGGCTTATCCAATAAACTAATTGGACTTGATCCAATTAAGCCCAAATCAAGTCTAATTAAATCATATTTAATTAGATTTAATCTCAACCCATTGGCTTAATCAAATTAAGCCAATTAGCAATCGAATTGCTAATCGATCCTCCTGCAACACTTGTACTGGTTTAAATGTCAATCGAATTGATCATTTAACCCTAGAATAATTCTTAATCGTTGATCAACCATCCGATCGGATCATGTACTCTAATGTGTGTGACCTCATAGGTCCGAACCTAAGTCAGTAGTACAGGAATAAATTTTTGTACCAATCGAAGTGACCATCTAGCAATGGTACCCGACGATCGGATAGGTCGAATGTGTAGAACAACATCCTTAGAACCCATGAGGATATAGTTTTCATATAATTCATCCCCTTAACCAAAATGATCATAGGACACCCCAGAGTTCAACTATCAACTCTGATCAGGTTGTCCACATTGTATTTCAAAATATCAAATCCATCTAATGGATTACCCTGGCCAAGGTTTTGCTAAATTGAAATATAGCGACTCATTCTTCTCCAACTCTTAGAGTGGTCAATCCCATCTCGATCACACTCTAACTTTGCAAGTACTTGACTGTGCCCAGAAGCCTTCCATCCCTGAATTAAAAATTTAATTAGTCCAGTACCAAAGCATAGTGAGTTGCTTGCAAGTCACTGAGGCGATCTCAGGTCTAAAGGACACTTATACCTATATCCCATCCGAGACATTCTCGACAGCAGAATGCTCTGGAGTTGGTCACGTTCAATGATGATGTACTCTTACATCTCACCTGTATGCCATACCAGTGTCTCCACACTCCTTGGTTAAGAGGACAACCAACCCATATGGCCTACAGTGACCTATGCTCGATAGAAGCTATCGTCCTTATTAACAGCTTATCATTTGGTCGTGAACAGTTTTAAGGACTAATCGATAAATCCTCTCTTTATCGAACTTAAATAGTCCTAAGGACTTCATCATAACAATGATGTTCATTAAAAGATGAAAGCTTATGATAAAAATACCAAATATATTTTATTTATTAACAAATCAATTACAATACTTGGTTGCTCAACCATCAACAGCTTGACGATTGGCTTTTTGAGACACATTTCCCAACAACTCCCACTTGTCCTAAAGCCACTCGGTACAGTATCTAATACCCATCTTCGACTTGTGATTGTCGAACTCCTTTATCGCCAGGGCTTTAGTGAAGGGGTCGGCCAGGTTCTCCTTTCCGTCGATCTTCTGAAGGTCGACGTCACCTCGATCCACGATCTCCCGGACCAGGTGGAAGCGGCGCAAGATGTGCTTCATCCGCTGATGTGCTTTGGGTTCCTTCGCCTGAGCTATGACACCAGTGCTGTCACAGTAGAGCAGGACTGGACCATCGAGGGAGGGTGCTACTCTGAGCTCGTTGATGAATTTTCTCGGCCATACAGCTTCCTTCGCAGCATCCGATGCTACGATGTACTCCGCTTCACAAACAGATTCTGCCATAGTATGCTGCTTGGAACTCTTCCAGCATATGGCTCCATCATTCAGAGTAAAGATATAACCCAACACGCTCCTGCTGTCATCATGGTCAGATTGAAAGCTAGAGTCTGTGAACCCCACAAGTTTCAGATCTGACTCACCATAAACCAACCATTGATCCTTAGTATTTCTCAAATACTTAAAGATGGCTTTAACCACTTTTCAGTAATTTTCTCCAGGATCAGATTGGTATCTACTCACTACTCCTAGTGAGTATGCCACATCTGGTCTTGTACATGTCATGGCGTACATGATAGATCCCACGGCTGAAGCATATGGGACTCTACTCATACGCTCTCTCTCTTCAGGAGTTGTCAGACAATCCTTCTTAGAGAGAGAAATTCCTTGGCCTATCGATAGATAGCCCTTCTTGGAATTCTCCATGCTGAACATCTTCAGTACAGTATCTATGTATATGGACTGGGATAACCCAAGCATCTTTTTAGATCTATCCCTATAGATCTTCATCCCTAGGATGTAGGATGCTTCACCCAAGTCCTTCATGGAGAACTGTGATGACAACCAAACTTTTATTCCCTGTAGTGTGGGGATGTTATTTCTGATTAAGAGAATGTCATCCACGTACAAGACAAGGAATACCACAACTAGACCATTTGCCCATTTATAGATGCAGGGCTCTTCTCCATTCTTAATGAAGCCATACATTTTGATCACCTTATCAAAACGCATGTTCCAACTCCGAGAAGCTTGCTTCAATCCATAAATGGATCTCTGAAGCTTGCACACCTTGGACTCATTTGTGGATGTAAACCCCTCAGGTTGTATCATATACACCTCTTCGGTCAGCTCTCCATTCAAGAAAGCTGTCTTTACATCCATCTGTCAGATCTCATAATCCAGATGGACAGCTATTGCAAGCATTATCCGAATGGATTTGAGCATTGCCACAGAGGAAAACATCTCATCATAGTCAATACCATAACGTTGACGATACCCCTTGGTGACCAGACGGGCTTTATAGGTCTCCACCTTTCCGTCTACACCTCTCTTCCTTTTGAAGACCCATTTACACCCAATGTGTTTAACCCCTTCAGGTAGGTCAACCAATGTCCATACATCGTTGACCTTCATGGACTCCATTTCGAATTTCATGGCTTCAAGTCATTTCTCAAAATCAGGTCTCTGCATTGCATCCATATAGGTGATCGGATCCTCATTATTCTCATCAAGTTCGATGGGATCACCATCCCGGACCAAGAAACTGTAGTATCTGTTCGGCTGATGTGGTACTCTATCAGATCGCCTTAATGGTACAGGTACATTGGGCTCCAGATATGATCTAATCATATCAGACTCAGGTTCAGCTATTGGTGTCAGTCCTTCTACCTGTTGAACTTCATCAAGTTCAATCTTAGAGGCAATGGTTTTTTCACCAAGGAACTCCTTTTCTAAAAAGATTACCTTAAGACTGACGAACATCTTTTGTTCATCAGCATGGTAGAAAAAATATCCTTTTGTCTCTTTGGGGTACCCTATGAATGAGCATTTGTCAGACCTAGGTCCAAGTTTGTCTGTGACTAATCGTTTGACATAGGCCGGGCACCCCTAGACCCTAAGGTGTGAAAGTGCTGGCTTACGTCCCGTCCATATCTCATATGAAGTCTTAATTACAGACTTACTTGGAACCCTATTTAACAGATAACAGGCCAATTCGAGTGCATATCCCCAGAAGGATATCGGCAAGCTAGCAAAACCCATCATGGATCGGACCATGTCTAACAGAGTCCGATTCCTCCTTTCAGACACACCATTATGCTGTGGTGTTCTTGGAGGAGTCCATTGGGAGAGAATTTCATTCTCTCCTAGATATGTGAGAAATTCACTAGAAAGGTATTCTCCTCCTCGATCAGATCGAAGAGTTTTAATACTCTTCTCAGTTTATTTTTCTACTTCACTTCGGAATCGTTTAAACATTTCAAATGAATCCGACTTATGTTTCATCAGATAGACATATCCATATCGGGATAGGTCATCTGTGAAGTTATGAAGTAGAAATATCCACCTCTAGCATTGGTGCTCATGGGCCCGCATACATCAGTATGTACTAGGCCCAAGAGCTCAGTAGCTCTCTCACCTTTTTCAGTAAAAGGTGACTTGGTCATTTTACCAAGAAGACAGGACTCACAAGTTGGAAGTGATTCATAATCACTGACTTCAAGAATTTTCTCTTGAGTCAACTTGTTTATTCTGTTCTTGTTTATATGACCTAGCCTACAGTGCCATAAGTAGATATCTGACACACTATCTAATCTAGGGTGCTTGCCAGTAGAATAGACTCTTATCGGGCTTGATCTTTCTGGTCTGGCTCTGCATTGATGTCCCAGCCTGAACTTGCAGCTTCTTCACTTTCTTCTTCTTGTTCTTCTTTCCTTTCTTAAAAGGTCGAGAACCAGAAGATGAACCTCCCACTAAGTTTACCGACTCCTTGTGAAGTTGGTGATCCTTCTCAAAGTTCTGAAGCAACCCCAGTAACCCGTGGTAGTTCTCTTCAAGCTTTGTCATTCTATAATGAGTGAGGAATGGGAGATAAGACTTTGGCAGCAAGTTCAGTATTGCATCTTTCCCAAGCTACTCATGCAAGGGAAAGCCGAGCTTGCTCAATCATTCCATCAGCTCGATCATGTACAATACATGATCAGTGATAGAGGCATCATCCCATATTTTGGCATTGAAGATGGCACAACTAGTCTTGTGCCTCTCTATGTCATTGGGTGTACCAAAGGCATCCTCCAACACTAGAAGCATGTCCTTTGGCTGAGCCATCTCGAATCTGCGACTGAACTCGTCACTCATGGCAGCCAGCATGATACAGCGCACCGTGGTCCAGTCACTGAGCCACTTCTGGTAAGTGTCTCTAACTGTTCCACATGCATTGGCAGCTGGCTCCTCAGGTGCAAGATCTATTATCACATATAGGATCCATTCATGCTCCAGGACTATCTTCAACTTTCGATACCAGCTATCGAAGTTGGGTCCCACCAACTTATCATTGTCCAACAATGATCGGAGTTATAGGGAAGTGGCCATATTTGCACAAAGGAGAACCATAACCTAATTAGTAATTGATTCATTAAACCTAAAGATTTGGACTTTAATCAAAAGGTTTCTCCCACTATTTTATTCAAATTGGTAGCCTCTACCTCCAATTCGAGGAATTACCATAATTCCTTAGTGGGTACTAGAATCCACTTAGACTGCACACAAGCCCAACTTTGGTTGGCTAACCCATGTACATCTAAGGGTAGGTTCATAACCAATTGTTTCTCTAAATAATTTCTAGTAATTTTAATTTTTTCCCAGAAACCTAATCAGTAGGCTTTGGCCTCCACTATAAGGATTCGGTTAGGTCCAACCATTAACATGATCATACTTGGTGTACTAACCAACGAATGATTAAGTCCAACTTTAGTTGGCTCACCTAACCACTATTAGAGAGACACTTCCAAATCGTCATATGATGAGTGATAATTCCATAAGTCAACAAGCACCAGGCCTTTGGGTTTGCAATGATTATTGAGTTAATGGACTCATTATCAAACACCTTAATGGGAGGCTATGACTCAGTTATCTCCATAACTTTATCATTTTAAGGACCTAATAATTTTAGAGGATTTAAATAATATAGAGGATGAGGTCAGATGAACCAACTTATCATGATCCTCCCACTGGCTTCACCAAGTCAGCTTAAGGGAGACCAGGGATGGTCTAGGAGCACCTAAATCAGTCACACTGATTTACCTAGCTGACATGGGTCAGCTCGAATAGTCAAGTGATCTGATCAAAACATAATTTTACCAAGAGGCCAGGTAAGTTTGATCAGTGGGAAGGTCTGCCAAAGCTTGTCTTAGACACCATCAGAAATGGCCAGGTAAGCGGGCTCCCAATTAAAAACCACCAGTCTGGTTTACCTTAGACACCAACTGGTTTAATTAGTTTCAATTAGATCAACCTAACAGTTCGTGCTAGACCGCTTAGCCAAGAATCAAGTCCATTTGGTTCTCGTTAAAGACATGGACTTGACCAACTACAACTATTGTAATTGATCTAGAGAATCCTTGACCTAATCTAAAATAATAATTGATTAGATTTAGTCAATTCTCTAATTAAGTCCATCTTTAATCTAACCATAGGTCTAACCCAATTAATGGACCTAATTCTCACTAACCCATTAACCCAATGTGTTATGATTTGTGTCTTAGGTTCTTCAATTCACAATCCTAGAACCTAATCAAATAATTTCTTAATTCTTAATTAAGTTTTGGGCTGAGGGTTGGGTTCGGCTTTCCAAAAAAATAATTTTCATATTTGTAAAATAATTTTATAATATGATTCTACCAACCATATTGCATGTTTGATTCATAATCAAGATACAAGTGAAATAAACATGAAACTACTTTAGATCTAATCTAAACAGGTTCATGTAATTGAAACAGTTTCAACTTTAAACAATTTCTTTGCACAAAAAATATTTAACAAAGAGATTTTATTTCAGATTTAAACACCTTTTAAATCTAATAAATCATAAATTTAATCTAGATCATATCTAACAAATTTATGATTAAAGATAGATCTACACAAACTAGGACAACCTTTACACTGTAAGGGGTAAACCTTACAGCAGGACAACCTTGCAGTTCGTGATTGATCTAAAATTTTAATTTTAAATTTAATAATCAGATTATAAATTAGATCTAATCTAAGAAATAATCTAAGCATGTATAAATAATTATGTAATAAAGAACCTAGACTCTGATACCAATTGTAGGAACCAGATCTAGGGTTTCAGGGTTAGATCTTGAAACTTTTTCAAGATCATATAGCGGAAGACTAAAATAAATCAAAATTTATTTTTTAAAATCAGAGAATTCTTAGATCTAAGATCTTATTATATGATTATTACATAGCATTAAATCAAAAATTAAAATATATAAATATAGCATGAACTACATGTTGATCATATCAACATGTTTCTATACTACATCTAATGTATGTATTAAACAATAAATCAGATCTATTACCTTGCAAGTTAGACATTCTAACCTCACTGATCCGGGCTTAAGGATGATGTTGGAAGCTGCACACATGTCTGGCCTCTAGGAGTCATCCACACGAGCCCACAAATCTCGATCAGAAGTCCTGCTTCAGGAAATCAGCACAGTATGCTAGTACTGCACTGATCCTTCTTTGATGGTTGATCAGGTGCCTCCTTCTTCTTGATTTGGACTCTTTCAAATATGAAAAGTAGAAGGAGGAGTTTTAAATCTGAGATGCTCTCAGAAAACTCAAGATGGAGGGAGGAAAGATATGAAAACAAATAACCCTAGAAGAAGACCCTCTTCTTCTTCTCGTTTCTCTCTCTAGACATCCTAACTTGTGTCTAATATATCTCCATGACCCAAAGGTCTTTCTCTCTGATTTTTGAATGGCCCAAAGGTCTCTTAGATCTCTATCTTTTTTTAAAATTTTATGAAAAAACTCATCTTATATAGAGAGATATGATAGAGTCCTTGTCTAGGTCAAATACCTAGTCAAGGCTTATCCAAACATGGCAAGCTAAGGGGCGCCCAACTCTTGAGCACCTCCTCCATATTTTCATGTATGGATCACTAGAAAAGGGTGCATAATGTGTACCCTAAAATCCATAAAAATTCCAAAAAAAATTTGGATAAATTTGGTGTAAAATTGAAAGAGTTTTGGATTTCTAAAACTCTATCTCATAGAATTCGAAATCCAAACTTATTCCTCTTTGATTTAATCCAAACCACCTTCCATGTAAGAAAGAAGAGAGAAAACCTTTTGTGAACGTGGGACAAACCTGGGAGAGGGCTTTTGTCACACAAAATAAGAGAAGATTGGCATTGAATGAGAGAGAGGGCATGGGGAAGGCTTATGTGGCGCAAGGTGGAATCCTAGTCTTACTAGGATTCTATCTCATGACTTATTTTAATTTAGTTTCTCAAATCCAATCAAACCAAAATTAGATCAACCCAATTAAAATAGGTTTTAACCCAATTAAGAACCTAATTTAATCAGATTAAATTAGATTTAAATCTGATTTAATTTTCTAATCAAATTAGAAATTAGATTGACCCAAGTCCTAGTTGAACTAGGACTAGTTTTTCCTTGCACTTGGCTTATACAATAAACCAATGGACTTGATCCAATCAAGCCCAAATCAAATTTAATTAAATCATATTTAATTAGATTTAATCTCAGCCCATTGGCTTAATCAAATTAAGTCAATTAGCAATCGAATTGCTAATCGATCCTCCCGCAATACTTGCACTGGGTTAAATGTCAATCATATTGATCATTTAACCCTAGAACGATTCTTAATCATTGATCAACCATTCGATCGGATCATGAACTCTAATGTGTGTGACCTCATAGGTCCGAACCTAAGTCGGTAGTATAGAAATAAATTCCTGTACCAATCGAAGTGACCATCTAGCAATGGTACCCGACGACCGGATAGGTCGAATGTGTAGAACAACATCCTTAGAACCCATGCGGATATAGTTTTCATATAATTCATCCCCTTAACCAAATTGATCATAGGATACCCCAGAGTTCAACTGTCAACTCGGATCAGGTTGTCCACATTGTATTTCAAAATATCAAATCCATCTAATGGATTACCCTGGCCAAGGTTTTGCTAAATTGAAATACAGCGACTCATTCTTCTCCAACTCTTGGAGTGGTCAATCCCATCTCGATTATACTCTGACTTTGCAAGTACTTGACTGTGCCCAGAAGCCTTCCATCCCTGAATTAGAAATTCAGTTAGTCCAGTACCAAAGCACAGTGAGTTGCTTTCAAGTCACTGAGGCGATCTCAGGTCTAAGGGACACTTATACCTATATCCCATCAGAGACATTCTCGACAGCAGAATGCTCTGGAGTTGGTCACGTTCAATGATGATGTACCCTTATATCTCACCTGTATGCCATACTAGTGTCTCCACACTCTTTGGTTAAGAGGACAACCAATCCATATGGCCTACAGCGACCTATGCTCGATAGAAGCTGTCGTCCTTATTAACAGCTTATTATTTGGTCGTGAACAATTTTAAGAACTAATCGATAAATTTCTCTCTTTATCGAACTTAAATAGTCCTAAGAACTTCATCATAACAACGGAGTTCATTAAAAGATGAAAGCTTATGATGAAAATACCAAATATATTTTATTTATTAACAAATCAATTATAATACTTGGTTGCTCAACCGTCAACAGCTTGACGATTGGCTTTTTGGGACACATTTTTCAACAGTAAATGGGTCTTCAAAAGGAAGAGGAGCACAGATGAAAAGGTGAAGATCTATAAAGCTTATTTGGTTGCCAAGGATTATCTCAGCATTATGGTATTGACTATGACATGATATTTTTTCCTGTGGCAATACTCAAATCCATTTGGATAATGCTTGAGATAGCAGCATACATGGACTATAAAATCTGGCAAATGGATATGAAAATAGCTTTTCTAAATGGAGAGCTATGAGAAGAAGTGTATATGATATAGCCTGAGAGTTTCACATCCACAGATGAGTCCAAGGTGTGCAAGATTCAGAAATCTATTTATGGATTGAAGCAGGCATCCAGGAGTTGGAACATGCATTTTGATAAGGTTATCAAAACATATGGCTTCGTTAGGAACCAAGAAGAACCCTGCATTTATAAATGGGTAAATGATTCTGTAGTTGTATTCCTCATTCTGTATGTGGATGACATTCTCTTAATCAGGAATGACATCCCTGCATTACAAGGGATAAAAGTCTAGTTATCATCTCAATTTTTAATGAAAGACTTGGAAAAAGCATCCTACATCCTTGGGATGAAGATCTATAGAGATCGATCAAAAAGGTTGCTTGGATTGTCCCAATCCACATACATAGATACCGTGCTAAAGCGATTCAGCATGGAGAATTTGAAGAAAGACTATTTATCGATAGGCCATGAAATTTTTCTCTCGAAGAGGGATTATCAAACAACTCCTCAAGAGAGAGAGCGTATGAGTAAAATTTCATATGCTTCGATAGTGGGTTTCATAATGTACGTCATGACATGTATGAGACCAAATGTGGCATACTCACTAGGGATAGTGAGTAGATACCAGTCTGATCTAGGAGAGAACCACTGGAAGATTGTAAAGACCATCCTTAAGTATTTGAGAAATACTAAGGACCAGTGGCTTGTATATGGTGAAACTAACTTGAAACTAATGGAGTTTATTGACTCCACCTTTCAGTCAGACCATGATGATAGTAAGAGTATGTCGGATTATATTTTTACACTAAACAGTGGAGTAATCTGCTGAAAAAATTTCAAGCAGCATACTATGGCTGACTCCATTTATGAAGCGGAGTACGTCGCGGCATTCGATGCTGCGATAGAAGCTATATGGTTGCGGAAGTTCATCGACGAGCTCAGAGTGGCACTATTGCTTCAAGAATTGATTTTGATGATCACAAATCATTTGAGGGGACTACTAATGAATTTTTTATCCTTGAAAAATATTTTAATGATGTTTCAGATAGTCCAAAATATTAAGTTTGAAAAGCTCCATCAAGTGTACCAAAATTGATGTTTCTACAAGTTGAAGCTTTTTTTGAAGCTTTTTGAAAGTGTCAAATTGATTTAAATTCATTTAAGAGTATTTGGTAGTATTTTGATAAGTTTCAGATCTTAAATATATGAGAAATCAGGTTGGAACAAAATGGGGGGACACAATTGGGTCATCCCCTTCCATTGGATAGCAGACACGCTCTGTTTTTGACTTGTGGCATGCAGTGGAACGACCCATCAAATGACCCCTAAGACCCTGAGACCAAAACAGAGAGTCTGTTTTTCAGACTGGCCAAATGAAGCGATCCATGAGACTTCCCAATCACAGTGGGATGACCCATAGGACATTCTCTTCTGGGTGAACCTCGTAATAGCTAGTTTTCAACCCATTTTTGGTACATTTAATGTGCATTAAATACTTTCTAACGGCTCTTAACCGACACTAAGATACTCTCAAGTCCAAATGAAAGCTATAACTGCTCTCTAGAAGTAGAAAATCAACTAAGATTCATGCATTCAAGCTCACATTCCTGAAAGTGAAAGAAATCTCTAAAAAGAGAGGAAAGAAGCATTCAATCAGCTCACCAACCACTCTCCAGCTGCATTCAAGTGTGCCAATCAATTGAGGGTATTCAGCAAAGGCTTCTTTCCCTTAAGTATTATATTTTTATTGTATTTATTGTGCTCATTTAAGATGCTGTTGTGTTGAAATTTCTGTACACTGTGTTCTTGCTATTGTATTTTGGGTTTTGAGTTTTGAGGGATTTTAAAACTCAAATAGGTTGATCCAAACCTAAAATCAGAGTGTTGTAGGTTGGCTTGTATCCAAAAAATAAGTGTTCTTGCTTGAATAGCAAGGGTTGGTGTTATCCGATGAGTTGTATCTTGTAATCCTTTTAGTGGATTGAATTTTCAAGTAGGGACTTGAAAAGTAGATATAGGTGTAAGGTTGGCACCGAACCACTATAAATCTCTTCTATTTATTGTGCTTGCATCTTTTCATTTATTCTTTATACTTTATACTTGTTTACTTGTTATTTGAGGTTGATTTCATTCTCTTAGCTAATCTATTTACTCCACTCAATAAGTATAGCACATTACTTGAGTTCACTAATCACATAAATTTTAAAAAGACCCAATTCATCCCACCTCTTAGGCTTTATATCTAAGAAACAAGTGGTACCAGAGCTCAATTCTCTAGCCCTTGATTTAACCATCAAGAGCCAAAGATCCATGGCAGCCCAATTTGGCACATCTCTAGTCGACGGGCAATCCACAAACCAACCTTCATTTTTCAATGGGTCAAACTACACCTATTGAAAAGCTTGGATGAAAATTTTCATTCAAACACTTGACTATGATATATGAAGTATTATAGTAAATAGACCCCACACACCCACTAAATTGATTGATGGTGTGTCTCTTCCTAAGCCGGAAGTTGAAGGAATAAATTTGATATGAAAATAGCTCAGCTTAATGCTAAAGCCATGAATATCTTATATTGTGCCTTAGATGCAAATAAATTTAACCATATTTCTATTTGTAATTCAACTAAAAATATTTGGGATAGGTTAGAAGTCACACATGAAGACACAAACCAAGTAAAAGAGTCTAAAATTAATATGTTTATGCACAACTATGAATTATTTAAAATAAAATCTGAAGAGTCAATAACTCAAATATTAACTCATTTCACTGACATCATAGACGGTCTAAAAAATCTTGATAAGTGTTATTCTAATAGTGATCTTTTGAGAAAAGTACTTAGGTCTCTACCAAGATCATGGGAGGCAAAGGTCACTATGATTCAAGAAGCCAAAGACTTAAACACTCTACCTTTGGAGAAGCTACTTGGATCTCTCATGACCCATGAACTAACCATAAAGTAATATTCTAAAGAAGAGACCAGAAGAAAGAAGACAATAGCTCTCAAATCCACAGCTCAAGAAGAAAAAGATTTAGAAAAATCAGAGAACAGCGAAGAAGATGAGGACTTAGCCTTAATCATCAAAAAATTCAAATATTTTATGAGGAAAAGAAGATAAGAGATCAAGAGAAGACCACCAGCTAATGAAAGCCAAGTAAAGAAAAAAAAGAGTAGCTCATCATCTATTATGAGTGCAAGAAGTAGGGCCACTTCAGATCGGACTGTCTCCAGTTCAAGAAAGGTCAGAAGAAGTTCAAAAAGAAAAATACAATGATAGCCATGTGGAGCGATAGTGATGACTCCATCTCAGATGAAGAATCTCATGAAGAAGCCAACCTGTATCTTATGGCACAAAAAAATGAGATAATCCCTGAAACTCAAAATAAATTTTCTTATGATGAACTGCAAGAAGCTTTTCATGAGCTTTTAAATGATCTAAAAAAATTAGGATTGAAAAATAAAAATTTGAAATTAAAAAATCAAGCATTAGCTCAAGAAAAAGAAGAAGTTGACAGTAAAAATAAAAAATTAGAAATAAAGAATCAAACTCTATTGAAAGAAAAAGATGAAATTTCAGACTTAAACAAAACTCTTGTAAAAGCAAATCAGGATCTAAAGGAAGAGGTAACCAAATTGAAACCAATAGTTGATAGATTTACTCTAAGTTTAAATAAACTTCAAATGATTATTGATAGTCAAAAAGCTATATATGATAAAATCAAACTTGGCTATAATACTCTTAAAAAATAAAAATTTTTGAAAAATATTTTTGTTAATGCATCCATGAGCAAATTGTTAAATATTACTTATTTTCAATGTGGCAAAGTTGGACATAAAGCTTATATATGCTTATCAAATAAATTTATTGATACAAATATTAAGAAAATATGGGTTTCAAAAAGAACCATTGTGACTAACCCCAAAGGACCCAAGTTAGCTTGAGTAACTAAAGTTAAAACTTGATTTTATGTGTGCAGGTGTGTCTTGCATTCCAAGCAACAAAACGAAAGTGGTATCTTAATAGTGGGTGCTCAAGACACATGACTGATGATGAATCTCAATTTATCATATTGAAAGCTAAAAATAGAGGGATGGTCACCTTTAGGGATAATGGCAGAAGGAAGATCATCGGTATTGGTAACATTGGTATCACTCCCTCCACTAGTATTGAAAATATGTTACTTGTAGATAGTCTCAAGCATAATCTTTTAAGTATTAGTCAATTATATGATAAAATTTATAAAATAGTTTTTGAATCATCTATGTACATTGTAATTAGTCTTTTTGATTATAGTACTAGATTCATTGGGCATAGGTATGGCAATGTTTACATGGTTGATTTGGATAATTTTTTCATGCAAACCATGCAATGTCTTGTGGCCATGAATGCTAAAATCAATGAGACTAGTTGGCTTTGGTATCGTAGGCTTGCACATATTAGTATGCACATACTTTCTAAAATCATTAAAAAGGATTTGGTTTTTGGTTTACCAAAAATATATTTTGACAAAGACAAAATTTGTGATGCATGATAATTAGGTAAATAAACAAGAGTTTCTTTTAAATCTAAGAATATTGCTTCAACTTCTAAACCTTTAGAACTTTTACATATGGATTTGTTTGGTCCTACAAGGATAACTAGTCTAAGAGGTAAAAGATATGGCTTTGTAATTATTGATAATTTTTCATGTTTCACTTGGGTTTTGTTTTTAGCACCTAAAGATGAAGCATTTTCAGTATTTTTTATATTTTGTTGAAAGATTTTAAATGAAAAAGGTTTACCAATGTTTCAATTCATAGTGACCATGGCATTGAATTTAAAAATAAGGATTTTAAAAAATTTTATGATGAAAAAGGTATAGATCATAATTTTTTAGCACCTAGAATACCACAACAAAATATAGTAGAAAGAAAAAATAAGATTCTTGAAAAAATGGCCCGTACCATGCTATGTGAGAGCAAGCTCCCAAAGTTCTTTTAGGAAGAAGTAATCAACATAGCATGTTACATCTTAAACCATGCTTTAATAAGACCAATTCTAAAAAAAATACCTTATGAATTATGGAAGGGTAGAAAATCTAACATAGGATATTTTCATATTTTTGGTTGTCACTGTTTTGTTTTAAATAATGACAAAGATAGCTTAGGTAAATTTGATGCTAAATCTGATGAATCTATCTTTCTCGATTTTTTCACTTCTAGCAAAATTTTTAAAATATTTAATAAAAGAACACTATAGTGGAAGAGTCAATTCATGTAGTTTTTGATGAAGCTAATGATCTTCTAACAAGAAAGAGAGAGGATGCTGATGATGCAGGTATCATAGAAGATGGAATGAAAGAGCTCACCATCAATAACTCAAATGTGTAAAAAAAAAAACAATTGAAAGAAAAATATGAGGATGAAAGCATCAATGATCTAAACATTCAAGAACAACCTTAAGATACAAATAATCTTCCAAGGAAATGGAGGTATGTCCACAATCACTCCAAAAAATTAATCATTGGTGATCCGACACAAGGGGTAAAAACTAGATCCTCTCTTAGAGATATATGTAATTATGTAGCTTTTGTTTTATACCTAGAACCTAAAATAATAGATGAAGCTGAAAAAGATCATAACTAGATAATTACCATATAAGAAGAGCTAAATCAATTTGAAAGAAATAATGTATGGACTCTTGTTGCTAGACCTAAAAATCATCCAATAATCGGAACAAAATGGATATATAGGAATAAATTAGATGAAGATGGTAATGTAATAGAAATAAAGCAAGATTAGTTGCTAAAGGATATGATCAACAAGAAAGAATTGATTTTGATGAAGCATTTGCACTTGTTGCTAGATTAGAAGCTATAAGAATGCTGCTTGCTTTTGTATATTTTATGAACTTTAAATTATTTCAAATAGTTGTTAAAAGTACTTTTCTAAATGGTTATATTGCTGAAGAAGTATATGTAGAGCAAACCCCAGACTTTAAAAATCATGAATATCTAGATCATATATTTAAGTTAAACAAAATATTATATGGTTTAAAATAAGTTCCTAGGGCTTGGTTGAAAGATTAAGTAAGTTCTTACTAAAAAATAATTTTTTAAGAGAAAAAGTAGATACAACTCTTTTTATAAAACGAAAAGATAAAAAAATTTTAGTTATACAAATATATGTTGATGATATTATATTTGGGTCTACTAATGAAGCTTTATGTCAAAAATTTGTCAAGCTCATATAGAGGGAGTTCGAGATGAGTATGATGGGAGAACTCACTTTCTTCCTCAAACTCCAGATCAAGCAAATGAAGGAAGGGATCTCCATCATCCAAAGTGAGTACACAAGAGAATTATTAAAGAAATTTGGAATGGAGAGCTTCAAAAATGTAAGTACACCTATGACCCCTTCCTGTAAATTAGATAAAGATAAATATGGCAAGAATGTTGATTCAAAGCTTTATAGAGGTATGATAGACTCTTTGTTATATCTTACTGCTAGTAGATCTGATATAATGTTCAGTGTATATATATGTACTTTTCAGTCAAATCCTAAGAAATCTCACTTAAATGCTGTTAAAAAATTTTCAAATACTTAAAAGAAATACAAAATCTAGGACTTTGGTTCTCTAAGTAATCTTCTTTGGATTTAATAGGTTACTCAGATGCAGATTTTACTGGATATAGGTTAGATAGAAAAAGTACTAGTAAAACTTATCAATTTTTAAGAGTGAACTAAATCTCTTGGTTTAGCAAGAAGAAAAATTCGATGGCATTATCTACCACCGAGGTCGAGTATATTACAGTCGAAAGTTTTTATGCTCAAATCTTATGGATTAAGCAATAGCTCATAAATTTTGAAATTGAACTTAAAAATATTTTCATAAGATGTGATAACACTAGTGTCATTAATTTCATCAAAAATCCAATCAACACTCTAGGTCAAAATATATTGAAATTGGACATCATTTTATAAGAGAACATATTCAAAATAATGATGTACTACTTGAATACATAAATACTAAAAAGCAATTAGCTGATATTTTCATCAAAACATTAAATAAAAATAAATTTTATAAAATTAAAAAGAAATTGGGCATCTTAGATCCTTCTACTTGATCTCTAATTATAATTTCACTCTCAAAATCTATCCAAAATCTCTTGATATCATCATCTTAATTTTGGGAGGCATCTATCTTTTTTCTTAGATTATTTCAAGTCAATTAAAAAATCATTAGTGTTATTCAGATATGATCTCAAATTTTTTTTCCATTGAAATTCTCTATCAAAAATTATACCAAAATTTATCCAAACTCTACATGATCATCTCAAGTCAATGCAAGTCTTTTCAATTTTTTTTTGATTTTTTTTTTGATTTTTGAATTATTTTCTCATTGCTTGAATTTTTTTTGGATGGGACGACCCATGGGACGTCCCAATTGATCAGGTTAGTGGATTTTGTATAGGCCAACCCATTTAATTTTCTCACTTAATACCTAAGTGGGGTGACTCAATTACTATGCTTCTTCCTCCTCTTTTTGTCCCATACCGAAACCCTTCTCCAAACTCTCAACCAGCCACAATCTCCCAAATCCACCCAAAAATCTCTGATTTCTATCTCAAAATCTTGGGGAAACACATCCTCTCAGCATATCTTTGATCAAAACCCTCTCATTCTAGCTCTCCATCAAACCCTTAAGCCCTAATTTCTAAAATTTGAAACAATCACCTCAAAATCCCTTACTTCTCTTCATTTCCATCTATCATTCATCCTTTTCTACTCTCTTGGTCGGTTCTCTTGCTCTCATTGGGACAATGGCCCCCAAGATGCGGCTACCACAAAGAAGGAAGTCTGTGAGGCCTTTGGAAGCTGAAGAAAGAAGGAAGAGGACTGCTCAAGTTTCAGTTCAAGTCTCTCCTCCCATAACCCTAAGTAAGATCCCTCTATTTGCATGAAAGGTTGCCTTGAGAAGAAATGTTGATTTTCAATTCTTAAAAAGTGATGGATTTACTATTGGTGAAAATTTAATCAAACAAGGGTGGAGAATTTTTTGTAGTTTGTCTGAACCCGTATACATTGATCTGGTCAAGGAGTTTTATTCTAATTTAGTTTTCACTGATGGGGTTCTAAGATCAGGGTGTTCAAATTATACTAAATGCTCCTAGGCTGGGTAGACTTCTTCAGATGTCTTGTGAAGGTAGTTGCCTCGATGAGCTTCTAAAGAAAAAAATTGGGCTCAGGACCATTTTAGGAAGAGAGGATGTGGAGCAGTTCATGAAAATTGAGGCTAAGGATTTGAGTGTGGAGATAAGCTTGCTCCACCATATGATTTTTAGGATGTTCTTCCCTAGAGGGGGTAGATATGATTTGATGACTAGTTGAGACATCTGTTTGATGCACAATGTAGTCTCCAAATCTTCACTAAATCTACCATTCCTGATGATTGATGCCATGAGAGAGGCCTTGAATAGATCCAAAGCTCCCTTACCCTATGGAATGGCTCTGACGGTGATATTTAGGGAGTCTGATGTGAGCTTTGAGGGGGAGGTTATTTGAAGATTATCGAATACTGACACCTACAACGACCACTCCCTTCAACACATGGGATTTATCAGAGTGGATGGTTGTTGAACCAAGGGACGAGGTGCTGCAGTCGAGGAGGTGGAGGAGGAGCATGCTGAGGGGGAGGAACCCTCATCACCACCTGAGCCCAGGCAGAGCCCTGATGTTTCGTTTGTATCGGAGCCTGAGACAGGACCCTCAGTCAATGCACACCCATCTACGAGCCATGCCGTGCCATCTTCTTTTAGTATGAGGGAGGATGAGATGGGACTATTAGCTGAGCAAGTAGCAGATATTCTCTCCATCCAGCAGTAGCAGTTTCAGGAGTAGATCTTTCAGCAGCTCCATCAGTTTCAGCAGTATCAGTAGTAGATCCTCCAGCAGGTGCAGCAGCAACAATAGTATCATCCACCTCAGTCGAGCTCTTTTTCTGTCTCTTCCTTAGACTCTCAGTAGTGCCACACATTTCCTCACTGGTACAGCTTTTATCTGACCTGAGCTCCAGACTGGAGAGTGTAAAAAGCTCCATGCTCAGATTTAGTGGCAAGATCTTTGATATTGAGAGGGAGATCAGACTGATACTGGATTCACTATTAGCAAGAGCGAGCACATCGAGCAACTATTCACCTCAGTTAGCTGATCTAGCTTGAGAGGTTGAGAGACTCCATAGCCTGCTTCAATCGATACTTGAGCTGATCCGGGTTGATATCAGAGACTCGAGGGACTTTGTTTCCTCTAATCTTGAGGTGCTCAGAGTTTTCATGAGAGGAGTCCTATCCCAGCTAGATGCCATTAAGACTCAGCTCCAGTCTAGACTCTCTGTATCTAGTGAGTGTGGCACTTTTGTTTAGCCTATCACCTTTCATCCTTTGACTTCTTCTATTCAGACCAGACCATCCAGTCGAGGTCGAGGCTGATTCTATTTCAGTTATTTTGATCTTGAGTTTGATATCCATGCTCCCTGATCTGATCATTTTGTATTAGCAGTTTTAGGTTACATACTACTTAGTTGTTGTATTATGTTTTATTTTGTTGTAATTAATGTATGAGGTTATCTATTATCATTACTTTATTGGCCAACCTCTGTTTATATATGAATGAATGAATGTCTGTTACATTTAAAATTATCCTGATACCTGATGTACCATCATAGCTCATTAAAAATCTTACTCTCTCTAGTCCATTTTTGATTCTTGCTCTGATACTTTCATCTTTGCCTTGATATCAAAATACTCTAATACATTTTTTTTTGATTTTACAAAATACTCTGATATATTTATTTTTGATTCTTGCTCTGATACTTTCATCTTTGCTTGGATACCAAAATAAGGAAGAGAGAAAGAAAAATTCTTTTTATATACATATTGCTCTGATACTAAAAACAAGGAAGAGAAAAAGAAATTTTTTTAGGAAAATTTTTTTCAAAATGGTCAAAATGGTTACATTCATCTTTTTCATATAAGAAAGGAGAGAATTTTGCTGATTAAAAATAATTTTTGAAAAATCCTAATACCTTCACAAATAATTTTCAGTAAAATAATTTAAAATATTACAACTTGCTGAAAATATGTATCTCATGATATTCTATGCTTAATCTTTGACATGTTCCTATAAGTACTTCACAAACTCAATCCCTTGAGCTTTGTGGATCTTTTTTATGAATACTCAAATATTTTGTCATCATCAAAAAGGAGGAGATTGTTGCTTCAAAAATTAATTTTGATGATCACAAACTATTTGAGGAGATTACTAATGAATTTCTTATCCTTGGAGAATATTTTAGTGATGTTTCAGGTAGTTCAAAATATTGAGTTTGAAAAGCTCCATCAAGTGTGCCATAATTGATGTTTCTGCAAGTTGAAGCTTTTTTTGAAGCCTTTTGGAAGTATCAAATTGATTTAAATTTATTTAAGAGTATTTAGCAGTATTCTGGTAAGTTTTAAATCTTCAATGTATGAAAAATTAGATTGAAACAAAATGGGACGACCCAACTAGGTCATCCCCTTCCATTGGGTAGCTGGCACGCTCTATTTTTGGCTTGTGGCACGTAGTGAGATGACCCATGAGATGACCCCTAAGACATTGAGACCAAAATAGAGAGTCTGTTTTTCAGACTGGCCAAATGAGATGACCCATAGGACTTCCTAGTCACAGTGGGATGACCCATTCTGGGCGAACCTCATAACAGCTAGTTTTCAGCCTATTTTTGGTGCATTTAATACACATTAAACCCTCTCTAATGGCTCTTAACCGATACTAAGACACTTTTAAGTCCAAATAGAGGCTATAAATGCTCTCTAAAAGTAAAAAATTAATTAAGATTCATGCATTCAAGCTCACATTCGTGAAAGTGAAAGAAATCCCTAAAAAGAGAGGAAAGAAGCATTCAATCAGCTCACCAACTAATCTCCAGCTGCATTCAAGTGTGCCAATCAATTGAGGATGTTCAGAAAAAATTTCTTTCTCTTAACTATTATATTTTTATTACATTTATTATGCTTATTTAAGGAGCTATTGTGCTGAAATTCCTGTACACTGTGTTCTTGCTATTGTATTTTAGAAATCCCTAAAAATAGAGGAAAGAAGCATTCAATCAGCTTACCAACTACTCTCTAGCTGCATTCAAGTGTGCCAATCAATTGAGGATGTTCAGCAAAGGTTTCTTTCTCTTAAGTATTATATTTTTATTATATTTATTATGCTCATTTAAGGAGCTGTTATGCTGAAATTCTTGTACACTGTGTTCTTGCTATTGTATTTTAGGTTTCGAGTTTTGGAGGGTTCTAAAACTTGGATAGGTTGATCCAAACCTAAAATTGAAGTATTATGGGTTGGCTTGTATTCAAAAAATAAGTATTCTTGCTTAGATAGCAAGGGTCGGTGTTATCCGATGAGTTGTATCTTGTAATCTATTTAATGGATTGAATTTTCAAGTAAAGACTTGGGGAGTTGATGTACGTGCAAGGTTGGCACCAAACTACTATAAATCTCTTATATTTATTGTGCTTGCATCTCTTCATTTACTCTTTGTGCTTTATAATTGCTTGTTATTTGAGGTTGATTTCATTTTCTTAGCTAATCTATTCACTCCACTCAACAAGTATAGCACATTACGTGAGTTCACTAATCACACAAACTTTAAAAAGATCCAATTCAACCTCCCTCTTGGGCTCCATATCTGGACAACAAGCACCCTTTGTTGATGGCCCTATATGCCTATACTACGACAACATTGGAGCCATTGCTCAAGTCAAGAAGCTATAGTCCCATCAGTGCACCAAGCATATTCTGCATCGCTATCACCTTATCCGAAAGATCATGGATCGAGGTCATGTCGACTTTCAGAAGATTGACGAAAAAAAAAATCTGACCGACCCATTTACTAAAGCTCTCGGAATCAAAGAGTTTGATGATCACAAATCGAAGAAGGGTATACGATATTATATCGATTGGTTTTAGTCCAAGTGGGAGTTGTTGAGAAATATATCCCAAAACCAATCATTAGATGATTGTACTCATTCTTGTAAATGTATATGAATTTATATTAATAAAAGTTATTTAATATTTTTTATTACAAATTATCTATCTTTGAACTCATATGTTGTAATGAAGTCCTTAGGACTATAATTAATCTACAAAGAAAGATTTATCGTTTAGTCCTTAAAAGTGTTCATGACCAAATGATATGCTATTAATAGGATGATAGTAATATCGAGTATAGGTCATTGTGTGCCATATGAGTTGGTCATCCTCTTAACCAAAGAGTGTGGAGATACTATTAAGGCATGCAGATGGAATATAGGAGTACATTCATATCGAACATGATTATGTGTCGAGCACTCTACTGTCAAGAGTAGCTCGTGAAAGATATAGGTATAAGTATCCATAGATCTGAGACCACCATGGTGACCTATAAGCAACTCATTGTACTTTAGTATCGGACCATCTATATTTTTAATTCAATGATGGAAGGATACTAGATGCAGTCAAGTACTTATCAAGTCGGTGTGTGAGTCAAGATGGAATTGACCTCTCTGAATTAGTAGGAGATATGCATCAGTGTATTTTAATTTAGCAAAATTATGGCCAGGATAGTTTATGAGATAGATTTGAAAGATTAAAATACAATGTGGTTGACTAAATTAAGATTGACAGTTAAATCCTAGGTCACCTTGAGCATTAGGATCAAAGGGATGAATTATATCGTAACCATACGCTAGTAGGTTCTAGAAGGTTGCTTTGCAATACTTCGATCTATCCGATCGTCGGGTCACTATTGCTAGAGGATTACATTGATTAGTATAGGATGTTGGTCCTATGCTATCGACTTAGGTTCGAACTTATGAGGTCGCACGCATTAGAAGATTTGGTCAAATCAGATGGCTAAAGAGTCAAATTGGATTGTGACTCTAGAGAGGAGTTCTACTGGGACTAGGACTCTGAAGGAGAGTCCCACTGAGACTGAAACTCTACTATTAATGGAGAATTAGTTAGTAATTGACTCAATGTGATTGAGTAAAGAGAATTGAAACAAGTCAAATTGAATGAGATTCAGTTCGACTCAGATTGGGTTTGATAAGATCAATCCTGATTACAAGAGAAATCTGATGTTGATTCGATCAGGGTTTAGACTCAACTAATTTCTAATTGGATTTAAAATTTGATGAGATATTTAAATTTTTAATTGGATTAGATTCATTTCTATCAGTGGGTTCAATCCAAATTTGATTTGGATTAGAATTGAGTTAGAAATGAAGAGTATTTGTCAAACTAGGACTTTATCCTTATCTCCTTGCGCCACAATAGGACCGTTGCCCATATCTCTATGCCAAATAGGATTTGGCTTGACCTTTTTGGCATCAAAGTAGGAGACTCAATAAGGGTGGGTGGAAATGGTTGATGACATATAATCCTATCTCTTATCAAATTTGAATGCGATCCGAATTAAAGATAAGATGAAAATAAGGAAAGAAATTTTTCATACAAGGAAAGTTGTTGGCACTTTAATTATTTTTTTTCTATTTTTCTTGGAGAGTCCTTGGGCATGTGAGACACTAAAATCCTTCTCCATGCCTAGGGTCCCTTTTAAAAAATTTTGGGATGCCCAAAGATGGTTTGAGGCATGGTGATTGTGGTGCCCTTTCCTTTGGATGAAAAACCTAGTCTTTGCCTATAAACAGGGGTCCCTTGTTCTTGGCATCATACATCCCTCCCCTTGCTGGTTTTTATTTTTTCAAAGCTCTTCTTCTTCTCCTCTCTTCCTCCTCCAGATCTCTTCATACTTTGAAGTGTCCAAGGTGCTTGAAGAAAAAGAAAGAGATCAGTCGTCAAAGTTGCTTGTAGGCTAGGACCTCCAAGTCCCTGATCTATGCCAGTCTTTGCATGAATTTTCTTGTTGCCAGGCACCTTTATGTGGCTGTGAGTGACTTGAAGAACATCCTCTCCAAGCATTGGACTATAGGAGATCAAGATAAAATTGATTTGGTAATTGTTACTAACTTATCTTGATCATATTGTTAGATCTAGTACTTAAATCTAAGATTTCAGCATCGATAAGATCGATGTATGTTTTTATTTTCAAATTTAAAGTACATCATATTTCATATTTTCTTCATGCCAAGGTAGTCTAGATTAGATTTTATGCATGTAATTTAGATGAAATAGTTTAATCTTATTCTTTCACTGCACAAAAATTTTGAAATTGCATGCATAGCACTACCTATGTCTCTTTCATCCAGTCGTTGGATCATCGAGTTGGAGATCAATGATACTGGTAAGACTGATACATCCTATATATGCTTGATGGAGAAGAGGGTTGATCTCACAATCATTTGTGTGATAATACTAATATAAGGATGTAGGTGCTCATTAGAGAATGAGTTTACTGAACTGATCCACAAGAAGAACATCTGATAGAGCCTTATAGCATATCGACAGATGGTTTTCTAATGGGAGTGGTGCAAGTGATTCTTTGATCTAAGATCATCATAGTACCTTGTGTATAGATCCTTACTTTGGTTATTCCCTAGCATACCACTTTGAGATGTGTGTGGGATATTCTGGGTATGGTGAAGTGTGCATGGAGCTTATGAGTGCTCAACATGGAATCGGTCACTCTTTGTAGGAGGAGAAAATATCCTATGTGATCTCATAGAATGATAACTCTAAGAGTCTCTGGCCAGAGCAGGGATGAACAGTAAAAAAAATTTCTACTGGTTCATCAATCGAGTCATCATCATTGGATCGAGATACATATGGGATAGGTATTTGGGCTTGACATGTTTCTATGCCCATGGCTTATCTAGGATGTTGTGTGATTGAAGGATTGAATTGTGCGGTAACTCACCATGGAAGGATAATTTTGATGTGTTCATCAAATTTTAGATCTTTTGAGTAGTCATGACCCATTGTTAGATGTCAATCTTGACTTGTGGACTTGCATGAATTAAAAAAATTTAATTCAAAAATTAATTAGAAGGTGTTCTGATTAATTGATGCCTTTGGGCTGACCTAATTGGATTAGGTCATGAGTTTGAGTCAACTGTTGGCTAGATATGAAACCCAATGGATCACACACAATAAAAATTTGGTCTTGATCCAATCTATTTAGATTTATTATAAATCTAATGGGTTAATTAAATTGCTAACACATGAATTAATCCAAATTTCTAATTGGGTTCAGTGCAAAGGTGTTTGTGCTAACCCTTGACTTGTTGCCTTGACCTAATGTGATTAGGTTTGAACCAATAAATAAATAGGTGGCTTATCTAGCTTTTATAGAGGAGTTCTATAGGAAGTCAACTTCTTCCACGCCATTCACCATGCCAAAGAAAAATATGGTGCCACACATTTTTAGCATTAAGAAGGAAGAGTCCTTTAGGAAGCCTCTTGACTTCCTTTTATTTCTTTCACGCATCACTTTTTCTCCATGTGCCATCTGATGGCTCTTGAGGATATGTTGGTGCAGAAGTGGAGGACTCCTTCTGCTTGAATGCTCTTTCATACACAATAACTTTCCATATAAAAGAATTTATTTTTTATGGAAGTCTAGGGGTTGTTGCGTGAGATGTTTATGCGCTAAACATTATTTCTTCTCCCATTCCTCTTAATTATTACATGCCTATGATTATGGGATCAAGAGAAGGAAGAGTCCTACTCCTTAACTTCCCCACATGATATTTACTTGTGGTGATTTATTTCACTGTGTGGGGAATGAGAGTCGCAAAAAGTTGGCATCCCTTGGAAATGGATAGCGTCCCTTCTTTCTTATTTAAAGGGGGCACTATACCAGGTTCCACATCTCATATCTGGCGAGAGTAGGTGTAAGAATGAGAGAAAAAAAATATAAAAAGTCTGGAAAAAGATAAGAGAAAAGGGAGAAAGAAAAATAGAAAGGAAGGGAAGATGAAATTGGAAAGCATGTGATGCTAGTCCTAAAATCAAATTGTTCAAGTATTGAATATCTAATCTAATTTTTGTATGGTGAGATCATTTGAAAAATGATTCCTAGAGTAGTTCTAGTGGAAGTCTCGAAGGCATACAAGCAGTGGTACAACTTGTTCTTGCGAAGAACAAATTGCAGTAGACTTGCAAAGATGGCTATAGCACTATGTCGAATTAGAAAAGGTCCTGATCAGTCCCATATGGATCACCATTGGAGGGCTTCTACTTTGGAGTCTTATGGAGATTACTCAATTACTAGATCATCATCTTTATGTTGGTATATGACATCTGATCTCTTGTTTATATATATGCTTATTTTGTTTGATTGTAATCATCAAGGTATTCCTAAGGTTTTATGTTCTGATAGTCCAGTTTAATTGTTATACTTATTTTTAATTATTGAATATATATAAAAAATTTTAAAATTTATATTCTGCTACATCACCGGAACCCAATAAGAGATATGTGACATTGGAATGAAATATGCAGTAGTGCTATGCATGTGATTTTAAAATTTTTATACAGTGAAAATAAAAGATTAAATAATTTAATCCCAATCACATGCATAAAATCTAATCTTAGACCACTACATCATGATCTATAATATAAAAAATATGTACTGTAGATCTAAAAATAAAAATATATCGATCTCATCGATGCGGAAGTTCTAGATCTAACTATTAGATCTAACATTGCGATCAGGATAAAATAGAAAACATCACCAAACAACTTTGATATTGATTTCTTCTAGTCCAACAATTGGAGAAGGTATTCTTCAGATCACTCATAACCACACAAAGTTATCTGACCTCTATAAAAAAATTCATGTAAAGACTGGCACAGATCAGGGACTTGGAGGTGCTAGCCTACAAGCAACTTTGATGGCTGATCTCTTTCTTTTTCTTCAAGCACTTTGGACACTCCAAAGGATGAAGAGATCTATAGGAGAAAGAGAGGAGAAGGAGAAGAGATTTAAAAAAATAAAAACTAGCAAGAGAAGGTATGTATGATGCCAAGAAGAGGTGATCACTTTTTATAGGCAAAGACTAGGGTTTTTCATCTAAGGAAAGAGGGCCACAATCACCATGCCACAAACTAGTTTTGGGCATCCAAAAAATTTCATAAAAAATTCTAAAATATGAGAAAGGATTTTAGAGTCTCACATGCCTAAGAACTCTCTAAGAAAAATAAAGAAAAAATTATTATGGCACCTAAAAACCTTTATTGTATGAAAAATTTCTTTCCTTGTTTTCATCTTATTTCTAATTTGAATCGCATTCGAATTTGACAAGTGATAGGATTATGAGTCATCAATCATTACCGCCCACCCTTATTGGGTCTACTACTTCGATGCTAAAAAGATCAAGCCAAATCCTATTTGGCATGGAGATATGGGCAAGGGTCCATGTGTGGCACAAGGAGATAAGGATAGAGTCCAAGTTGATAGGGACTCTTCATTCCTAATCTGATTCTAATCCAAATCAAATTTGGAATGAACCCACCGATAGAAATAAACTTAATTCAACTAGAAATATAAATATCTCATTAAATTCCTAACTTCTTTAGGAATGAGCTGATTCTATATCTTGATCGAATCAGGATCAATTTTTTTTTTGTAATCAGGATTGATCATATCAAATCCAATATGAGTCGAACTAAATTTAATTCAATTAGACTTGATCCAAAGTTTTTTACTCAATCAAATTGAGTCAATTACTGTTGCCCAGCTATGCAACCCAAGAGAGGAGGGTGAATTGAGTTTTTGAAATTTTAAAGTTAATTTAGAACCACAAGGATTAAGTAATAATAAGCAAGTTATATGTAGCAAGTGATTTAAGCAAAGTGTAGAAATGAGATGCAAGAATATAAGAAAATAAAAAAGTTTAGATAGAGAGCAGGTAAGCACACCACAAACAATCAAAGTTTACAGTGGTTCGGTGCCAACTTTGCACCTACATCCACTCTCCAAGCTCCTACTTGAAAATTTAAATCCACTAAAATGTATTCAACAAGAATACAACGTTGGTACCTTCGACTCTAGCTATCCCAAGCTAGAATACTTATTTCTCAGATACAAGCCAATCCAATACAATTTGATTCAAGGATTGGATCAACCTATCCAAGTTTTAAAATCCTTCCAAAACTAAAGATCAAGACAGAAATTGAGTATAAGAGTTAATGACAAAGAAATTCAAGTTTAGCTCCTTTAATGAGAAAATAAAATTTTAAGTATACTTTACACAATAAGAAAGAAGCTTTTTTGATTTTTTTCAAGATTGTTGAAAATTTGAATGAGCTCTTGAGGGGTTGGTGAACTTGAAATGAAAGCTTCTTTTTCTTGAAAAGGGCTTTTTGCTTAGGGCTGAAATGAATGCTTGAATCTCTTGTATTTTTCTCTCCTTTAACTGCCTTTATATCTTCAATAGATGCTAGAGAGAAATCTGGACAGGTTTAGAGCCATTGGAGAGCTTTAAATGAGCATTAGATATGGCCAAAAATGGGTTAAAAACTAATCATTACAGAGATTTTCCATCACAGGGGTCGACCTCTATGGCGCTGAACAGAATGTGACTGTACTGTATTTTTGGCTTGCATAGACAACAGAGGTCGACCCTAGGGTCATCCCCTTTGGGTGTTCCAGCCAAAAATAGCATGCCGTTTAGCCCCTTTTGACAGGAGTCAACCTAGGGGTCGACTTTTTTCTTTAAACTAATTTTTTTTTCAAAATATACATCCAAAAAATATTAAATTACCTCCAATAGATCACAGATCTTCTATTCTTGCTCTTGAGACTTTTGAATTAGAACTTGATAAAATTATGATTTTATCCTTGAAATACAATAAATCTTTTTCCAAGTCAAAATCATTAGTAACTCCCTCAAATATTTTGTAATCATCAAAATCAATTCATGGAGCAACAATCTCTCCCTTTTTGATGATGACAAAATACTTGAGCAAAAGTAAAATATAACATATATAAAGCATTGATTAAGAATTTTAAATTTATGAAGATGCATCACTTAAATATTATAGTCAATTATTTGAATAAAATGCATCACGAGTAGTTTGAAGATTAGTTTGAAAATTACTTATAAGATTTTTTTTTTTGACACATTTGCTTATTGTCCGATTTTATTTATTTCTCTACTCTCCCTTTTTGACAACATCAATTATGATCTTAAGAGATTTTTAAAGAAAAATGAAAAAACTCCCCCTGACTATAGCAATCATAAAGGATATTTCAATTTGATCATATGGAAGATATTGCCATTCATAATATTTCATAGCACATATATGAGGTATTTTTTATATCATATAATTAAGACATTTTAATTGATGTTATTCATAAAAATTAATCCAAATGACATTCATAGAAGTTAAAAGCACATATATATATATATACATATATATATATATATCTAAAATATGACTGAAGAGTTATCAGATACATAAGTGTCACAATACATAAGAGTCAAGTCAAAATACATAGGCCATACAAAGATCATGGATAACAAAAAAATACAACTATCCATGAGTCAATCAGCCAATAGTTAGATCCTAGACATAAAAGACTAACTATGCTAGATCTAATAAATATCATGGCTAGAGGCGTCAGAATCCCAGAAGAGTCAGAGATATGATGAGGAGACTCAGGATTAAAGCCACGGGCACGTCCTCGACCACGTCTGCTTCGACCATGGTTAGAAGTACCAGCACGAGCAGAAGGGCGAGAAGGTCCTGAAGCCTAAGAATATATGGGCTGTGTTAAGAGAGCAAGTCTGATGGTGTCCAATTGTCCCAAAGTTCTCGACATGGATTGTATTAGGGTACCAATCTGAGTAGAGACAATCTCACTGGAGTCCCTGATCTCTCTCCTCAAAAAATCAAAGCCACTATCAAAAATGCCTCAAAGCCTAGCCACCTCTGCAGATAGGTTGGAGACCTCCGTGATGTCCTCTTGCGGTTGGAGATGGGCTAAGGCTAATACCTGCCTCTACAAATCTAAAACTCTGCCCGTCAGTCCCAAAATACATCCCTCAAGCTCCTCAAGTCGTGCGGACTGAGCTGTAAGCATCTAAAAGATAGTAGATATATGAGGGATCATAGTCTGATCTGGATCAGCCTGAGATGTCATCCTTTGAGTAAAACCTGAGGTGGCAAGCTACTGGGATAAGATAGAAGCAACCTGCTAGGAAATCAACTGAATTTGACCATCTGCAAGTCTAATCACTGAAGGATCTACTCTGCTCCTTGACTGTGGTACAGAAGCATCCCTCCTCACTGACTTTGAGGGACCAGCCTCGTGATTAGACATGAACTGAATATCAGGAGATGCTCTGTGATCATAAGGAGGTGAAGACGATCCCTCCTCCTCTTCTCTCTCCTCAACACCCTTCGACCAACCACCATCAGTCTTTGAAAAACCCATGCAGTGCAGTGTGTGGCAGTTGATGGTGTCAGAATGTGATAATCTGGTGACTGCCTCCCCCTTAAAATAGACTCCGAACCTCCTAAAGACTAGGGTGAGTGCCATACCATAAGGCTGGTGAGCCTTAGACCTATTTAAGATCTCTCTCATGGCTTCAATCATTAGAGTAGGAAGGTTTAAGGAAGTCTCGGTGATCACATGGTATATGATGCATATATCCCTACCAGATTAGAGGTCATGCCTGCCACTCTTAGGGACAAAAAGTTTGATCACCATGTGATGCAAAAATCTCATCTCTACTGAATGTATCCTTGCTTCTAATTTATTTAAATTTTTAGTAAATGCTCTCCTTAAAGTAACACTTAGTCCCTCTTCTTTGATTGGAAGCTCCATATGAGTATAACCTTCACAAGGTAAGTGTAAGTTTTGTCCTAAATGCAATGGATCAAGAACAATATTAACACCTTTCACTAAAGACTTTACTGTTCCATTGTAGTAACATAAATTCAAATGGAACTCTCTGACCAAATCAACATAAGTATTTTTCTTCAATAGACAGTAAAACTCCCATCCTTGACTTTTAATTTTTGATCCAATTGAGAACTCCTCTTTTTCAAAAAACTTAAAATCTATGTTCTTCCCGGATTCTACTTTTCGATTGAAGAGTGGTACCTTGCTTGGAGTAAGTGGAGACTATGAAGAAGCTGGAGCAGGACCTAGAACTGGGGTTGGAGCAGGAGAGGGCTCGACTGCCATTCTTTTTCTGTGCACTTCCTCCTCTAACCCATGAGCAAACTTTTTTCTCTATGGTAGCTTCATTTTGGGAGTTATTTTAGATAAGAGAGACTTGCAAACAGCTTAGAAGACCTAATGAGAGGTAGAGTGGAAAGAATTTTAGAGGAAAAATAAAGATTTTGGGGAGATAGACCATCGGTTTGGAGAAGAGGGTTTGAAGCTAGGGTAAGTTTAATCTACCCAAATGAAGAATAAAAAGAAGAGGGATTTAGTTCCTAAAAGGGCGATTTGAAGGGGGAAACCCGATGGGAAGAGAGATTTTAAGAGATTTTTTGTGGTTGAGAGAGTGAAGAGGGAGGGGATTTTTGTTCGGTGGGATGAGGAAGACGAAAGGCAAAGGGTCAAACTGCTTAACTAATGGAGATTTTTCAATAAAATAGAGCACCCGATAGATTTTAATAAAAATTATAAGTTTACCCTAGGGTCGACCTTGGGGTCGACTCACAGCTAGAATAATTAAAAAAAAATGATGAAAAAATTTTGAAAAAAATTGAAACTTGAGAGAAAGATATCTATTTAAGAGATTGATCATATGAAGGATAGTTTTGAGCTTTTGAGAAAGGAGAGATGAGATTTGAGCTCAAAAATTTGGTTCAATAAATTTTTGACAAAAAGAACTTGAAATCAGAAAGATACTTAAGCTGATGGATCAAAGATTCCTAGCTCTCTTCTAATTTCACAAAATCTATCTTTACTTAAGGCCTTGATAAAGATGTCAGCCAATTATTTTTCAGTACATACATAATTAAGAATTATATCATTATTTTGGATATATTTTCTTATGAAATGATATCTAATTTCAATATGCTTTGATTTAGAGTGCTGAATTAGATTTTTAGTTAGATTAATAGCACTAGTGTTATCACATCTTATGGGAGTTTTATTGAGTTTGATGCCAAAGTCCTTAAGTTGTTGCTTAATCCATAAGATTTGAGCACGGCAACTTTCGACTGCAATATATTCGACCTCAGCCATAGATAGTGCCATCAAATTTTGTTTCTTGCTAAACCAAGAGATTAAAAATTAGTAAGTTCTACTAGTACTTTTTCTATCTAATCTACATCCAGCAAAATCAGCATCTGAATATCCTATGAAGTCAATTGATGAGTCCTTAGAATACCATAATCCTAGAGTTTGTATACCTTTTAAATATTTAAAAATTCTTTTAATTATATTTAAATGTGATTCTTTTGAATTTGATTGAAAGTGAGTACATAGATAAACACTAAACATAATATCTGATCTACTAGAAGTTAATACAATAAGAAACTAATCATGCCGCTATAAAGTTTTGAGTCTATATTTTTACCTCCTTCATCCTTGTCAAGCTTACATGATGGGTTTATGGAGGTACCAATTGCTTTGGAGCCCTCCATTCCAAATCTTTTGAGTAATTCTCTTGTATACTTGCTTTGAGTGATGGAGATCCCTTCCTTTGTTTATTTGATTTGGAGTTCGAGGAAGAATGTAAGTTCTCCCATCATGCTCATCTCGAACTTCCCCTGCATGAGCTTAGCAAAATCTTGACAAAGAGTTTCATTAGTAGACCCAAATATAATGTCATCAACGTATATTTGTATAACTAAGATATCATCATGATTTTGTTTAATGAAAATAGTTGTATCTACATTACCTCTTGAAAAATCATTATTAAACAAGAATTTACTTAACCTTTCATACCAAGCCCTAGGTGCTTGTTTTAAACCATATAATGCTTTGTTTAATTTGAAAATATGATTAGAAAAAGCATAATTTTCAAAATCGAGAGGTTGTTCTACATATACTTCTTCAGCAATATAACTATTTAGAATAGTATTTTTGACATCCATTTGAAATAACTTAAAATTCATAAAGCATGCATATGCAAGTTGTTGGGTATAAAATATCCCCAACCGAAGTTTATAAAAGGCCGACCCTTCCAGGGCCTTTCTGGCTTCCAACCTTGTGTGGCGTCTTTCTGAACTCCCTCGACCGTCCGAGCTTCCATAATACCATCCGGACTTCTTCGATAATAAGCTTTTTCATTCATCTACCGGACTGCTCCAAATGCTCTCTGGGCTTCATTATCAGTCAATTTTCTATAGTGATCGACTATTCTCCGAATCCCTTCTAGACTTCTTCCGACCGCGAACGACTATACTCCGAACTTCTTCTGGACTTCTTCAATGTCCAAGCTTCTCCAACAATGAGATTTCTACAGTAACCAGACTCCATCCAAGCTTCTACGATGGTCGACCATCTTTTGGATTCCATTCGAGCTCCTACGAGAATCGAATTTCAGCCGAACTCCTATAGTGGACAGATCCCAGATGAGCTTCTACAATGGGATAGGCTCCACCAGCCAGATCACTACTCTGAGCTTCCATGACAATCGATCTTCGATCGAGCTTCTATAATAAGTAGCCTCCTTTCAGCCTTCTACAAGAATCGAACTCCATTTGAACTTCCATAGCGGATGGATTTCGGATGAACTTCTACAACAGATGGGCTCCAGCAGCTGGATTTCTACAACGACCGACCACCTTCGGTGACTGCCGTACCTCCCCAACCGTCAACCTTCAATAGCATCAGTCGAACTTCAACAACGCCATCCGGACTTCCACAGGATCCTACTGACTCCTCCAGCAGACGAACCTCCCCAACGCCACCCAAAGTCCACTGTCGGTCGACCCTCTGTCGAATTCCTCATGAAATTGGACTTTCCTAATAGAAAGTCACCATCCGTGCTTCTACAGCAGATGACTCCCGCCTGCAGCATCAGCGCTCTAAGCACCCAACAACAGTAGACCCATCAACAACCTCAAAAATATCCGAGCTTCTCCTGGATTGATGAAACAGAGAGCCATTCCTCTCCATCAGACATGAGAGCCGAGCTTCAACTGACAGATCCAAACTCTCTGGCAAGTCACGACAATGGCCGCTACCCTACTCCACTCTCTGTGATGGATTTTGCATGGCTTCACCACTCTCTGGCAAGTCACGACAATGGACACCACTCCACTCTCCATAACAAACTCCACGTGGCCCTGAACGGCCCCCTGACGCTACTACTCTCTGTAACAAACTCTGCGTGGCCCTGAACGGCCCACTACTAGGTGGTTACAGACGTCGCTGTCAATCAGTTATGCTCTTCGTCTATAAAAAGGGACCCCTAGATACGTTCTTCTCAAAGCTCAAAAACTCTATCTCAAAATTCTGCCAAAATCCCATTTAAGCACTCCATTTCTGTTGAAGCAGAATACTAACTTGAGCGTTGGAGAGTCTTACCGGAGCACCCCCAACTCTGGTTTAGACTTTCCTTGCAGGTCCCGGTGGCGGTCGCGGTCATCTCAACTCCAGCTTCTCTGACTTCGATGGAATTCTGCACCAACAGAATTGGTGCTAGAGGAAGGGGGCTGTGTCTTCGCAGTACCCTTGTTCTTAAAGGAGTGCTAAACGGGTCTGACTATGGTCATCTTCTCTGACATCTTCATCTCCTTCTCCTTCTAGATCTCCACCCGATGCCTCCCTGAAAGGCATCCACCAGGCGATCCACGACCTCCACGGCCAGATCTCAGCGAGCTCTGCAAGCTCCAGCCTCATCTCCAATTTTTCAAGCTCCTCCTCCTCCTCCGACAATGACAGTCGGCATGGAGCAGTTCGACCTGCTGGTTCAGTAGGTCAGAGGCCTTACTGAAGCAGTGCAGCCCATGCAGCAGCAGCAGCAACAGCTGCAGGCATCAGTGCGGCTAGAAAGAGCATCGTCGGAGTTCTAGAATCCGGCAATAGGGTGGGCCACTTGGGCCAGTCACCCTATCTTCCCCAGAAAGGGGAAGCAGAGGGTGGAGAGCCCTCAGTCTGATCATGATTCCACCCCCGGAGGATCTCTACCTCCATTCTGCCAGAAGACCCTCGAGACTCACAGTCGAGAGGACCTCCTGGATCAAAGGCTCTAGGAGATGAACCGATGGATCGAAGAGCTCCACCACGCTTTTCCTGCTTATGGTGAGGACATCTGTACTGACCCTCCTTTCTCTCAAATGATCATGCAGGAACCGATCCTGCCAAACTTCAAGCTCCCCCAATTTGAAAGCTACGACGGGACCTCGGATCTGGTTGACCACCTGGAGGCCTTCTAGACAATAATGCTGCTCAATGGCGTGCCAGATGCCATCGTGTGCCGAGCTTTTCCATCTATCTTGAAGGGAGCAGCAAGGAACTGATACTCGATGCTGAAGCTGGGTACTATCTTCTCTTTTGATTAGATGAGCCATCAGTTTGCGGCTCATTTTGTTAGCAGCCGACATCCTCGGAGAGGTTCGGAGTCTCTTATAAACATCAAGCAGAAGGAGGGAGAATCCATTCGAACCTATGTCAACCGATTTAACGCCGCCGCATTGGAGGTCCAGAACTTGGATCAATTGATTGCAATGGCCGCCCTAAAGAGCGGTCTTCAAAAGAATGATCTTCTATTTTTCCTGGAAAAGAAGTATCCCAGGGACTTCACTGATTTGTTGGCTCAGACTGAAGGATATGCCCGAGCAGAGGAAGCCTTCAAGTTGAAGGATGAGGAGGCCGCAAAGGAGCGGCAGGCGGGTGGCTCCGGCAAGCCCGCAGCTGAAAAAGGGCCAAGTGAAGCTCGACCACATTCTTAAACTCCTCCTAGACACAGGCATGTCCGGACTCCTCCCCGAGCTTGCAAGCAGAGGAGCTCAGACCGCAGAGTTCGGTGAAGCTCTCCCCCAGGAAGATTCCACAGCTACACCCCTCTCAATGCTCCAAAAGCCCAAGTGCTGATGGAGGTCAGGGAGCAGCTGTCAAGGCCAGAAATGATGTGCTCGCACCTTGGGAAGCGCAACCCAAACAAATTCTACCTCTATCATCATGACCACGGCCACGACACGGAGTGTATTCAGCTCTAAGACAAAATCGAGGAGCTCATCAGGTATGGTCGGCTCGACAAATTCATCTGATGCTGGTCTGAAGGTAGGGAGGATCGGTCGAGGGCCCTACCACAATCGGAGCCACCAAGAAGGGAAGAACAGCCTGGAGATCGACCTCCAATCGGGATCATCAACACCATCTCTGGAGGGCCCCGAAGGGGAGCGGCCAGTGATCGGCCGAACCACCCAAGCGATAGAGAACTAAAGGATCTATAACCTTTAGTAAAGAAGATGCCCGAGAGATTCAATTCTCGCATTCTTATTGATAGTGGAAGCTCGGCCGATATTTTATTTTATAATGCATTCTCAAAAATGTCCATCCCTGATGGTCGGTTAGGGCCGATTAGCTCCTCGTTGGTAGGATTTACTGGCGATGCTGTGCCAGTGGAGGGAGTAATAACTTTGACTGTAGTTGCAGGTCGGTATCCGAAATAATCTAGAGTGCAAGTGGTTTTTCTGGTAGTGAGGGCACCGTCTGCCTACAACGTAATACTCGACCGATCTGGCCTCAACACCCTTCGAGCAGTAGTATCGACCTACCATTTGAAATTGAAATTTTGTACTAGCCAGGGGGTCGGAGAAGTCAGAGGAGATCAAGTCCTGGCAAGACATTGCTATAACATAGCCCTACAAAGAAATGGTCAGCCTAACCCCTGTCCGGTTGATGGATTGGACACCCGCGACGATCTGACTGAAGAACGGGGTGAGCCAATAGAAGATCTTGTCTCAATTCCTTTGAATGATGGGAATGAAGAGCATGTGGTGAAGATCAGCTCCAACTTGGGGAAAGAGGTGCGGATACAGCTTATCAATTTTTTACAAAAGAATGCAGATATTTTCGCTTGGGCTCCGACGGACATGCCAGGGATCGATGCTGAAGTTATAAAACATCGTCTGGCTGTTGATCCCAAACACCGACCGATGAAGGAAAAAATTTGAAGTCATGCACCAGAAAGATAAATTGCAATAGCTAAGGAAGTTGATAAACTCCTGAAAGCCGGGTTCATAAGAGAGGTCAACTATCTGAGCTAGGTCTCCAATGTGGTCCTAGTTAAGAAGGCGAACGGTAAGTGGAGGATGTGTATAGACTTCAAAAAGCTGAAGAAAGTCTGCCCGAAGGATAGTTATCCTCTGCCCAGAATCGACCAATTAGTGGATGCAACCTCGGGTCACGAGCTTCTCACTTTCATTGATGCATTCTTCGGCTACAATCAAATCAGGATGGTGCCAGAGGATGAAGAAAAAATTGCTTCTATTACTAACCGTGGCCTTTATTGTTACAGGGTCATATCTTTTAGCCTCAAAAATATAGGGGTGACCTATCAACGGCTGGTAAACAAGATCTTCAAAGAGCAAATCGATCGCAACATAGAGGTCTACGTGGATGATATGCTCATAAAAAGTAAATCCTCGATGAACCATGTCGCCAACCTTGAGGAGACTTTCAGCGCCCTCCAAAAATACAAGATGAAGCTAAACTCAGCCAAGTGTGCTTTTGGAGTAACCTCAGGAAAATTTTTGGGCTTTATGGTATCGGGGCGTGAGATCGAAGCAAATCCAGAAAAGATTTATGCCATCCAGAAAATGACTGCCCCGAAGTCAATAAAGAAAGTTCAGTGCCTTACTGGGAGAGTAGTGGCTCTAAATCGCTTCGTCTCAAGATCGACCGAGCGGTGTCTACCTTTCTTTCAGAATCTCAAGCAGTCGAGGAACTTCTGTTGGACCACTGGATGTCAGCAAGCATTCGAAGAACTGAAGAACTACCTCAGCTCATCTCCACTATTGGCAAAGCCCGAACCTGGAGAGGAGTTGTTGTTGTACCTGGCAGTCTCCCCTATGGCTCTCGTAGCAGTTCTGATTAAGGAAGAAGCAAAAATTCAACGGTCGATCTACTACATAAGCTGAGTATTGAGAGATGCCGAAACTAGGTATATTAAGTTAGAGAAACAAATTTATGCCTTGTTGATTGCAGCTCGAAGGCTCTGACCTTACTTTCAAGGACACACCATAACACTGCTCACCAACCAGCCGATCAAGATGGTTCTGCATCGAGTGGATGCCTCTGGAAGGATAGCGAAATGGGCAGTCAAGCTCATGGAGTTCAACATCGACTATCGACCTCGGTCGATGATAAAAGCCTAGATATTAGCAGACTTCATGGTGGAATGCACTATCCCGGAAGAGGCCAAACTTGGATGAGATGAAGCCGACAGCCCAGAGCTCTAGCCAAACTCCCCTGAAGAAAGAACAGATCTCCCTGATGGTTTTTGGGCCCTCTATGTGGATAGTTCTTCCAACATGTCAGGCGCAGGCATGGGCCTAATCTTGGTCAATCCAGATGGAATTATCGTGGAGTATGCACTGCACTTCGAATTCTCTGTGATAAATAATGGAGCAGAATATGAAGCTCTGATTACAAGGCTAAGGATTGCCAAAGAGTTAGAAGTAGATCGGCTTCAAGCCTACAGTGACTCTCAATTAGTAGTGGGACAGGTCAGCAAAAATTATGAAGCTCGGGAGGACAGTATGGCCAAGTATCTCGAAAAGGTAAAGGAGATCATCCCTACCTTCGGCAGCTTCAACATCAGGCAGATCTCAAAAGCAGAAAATATCAGGGCCGACCTTCTCTCCAAGTTGGCCACACTGGCTCCGGCTGAACTGCCTAAGGAAGTCTTCTTCGAAGTTCTGAAGTGCCCAAGTACAAAAGAATCACAGCTTGTGATGGAGATCAGCCATGAACCCAGCTGGATCGATCCACTGGTTGCATACCTCAAGGACAGGATTCTTCCTCCTGATGCAAAAAAAGCTCGGAAGCTTAGGAACCAGGCCTCCCCATATATCCTTTACGAAGGCAAGTTGTACAAGAGGTCATACTCTTTGCCCCTCCTGAAATATCTCTGGCTTTCTGAAGCCGACTTCGCCTTGAGGGAGGTACATGAGGGAGTCTGTGAAAGTCACTTGGGGGCCAGATCTTTATCCCACAAACTACTCCGACAAGGCTATTACTGGCCTACCATGTACCACGACTCCATCGAATATGTCAGAAGGTGTGATCTGTGTCAGAGATATGCAAATATCTAAAGGCAACCTGCCTCCGAACTTACACCATTGAGTGCCCCATGGCTGTTTGCACAATGGGGGATGGATATCGTCGGACCTTTTTCCATGGCATCCGGACAGCGAAAGTTCCTCCTGGTGGCAATAGACTATTTCACCAAGTGGGTCGAAGCTGAACCTTTGGCAAAAATTGTAGAAGCTAAAGTGTAAGATTTCATCTAGAAGTCAATTGTTTGTAGGTTTGGCTTACCCAGAACCCTCATTATTGATAATGGACGGTAATTTGCTGGAGCAAGATTTGTTGAATTCTGTGAGGACTAAATATCTCCCATAACTTCACTTCAGTAGCCCATCCGCAGGCAAATGGCGAGGCCGAGGAGACTAACAAGACTATGTTGCAAGGAGTCAAGGTGAGACTTGAAAAAGCAAAAGAAACCTAGGCAGACGAGCTTTATCATGTGTTATAGACATACCGAACTACTCAGAGATCGCCCACAGGGGAGACCCCCTTTGCCTTAGCCTTTAGGATAGAAGTCGTGATCCCGATTGAACTCAAACTTCCATCGACATGAGTCGTGGCATTCGACGAGCAGTACAACCCACAGGATCTCAAGGCCAACCTCGACTTGTTAGAAGAAAAATGGGAGACAACTCAAGTTCAGATGGTGGCTTAAAGCAGAAAGTAGCCCGCTACTATAATTCCCGAGTCAAAAGCAAAGCCTTCAGAGCGGGGGACCTGGTACTTCGGCGAGCCGCTGTCTCACAATCTCAGAATCAAGAAAAACTTGCTCCGAATTGGGAAGACCCGTATGAAGTCAAGGAGGTAGTCCGGACCAGAACATACTATCTAAAAGAGCTCGGAGGAGTAGACCTTCTGCGACCATGAAATTCGAAAAATCTGCGAATTTATTATCGATAACTTTACCTTAAACAAAAGTTTTGTATTTACATATTTTTTCCTTTAGCATGAGCTTATAACGTCAGAAAATAACTCCCTCATACAATCGAAATTAAGCATGTTAGGAACAGGAGGAAAATCTCATCTTAACATGAGCAAAATTGATGGCCCGATTACTTAAAGATCGGATGGGGGGAGAGGCCCTTGCAACAGCCCTTATGTGCCCCCACAGCCTTGTTAGGAACAGGAGGAGAACCTCATCCTAACATGAGCAAAGTCGAAGGCCCGGTTACTTAAAGATCGGATCGGGAGAGAGGCCCTTGCAATTGCCCTTATGCGCCCCCACAGCCTTGTTAGGAACAAGAGGAGAACCTCATCCTAACATGAGCAAAGTTGAAGGCCCGGTTACTTAAAGATCGGATGGAGGGAGAGGCTCTTGCAACGGCCCTTATGTGCCCCCACAGCCTTGTTAGAAATAGGAGGAGGACCTCGTCCTAGCATGAGCTGAAATTGACTATGTCGGGGACAGGAGGAGAATCTTGCCCTAACACAAACAAGGACCTGGTCGATCAAGATCGAATGAGGAGAAAAGCCTCCTCAGCGGCTCCTTTACATCCCTACAACCCCGCTAAGAGTACAGGAAAAACCCTCGCCTAAAGGGAAAACCTTCACCCAAATAAAAAGAAAAAGAAAGATAGAAAGGGAAGGCGACGAACTACACCGGTGATAAGGGAAAAACAAACTACATCAAAGATACGGGGGACTTCATCTCAATGAGGAAGGAGACTCTTATCAAAAACCCTCAGTCTCTAAGAGGAAGTTCAACACAGGTCGGGAAAAAATCGACTTCCTCAAGGGAACGAGAAGTTCGGGCCTCCAAGTTTGAGCACCGGGAGGAAGCATCGAACTTAAATGGCCTCGAAAAGATCTACGGTCATGAACAAAAAGGGCAAATCAACACGGCGATGACCCGGAACCTTCAAACAACGTCGATATCGAACAAGACAAAAGACCAAAAAAAAAAAAAGAAAAAGGGGTCGGTAAATGATTACTTAATGCAAGAATGGATAAGGTAATGGAAATTTTCTCTTCATTTCATTAGTGAAGCGTACATTACAAAGCCTGGAAGGCCAAAAAAAGAAAAATGACAAGAAAAGAAAAAGAATACATAGAAGAACGAAAGATAAAAGAAGCTCTAAAGAAGCTCGGCTTCTTCTGATTTCGAGCTCTCGGTTTCAGTTCTTATTAGGGATTGCTTTAAATTTTTGACTTCTTCTTCTAGTTCTTTCTTTCTTAACAGCATCTCCCGGTATATCTGGTAGAACTGCCGGCTCTCGCCCTCCGACTCTCGAAGCCTCTTCCTCAGAACTTCAAACTCCGCCTCGGCATCCTTGATCGATTGCTGTTCATAGGCCAGTTGAATCTTTAGCCACTGCAGTTCGACCTTCTCCCACCCAAGGGACACAGACAGTTCTTCCATGGTCTCCCTCAAAGAGCGGAGCTCGTTGAAACCTTATGTAGAGACAGCCTGGACTCTCTCAGATAACTGCCTCTGAAGGTGGGCAACTTCGTCGATCACCATCTTGAACTTCCTTCGATAGTCCTCTACTTGCCTATTGGAGCACGATCCCAACTCCTCCCACGGACCTTCGGTGTAGCAGAACCAGCAACGAATAGATCTGGAGACTTCTGGACATGTCTAAGGCCCTTGACGAAATCAGCCTGGTTGCTGTCTTCTTCGTCGGCCTTTCATTCCAGATGAAGAACGCCTTTGAAACCACCTCTAAAAAATCTAAAATCTGGTACCCAACCAGTTCAGACCTGGACCGAGGTCTTCCAATTTGTAGATCTCAAATTGGGATATTCTAGATGGGAAAGAACATAGATGGAGATAGACCTCACAGATCTGTCCTGCTGCAGCCTTTCTTGTAGATCTGTTGATGGAGATCTCACCCGCACCTCAAATGACCTCAGATCAACTCCAGATCTGAGAGAGACTTGTACCAACTTCTTCTCAAGAGATTGCAGGTCTTGGACCTGGTGTTTGGGCACCTACAAGAGGGAGAGAGTAGATCTGGTAGGCGGCTGCAAGGGGGAAGGGGCTAGCGCCTCCCCTTCTTCTCTTTCCTTTTATGGACTGGCGGCAAGAAACCCTAGGGTTTCTTGCTCCTAGGGCATGGAGAATGGCTGGAGAGAGAGAGAGAAGAGAGAGATAGACTTGGGAGAAAGAGTTGTCTATTACTTGGCTTAATCAAACCTATACAAGTACATGTATATATAAACATCGGGTCAAGTGATCCAAACCTAAAACTCCCTTGACCAACTCTATGGGAGATTAGGTTAACCCAAGCCCATGTACACCCATGACTCGATCTAATCTCATCTATCCTGAGCCCAGACCTGGCCCATAAAGAGTTGGTCCCTTGAGGCCCACATAATCTAGACCTCAATAACCCGAAAGGCCCACGGCCTTTCTACCTAGGGCCCAACTAGCCCTAGAGCCTCCATGAAGCCCTCATGAATGATGGACCTTGGCCTTAGCCTGGGTCCCCTGGACCTTGGGCACACCACCTGGATCATAACAATCTCCACCTTGGTATCCCAAGGCCTCAACCAGCTTCACTCTGTCCTTGCGACTGTAGACCCATTTGCAGCCAATGGGCCTCTTCCCCTGTGGCAATTGCACCAATCGCCACGTCTGATTCTGGTGGAGAGACTGCATCTCCTCGGACATCGCCTGGACCCAGCGCTCTCTGTCCTAGCTCTCAATAGCCTCCTGATATGTATTTGGGTCTCCATTCACGGTCACCAGGGCATATGACAGTGTCTCCTCAAAGCCATATCGGTTCGGTTGCCTGATGGTCCTTTTGGGCTTGTGTAGGGCAATACCGATATCAATCCTCGATCCAGCTCGCTCCTGCTGGACCTCTCTGCCTTGATCATCCGTCCGAGTCCTCTCCACCTATGGAGATACCTTAGGTAGGTGCTCCACCTGAATGTCATGTCCTCCAGTAGTACCTGCAAGAGGCAAAATCAAAGAGGTAAGCTGTCCAACAGCACCCTGTTGGACCTCCTCCTGCTCCTCCATGCCTGCTCGTCTCCGTAGGACTGACTCCTCATCAAAAGTCACATCCGGACTAATGATGACCTTCTTTTCCAAGGGATTCCACAGCCTGTATCCCTTGACTCCTTGCGGTTAGCCTAGAAACACCGCCTTGCGTGATTTGGCGTCTAGCTTGCTCCGCTCACCAGCTCCAATGTGCACATAGGCCGTGCACCCAAATATCCATCGATGGCCCAGCCCAACTGTCCTCCCAGACCACACCTCCTCTGGAAGCCTGCCATCCAACTTGGTGTGAGGTGATCGATTGACCAAGTAACCCGCAGCGTCTACTGTGTCAACCCAGAACTCCTTTGGAAGCCTTGCCTGCAGCCTCATGCATCGTGCCTTTTCCAAGAGTGTTTTGTTCATCCTCTCGGCCACCCCATTCTACTGTGGAGTCCCCTTAACTGAGAAGTGTCTCCTGATCCCACACTCCTCACAGTAATTTTGAAACTCTCTGCTGGTGTACTCCTCGCCATTGTCTGACCTCAGACACTTCATGCTCCTCCCCTGCTCCTTCTCCACCTCCGCTCTCCAATCTTGAACTTGGTGAAGACCTCTGACTTTTCTCTCATGAAGTAAATCCAGAGTTTCCTTGAGAAATCATCAATCAGGATCATGAAGTATCTGGCCCCATTCTTAGCTAAAACTGGGGCTGGTCCCCACACATCCGTGTGTACTAACTCTAAAGGGGCTGCACTGCAGGCTGTACTGATGGTGAACTGAACTCTCCTCTGCTTTCCCATCTGGCAAGGCTCACAGATCTCTCCTGTAGCACCATCCTCCAGATCAGAGATTAGTCCTCTCCTGCTTAACTCCCTCAGCCATCTATCACCCATGTGGCCTAGGCGGTAGTGCCACATCCTGTAAGCTCCCTGCTGGTCCTGTGTTGTAGCTGCTGCATCAGACTCTTCGATCACCACAGATCCCTCCATGCGATAGAGGTTATTGTCCAACCTCCTGCCTCTCATCACCACCATAGCCCCATTGGAGATGTTCAGTACTCCGCTTCTAGCCCTACTGCTGAAGCTGTATCCACTGCGCTCCAAGTAGCCTAGTGACACCAGATTCTTTTCCAGCTCTGAGAAGTGCTTTACATTTGTCAATGTCCTCACAATCCCATCAAACATCCTCACCCTGACTGTCCCTATCCCAGCCACCTTGCAAGGATGATTGTCGTCTAGAGTCACTGATCCCTCATCTGTCTTGGTGTATATCGCAAACCAAGACCTGTGTGGTGTGTAGTGATGTGAGCACATAGAGTCCAGTGTCCACTCCTCTGTGTAATGCCTATGACCATCTGATACCACAAGTAGATCATCCTCCACCTGCTGCCCAGCAATTGCACTCATTGATTCTGAGCCACTTCTTTCTCCCTTCTTGCTCTTCCATAGTGGACATTCTCGCTTGAAATGCCCGAACTCGTTGCACTTGAAGCATTTCACCTCTTTCTTTCCCTTCCTGGACTTGGACCGCCCCCTGGACTTGCTTCTGCCTCTGCCTCTACCTATCCTTTCCCCTACTGCCAAACCCTCCTGGGGAGCCCGATCTCTGGTCAACTTTTCCCTCTGCTCATTAGACCTCAGCATCGAGACCATGTCCTCATATTCCAGAGTCTCCTTGCCGTAAAGCAATGTAGTCACCAAAGAATCATATGATCCTGGTAGTGAACACAGAAGCAACAGGGACTTGTCCTCCTCATCCAGCTTCACCCCGAAATTCACCAACTCCATGCACAACTGGTCGAACCTCTGAATGTGGTCAATCACATCAGATCCCTCCTGCATTCGAAGACTGTACAACCTCTTCTTCAGCATTAGCTTGTTGCACATATTCTTCCCCATATACATGGTGTGCAACTTCGACCAAAGGCCCTTTGGGGTCTTTTCTTCCAACACCGAATACAATGCCGCATCCGCTAAATATCCTTTGATCACTGAGCATGCTTTCTTCTCCAACGATGCCCACTGTCTATCTGTCATTCCCTCAGGCTTCTCATCCAAAGCCTGATCCAGATCTGCTTGCACCAGAACATCCTCCACCCAAATTTTTTACATGGAAAAATTCTCCTTGCCATCAAACTTCTCGAAATCGATCTTCATATTGCTGCCCATGACTGGATCCAAGCCAAACAAGCAATATAAAATCAAGAAGTGTAGAATATACCTTGATGGTACCTTGCTAAAAATTTTTAGCACTTGGGATCTTCAACTTCTCATGCTTGGAACCGCTTCCTCACCATCGTGGCTCTGATACCAACTATTAGATCATGATCCTGACTCCTCCCACGGACCTTGGATGCAGCAGAACTTGCAACGAATAGATCTGGAGACTTCTGGACACGATCCAAGGCCCTTAACGAAATCAGCCTGGTTGTTGTCTTCTTCGTTAGCCTTTCGTTCCAGATGAGGAATACCTTTGAAACCACCTCTAAAAAATCCAAGATCTGGTACCCAACTAGATCAGACCTGGATCGAGGTTCTCTAAATTGTAGATCTCAAATCAGGATGTTTTAGATGGGGAAGAAGATAGATGGAGACAGACCTCGCAGATCTGTCCTGCTGCAGTCTTTCTTGTAGATCTGTTGATGGAGATCTCACCCGCACCTCAAACGACCTCAGATCAACTCCAGATCTGAGAGAAACTTGTACCAACCTCTTCTCAAGAGATTTCAGGTCCCGGATCTAGTGTTTGGATGCCTGTAAGAGGGGGAGAGCGGATCTGATAGGCGGCTGCAAGGGGGAAGGGGCTAGCACCTCTCCTTCTTCTCTTTCCTATTATGGACTGGCGGCAAGAAACCCTAGGGTTTCTTGCTCCTAGGGCATGGAGAATGGCTGGAGAGAGAGAGAGAAGAGAGGGAGAGACTTGGGAGAAAGAGTTGTCTATTACTTGGCTTAATCAAACCTATACAAGTACATATATATATAAACACCGGGTCAAGTGACCCAAACCCAAAACTCCCTTGACCAACTCTATGGGAGATTAGGTTAACCCAAGCCCATATACACCCATGACTCGACCTAATCTCACCTATCCCGGGCCTAGACCTGGCCCATAAAGAGTTGGTCTCTTGAGGCCCACATAACCTAGACCTCAAGAATCCGAAAGGCCCACAGCCTTTCTACCTAGGGCCCAACTAGTCCTAGAGCCTCCATGAAGCCCTCATGAATGATGGACCTTGGCCTTAGCCTTGGTCTCCTGAGCCTTAGGCACACCACCTGGATCATAACATACTTGCCCGCTCCAGCCGACTCGGTAGGCGTTGTAGTTTGCCTCGACGTCCTGCAGCTACTTTTGAAGGTCGGAGAACTTCTTCGACCAGTCTCGGCCACAGTCGGCCTGGATGGTGAGCCAGGATGATCTCCCTTCCAACTGGCCGATCTTCTCCCATGCGGCTGTCAGTTTGACTTCGAGAGAGCTGATCTTGGAAGCCTGAGTCCAAGATCGATCGTTGGCACGTTTTCGTAGTTCCTCAAGCTCCGTCGTGAAGTCAGCCTTCCTTTGGGTATAGTCCATAAGACCCTTTCTGTGGAGGTCCTGAAAGTGAATAGCCTCTGCAGTGACTTTCGAATGGCTCTTCCTCAGCCAGTGAAGTTCGTCATCCAGCTTCTTTGATTTCTTCATCAAGTGATGAACTTTTTTTCTGAGGTCCCGAATCATCGACTTTAGAGAGATCCCCTGCGGTAGGGGAAGAGCTTCAGCAGGGCACTGTCTTTGGGAGACAAGAGCGCCATAGCTCAAATGAGTACAAGAAGACAGAAGAGAAGAAAAGGAATGCAGAAGAAGAAAAGGGAGCTCTCTATAAAGAAGAATCCGATTTCATTGATTAAATAGTTTTTAAGTACATGAGAACGAAGAAAAGTCACCACAAAGAAAAAATATACAATTAGAGGTTTCGGACCTCTGGGACAGAAGTGGAGGAGCTCGACGCCCCCAGAAGGTCGATCGCGATGGCCGCAGCGATCGAAGAGGTCTTGGCTGGGGGAGGATCGATAGTGGCTTCGGAAGGTCCGTCTTCATCGTCGGATGCCTCATCCAGGAAGCCGAGGTCCAGCTCGAAAAACTTTCCAGCCATCTTCCCTTGGTAGAGCTCGTAACCCTTGATGAAGGCGTCCTGGCCGAACTGGACCTTCAGATCCTCCATCTTGGAGGAGGCCTTGAACTCCTCCACTGCTCGGGCCCCTGCCTTCGAGACTAGGGACGGGATCCATGCTTTCAGCTCAGAGACCTGCGCCTTCAGTTCGGAGACCTCAGCCTCTGCCTTCTTTCTCTCCTCCTCCAAGGTGGCCCTCAGATCGGACAAGATTTGTCCCTCTTTTTGCAGTGCCTCCTGAAGACTTATGACCTTGGCAATCTTCTCCTTAAGGTGGGCGGCCTCAGTTAGGCGACCTTCCTCCACCCTTGCTGCCTCCCTCTTGACGATCTTCATCGCCTCGATGTTGGCGATGAGCTGGTGTCCAATCTGTAAGAGAGATCGGGGAGTCAATATAAAGGCTAAGGAGTAAATTAAGTAATGAAGCAAAAAGAAAAAAAAAAGTAAATTGACCTACTTCGAGAAAAGATCCCAGAGAGTCCCAGACCCGTAGCTCAGGATCAGGAAGGACGATCCTCTGGACGACCTCGGGTAGAATGCACCCTTCGACCAGCCTCTTTATCAAATCTCTATTGTTGAAGAGATTTTCCCCCAGATCTTCCTCGGAGCCGCCAGCCCCCTCGATGGCAGCCTTGCGGCTGCAGCTCTTACGGGCCAGGATCTTCTTTCTCCTCCTCCTTTCGACCCCGGATGCCCCCTTGGGATGAGCCTCTGGAGCAGGATCCTCGATCGAGGGGCTCCTTGAAGAGGCTCGGGGGACTTTGGGCTCGACGTCGGAGGGGGCATCGATGGCAACAGCCACTTGAGCAGGCACGGTCGAGCTCATCTCTTCTGTCCTGGCTCTCTTCGTGGGTCTTGAGACCCTGGGCTAACCTTCGAGCCACACCTGCATCCATGTCTGCAATAAAAGAAGATCAACACGGCTCAGAAATAGAATAAGAGAAAGGGGAAGCAGCAATATATATATATATATATATATATATATATATATATATATATAATGGTACCGGCAGGGTTAAGAGGACTCAGACCGACATTGAACAAGAGTTGTTCCTTCAGAAGTTCAAAAAGAAGGGGGGCTTGATAGGCCTCGAGCTTATTGGAGGCTTCGAGGTCGTCTCTTTCCAGGCTAGAAGCTCGATAGAGGGAATCCCTCAGAAAGCCCCAGGGGGATAATCCCAGCTCCAAGGTCAGGCATCGGTCATAGAAGAACCTCTCCTTCCAGTTGTGGATAGAAGAGGGGGCACCTTTCAGCAATCCCTTTCTATCGAACTGGGAGGAGAAGTACCACCAGTCCTTTATCGAAGGGTGACGCTTGAAGGTATAGAAATTCCTGAACAGAGAAAGGGTTGGCTGGACTTTGGCTAGGCAACAGAGGGAAAAAAACTCTATTAGAAATCTAAAGGAGTTCGGCACTACAGAAACTAAAGAAATGTTTAAAAAGCGGAACAGAGTGATGACAAAAGGTTGAAGCGAAAGTCGAAGTCCAACGTGGAAGGCCTCTTGGTATAAACAGAAGCAGCTAGGGGGAGGAGCGCTGGCCCGGCCAGTTGGCCTGAGAAGCTCCAGCTCATACTCTGGAGGAATCCCGTACTGAATTCTAATCAGTGAGAGTTCTTTCGAAGTCAGAGAGCTGGGGATGGTGTCTGGTACAAAGGCCAGACGAGGTTCTTCTACCGAGCTAGAATTTTGTGGGACTAGAACAGATGAACTCCTAGAACTGCTAGAGGAGAAAGTGCTGGAGGACATTGTGAATCGAGCAAAAATTTTAAAAAATTTGGAAAAATGGGGAAAAATAAGAGATGGGGCACTTGTAGAAAACTGGACAGGCAGAATGTAACAGAAGAAAAATAAAAGAAGAACAGCAAAAGAAAAAATGAAGAGGGGAGTTCTGAAACTAACCTAGACTGGTCCGAGAAGTGCAGAGATGCAGAGATGGGGATCGACTTGAAGAACGCCTAAGGCCGAAAGGGATGGAGCTCTCGGGGAAGAAGAAGGGCACCAACAGGACTCTCAGGCAAAGTGAAATCCCTGAAAGGGGGGAGCGGGTTTAAATAGGCAACAGGGCCCGACGCAGTAATGATTGTAGATCTCCTCTAGCCGACCTACACTCGTCGCATGTCCCACTCACCATGATAGGTGGCTGAAAATGGCTGACAGCTGATAAAATTATTATTGCATCGTACCTAGAGCAACACTCCGACGGGAATTTCAAAAAAATCTTTTTGGATCGTCTTGATTTGAAAAGGCTCCAGCACCAGCATGCCAAATGCCAAAATATCTGGAAACCATCGAGTGCAGAAGTTAAGGGAGGCAACTTCGACAGTAAAAATTTCTCTATACTTCCTTCATTCGAAACCCGAACTCAAAAGTAGGGGGACTGGTGTTGGGTATAAAATACCCCCAGCCAAAGTTTGTAAAAGGCCGACCCTTCCAGGGCCTTTTCGGCTTCCGACCTTGTGTGGCGTCTTTCTGAACTCCCTCGACCGTTCGAGCTTCCATAATACCATTCGAACTTCTCCGACAATGAGCTTTTCCATTCATCTACCGAATTGCTCCAAATGCTCTCTGGGCTTTATTATCAGTCAATTTTCTACAGTGATCGACTATTCTCTGAATCCCTTCCAGACTTCTTTCGACCACGGACGGCTATACTCCGAACTTCTTCTAGACTTCTTCAATGTTCGAGCTTCTCTGACGATGAGATTTTTGTAGTAACCAGACTCCATCTAAGCTTCTACGGTGGTCGATCATCTTTCGGATTCCATCCGAGCTCCTATGAGAATCGAATTTCAGCCAAACTCTTACAGTGGATGGATCCCAAACGAGCTTCTATAACAAGACAGGCTCCACCGACCAGGTCACTACTCCAAGCTTCCACAACAACCGATCTTCGATCGAGCTTCTACAATAAGTTGCCTCCTTTCAGCCTTCTACAAGAATCGGCGGAATTCTGCACTAACATAAGTAAAAGCCTAATCACTTCTAATCTAGCAACAGGTGTCAAGGTCTCATCAAAATTAATTTTTTCTCCTTGATTATAACCCTTTGTAACTAATCTTGCTTTATTCCTAATTACATTTTTATGTTCATCCAATTTATTCTTATATACCCATTTTGTAGTAATTACTGGATAATTTTTAGGTCTTGATACTAAAGTCCATACATCATTTCTTTCGAATTGATTAAGTTCCTCTTGCATTGCATTTATCTAATTATAATTTTTTTCAGCTTCATCTATGGTTTTAGGTTCTGTTGGTGCAAAAATTTACCAGCGTCGGAGAAGCTGGAGTTGAGGGAGTCGCGGTCGCCACCGAGACCTCCAAAGAAAGTCTAAATCGGAGTTGGGGGTGCTCCGGCAAGACCCTCCGATGCTCAAATCAGTTCTCTGCCTCAACAAAAATGGAGTGCTCGAACAAAAATTTTAGTAGAGTTTTGAGATAGAGATTAGAGCTTAGAGAATAACGTATCTGGGGGTCCCCTTTTTATAGACGGAGGGTGTAACAGATTGACAGCGACGTCTGTAACCACCTGGTAGTGGGCCGTTCGGAGCCATGAAGAGTTTGTTACGGAGAGTGGTGGAGTGGAGTCATGGCCATCACCGTGGCTTGCCACATGGAGCCTGTTGTGGAGAGTGGAGTGATGTCCGTTATCGTGACTTGCCAGAGCATGATGGAGCCGCGTGAGATCCGTTACAGGAAGTGGAGCAGAGTCGTGGCCATTACTGTGGCTTGCCAGGGAGTCCAGGCCCGTCGGCTGAAGCTCGGTTGGGGTGTCTGGTGGAGAGGGGTAGCTCTCCATCTAAGAGGAGCTCGGATGTCGCTGGCGAGCCTTCTATCGTTGGGTGCTTTGGGCGCTAGTACTGTAGGTGAAGGTCATCTGCTGTAGAAGCTCGGTCAGGGGCTTTCTATGGATGAAGTTTGATTTCATGCAGAATCTGGCAGAAGGTCGACTGGTAGTGGATGTCAGATGGCGCTGGAGAGGTTCACCTGCTAGAGGGGTCCGACTGCTGGAGCCCATGTGTCGTAGGAGTTCATCTGGAATCTATCCGCTACAGAAGTTCGGTCGGAGTCTGGTTCCCGTAGAAGTCCGGATGGGGATCATTTGTTGAGGAAGCTCAGTCGAAGCCTGCCTGCAATAAAAGTTCGGAAAGAATTCATTCACAATAGAAGCTCAGGTGGAGGCTTACAGTAAAAATCCGATGTGGACCGCTCGTAGTAGAAATTTGAAGTAGACTGCTTGTAGTGGTAGCTCGGAGTAGATTGCTTGTAGTAGAAGCTCGGAGTAGATCGCTTGTGGTGGGGGCTCGGAGCCCGATCCTTGTAAGAATTCGGATGAGGTCTACCTGCAATAGGAGCTCAGGGCTGAAGTCCGACTCCCGTAGGAGCTCGGACGAAGTCTACCTGCAGTAGAAGTTTGGGGAAGAAGTTCGGCTCCCGTAGGAGCTCAGATGAAATCCAGAAGGCGGTCGACCATCGTAGAAATATGGATGGAGTCCGTCTGTCGTGGAGATCTACTGTTGGAAATATTTGGGCACTGACGAACTGATGAAGTTCTGCAAGAAATTTGGATTGGAGTCGATCAAATCCTATTGGAAAAGATCTGAAAGAGGTCCGGAGAACGGTTGCCCCTTTTAGGAGGTTGGCCGATAGTAGAATCTAGAGAGCACTTGGAGCAGCCTGATAGACGACCGAAGAAGCTTTTCGCTGGAGAAGCCTGGGAGATGCGGCAGGAGTTCGTCCGTCGGAGGAATCCGATCGACACTTGTGGAAGAAGTTGTGGGAGTTTATCCGTCGGCAGAACTTGAGAACATTGTGGAAGCTCGACCATTGGAGAGGTTCGAAAAGATGTCGCCCAAGGTCGGACGTCGGTAGAGTCCCGGGAGGGTCACTCCTGATACGAACTTCAGCTGGAGGATATTTTATACCCAACACCAGTCCCCCTACTTTCGAGTTCGAGTTTCGAATGAAGGAAGTATAGAAAAATTTTCACAGCCGAAGTTGCTCCCTTGAACCCTGTGCGTGATCGCCCTCAGATATTCTGGCATTTAATGCGCGCGTGCTGGAGTCTTTTCAAATCTGGGCGATCCGAAGAGACTTTTCAAAATTCTCGCTGGAGCGTTACTCCAAGTACGGTGCAATGATGGCTCTGCCAGCTGTCAGTCATTTTTAGCTGCCTGCTGTGGTGAGTGGGACATGTGGCGAATATGGGTCGGTCAATAGAGATCCACAATCATTATTACGTCGGATCCCAGGGTCTATTTAAACCCGCCCTTCTTCCCCCGGGAGTTTCATTCTACCTGAAAGTCCTGTTGGTGCCCGTCTTCTTTCTGAGAGCTCTGACCTTCCTCGGCGTCCATTTTGGCCCTAGGTGTTCTTCGAGTCATCCCTATCCCTGCATCTCTGCATCCTTCGAAGCAACTTAGGTTAGTTCCAGAACTTTTGTTCCTTCTCTTGTCATTTAGGTGTTCCTTCTTCTTCATTTTTCTTCTGCCGCATTCCACCTGTTTGGTTCCCTATGAACCTTTCGTCTCTTATTTCTCTTGATTTTTTTGGGATTTTTAGGGTTTTTGCTTGAAATATCTTCTAGCACCTCCGCCACTAGCGGTTCCAGGAATTTGTCTGCCTCAGTCCCTCAGAACCCTCATACCATAGATGAACCCATAACTAGGGCTGGACCTCATTCGATTTTTACGCCGGACGTCATTCCCTGTTCTCTGACTCCGAATGACTCCTACTGATAAGGGTTTAGTATGGAGTTCCTCTGGAGTACGATCTGGAGCTTCCTGGTCTAGCCGACCGGACTAGCACCCCCCTGGCCATTTCTGTCTGTACTAGGAGGCCTTCCGTGCTGGACTCCAGCTCCCGCTTCCATCCTTCGTTGTCGCTCTTTTCTATTTTCTAGATATTTCTTTAGCTTCAGTCGTGCCGAACTCCTTTAGATTTTTGATAGGGCCTCTCCCTTTGCCACATAGTCGAAGTTCAGCCATCCCTTCCTTTGTTTAGATATTTTTACACCTTCAAGCGCCACCCCTCGACAAAGGACTGACGGTATTTCTCCCTCCAGTTTGGTAAGAAGGGGTTGCTGAAAGGTGCTCCCTCTTCTATCCATAACTAGAAGGGGAAGTACCTCTATATCCAATGTCCGATCTTGAGGCTGGGATTGCCCCCTTAGGGCTCCCTGAGGGACTCCATCTGTCGGACTCCTAGCCTGGGGGAGGATGACCTTCAAGCCGCCCAGAAACTCCTTAGTTATCCAACTTCTTTCCTTTCCAACCTTCTGAAGGAGCAATTCCTGTTCAACATCGGTCTGAGTCCCCTGGATCCTGCGAGTATTCCATCTTTCCTTTTCTTCTTTTCTGCTTCTTTCTTCTTCTCTTCTTCTTCTCCTTTTTTTTTTTTTTAACCATGCGTCACCTCTTCTTTTTTTCACTCTGTTACTGATCTCTTTTCTCTCTCTCTTTTTCTTTTTCTTCTCTTTTTTTTTTCTTCTTCTTTTTTTTTTTGTAGGAATGGACGTCGAAGCAGCACGGATGCTTGCCAGGGGCCTTAAGGTTCACAAAAGAAAAGGCACTGCGGCCTCTAGGTCGGCAAAGAAGGCTAGAACGGAGGAGACGAGCTCGGCCACGCCTACCCAGGTGGCCCTCACTGTGGATGTTCCTTCAAACGCCGAGCCCCCAGTTCCCCGAGCCTCTTCGAGGAGTTCCCCCACCGAGGCTCCCGCTCTGGGGGCCCGCTCCGAGGAGATGCCAGGGGTTGAGAGGGGGAGGAGAAAGAAGACGGTGGCCCGTAGGGTCAGCAGTCGCCGAGCTACCATCGAAGAATCCCACGGCTCCAAGGAAGAGTTGGTGGAGAATCCCTTTAATGATAGGGACCTGATAAAGCGACTGGTCGACGGGTGCGTCCTGCCCGAAGTCATCCAAAGGATCATCCGCGTCGATCTCGAACAGCGGGTTTGGGACTCTTTGGGGTCCTTTCTCGAGGTAAGCAGATTCACTTTCCTCCTCCTTGCTCCTTCATTCAATTAACTTCTTGGCTTTCATTCTGGCTTTCTGGCCACCCTTGTAGATCGGGCACCAGCTTCTCGCCAATATCGAGCTGATGAACAAGGCGAGGAGGGATGCTATCCAGGCGGAGGAAGGTCGTCGGGCCGAGGCCACTCGCCTCAAGGAAAAGGCTGTCGAGGTAGCCAACCTCCAAGAGGCACTTGAGAAAGAAAAGCAAGCCTCAGAGGAGATGGTGAGAAAGGCGAAGGCCGAGGTCGCAAATTTGATGGAGCAAATTCTGACCCTGATCTCGGAGGCCAGGGGCCAAGCGGTGGAGGAGTTCAAGGCCTCCGCCGAAATGAGGGACCTGAACGTCAAGTTTGGCCAAGATGCATTCATCAAAAGATTCGAGCTCTGCCAAGAGAAGATGGTCAAGAAATTTCTCAGGCTTGACTTCAACTTCTTGGATGAGGCGTCTGAAGATGAGGCCGGGCCCTCTCCAACTGCCGCTGCCACCGCAGCCCCCCTTCCAAGAACACCGAGCTCCCCAACTCCTGCTTTGGAGGTCTAAGACCTCTGACTTTATATTTTTCTTTTACTGTGATTTTTTTTTCTTTTGTCTTTAAGAAACATTCAATCAATAAAATTGGACTCCTCCTTATGTGGGACTTCTCTTCTCTTTTCTTTTTTCTTTCTGCAATGAGCCGCACCTTGACGCTTTTGTCTTCCGATGGTAATGTCCTACCGAAGTGCTTCCCTTGCCACAGGGAGTTCCGCTGAAGTCCACGATCCGACATCTAAGAAAGAAAGTTCATCATTTAACAAAAAAGTCGAAGGAGATGGAGGACAAACTTCGCAGGCTAAGGGAGAGCCACTCAGAGGCCACTGCGGAGCCCATCCACTTTCGAAACCTCCACGTGAAAGGGATCATGGATTACAGCCGGCGGAAGGCAAACTTCGAGAAGGAGCTCGAGGAACAAAAGAAGCGCACCAGCGACCGATCCTGGGCTCAGGCTTCCAAGATCAGCTCTCATGAAGCGGAGCTGTCTGCTGCATGGGAGAAGATCGGCCAGTTGGAAGGAAGCTCGTCCTGGCTTTCGACTCGGGCCGACCATGATCGAGAATGGTCGAAGAAGTTCTCCAACCTTCAGTAATAGCTCCAGGATGCCGAGTCGAACTACAATGCATACCGGGCCGGCTGATGCAAGCAGGTGGATTACTACAGGAGGAAGCTCAGGATGGTGATCGATGAGGTTGCCCACCTTCAAAGGCAGTTATCTGAAGGAGCTCAGTTCGTCCCTGTTCAGGACCCCGACGAACTCCGATCCCTGAGAGGAACCATAGAAGAGCTATCCGTCGCCCTTGGTGAGGGGAGGACTGAGCAGCAGCAGTTGAAGATCCAGTTGGCATACGAGCAGCAGATGGTCAAGGATGCGGAGGCAGAGTCTGAGGTCCTGAGAAAAAGGCTCCGAGAGGCGGAGAACGAAAGCCAACGGTTTCATCGGATGTATTTGGAGATGCTGATAAGGAAGAAAGAATTGGAAGAAGAAGTCGAAAGCTTAAGGCACTCCCTGATGAGGGTCAAAACCGAAAGTTCGAAGTCGGAAGAGGCCGAGCTCCCTTAGGGATCTTTTTGCCTTCCATCCTTCTATATGTCCTCTTTTTCAATTCTTGTCATTTTTCTTTTTTGGCCTTCCGGGCTCTGTAAAGTATATTTTGCTAATGAAATAAAAAAAAAATCTTTCATTACCTTATTCATTCTTGTATTAGGTCATCGTTATCGAATTTCTTTTGTCTTTTGACTTGTTCGACGTCGACATCGTTTGAAGGTTCCTAGCCATTGTCATGTTCATTTGCCTTTTCATTCATGACAGTAGGTCTCTCTTTCTCTTTCTTCTTCTTCCTTTTTTTTTTTTTTGGGCTGTTTGAGTTGCCTTGAGGAAGTTGATCTATCCTTGGCCTGTGTTGAGTTCCCTCTTAGAGACTGAGGGTTTTTTAATGGGGGGTCTCCTTCTTCATTGAGGTGAGGTGCTTTGTGTCTTTGATATAGTTTGGCTTCCATTTTTCACTGGTGTAGTCCATCATTTTTCCTTCGCATCTCCCTCCTCTTTTTAAGTAATGGTTCTCCCCAACTCTTTACGGGGTCGTGGGAGCATAGAGGGGCCGTCAAGAAGGTTCTTTTTTTCTTATCAGGTCTTGAACGATCGGATCTTAGTTGGCATCTGGACGAGGTTCTCCTCCTATTCCTGATGTAGTCGATTTCAGCTCAAATTAGGATGAGGTTCTCCTCCTGTTCCTAACAGGACTGTGGGGGCACATATGAGCATTGCAGGGCCTCTCCCCCCATCCGATCTAAAAGTAACCAGGCCTTCAACTTTGCTCATGTTAGGACAAGGTTCTCCTCCTGTCCCTAACATGGTTGTGGGGGCACATAAGGGCGTTGTAGGGCCTCTCCCCCCATCCGGTCTAAAAGTAACCGGGCCTTCGACTTTGCTCATGTTAGGGCGAGATTCTCCTCCTGTCCCTATGATGGCTGTGGGGGTGCATGAGGGCGTTGTAGGGCCTCTCCCCCCATCCGGTCTAAGGAGAACCGAGCTTTCGAGTTTGCTCATGTTAGGACGAGGTTCTCCTTCTGTCCCTAACATGGCTGTGGGGGCACATAAGAGCGTTGTAGAGCATCTTTCCCCATTCGGTCTAAGGAGAACCGGGCCTTCGACTTTGCTCATGTTAGGGTGAGGTTCTCCTCCTGTTCCTAACATGGCCGTGGGGGCACATAAGGGCCGTTATATGGGCCTCTCCCCCCGTCCGGTCTTAAAATAACCGAACTTTCAACTTTGCTCATGTTAGGATGAGGTTCTCCTCCTGTTCCTAACATAGCCGTGGTGGCACATAAGGGCCGTTATATGGGCCTCTCCCCCCGTCCGATCTTAAAATAACCAGACTTCCAACTTTGCTCATGTTAGGACGAGGTTCTCCTCCTGTTCCCAACATGGCTTTATTTTTGTTGTCTGAAGGGGTTATCCCCTGTCGTTACGAGTCCATGCCGAAAGAGAAAGATATGCAAATCTGAAAGAAATCTTGATTTAAAGCAAAGTCGTTAGTAATACATTTATAGGTTTTTCAAATCCCATAGTCGTAGAAGGTCTGCACCCCGTCGAGGTCCTCCAGAGATGGAGTTGATGATCCCGATTGGAAGCTGATCTCCGGGCTGCTCTTCCCTCCTCGGTGGCTCAGGTTGCGGCAGGGCCCTTGGCCAATCCTCTCTACCCTCAGGCCGATGTCGAATGAACCTGTCGAGCCAACCTCGTCTGATGAGCTCCTCGATCTCATCTTGGAGTTGAATGCATTCCTCTGTGTCGTGACCGTGGTCGCGATGGTAGAGGCAGAACTTGTTAGGATTGTGCTTCCCGGGGTGTGTGCGCATCCTTTCCGACCTTGGGAGCTGCTCCCTGACCTCCATTAGCACCTGGATTTTCGATGCATTAAGGAGGGCATAGCTATGGAATCTTCCTGGCGGAGAGCTCTGCCGAACTCTACGGTCCGGGCTTCTCTGCCTGCGAGCTTGGGGAGGAGTCTGGGCGCGCTTGTGCCTGGGAGGAGTCTGAGAATGTGGCCGAGCTTCACTCGGCCCTCTTTCAACTACGGGCCTGCTGGAGTCGCCCGCCTGCCGCTCCTTTGCGGCCTCCTCATCCTTCAGCTTGAAGGCTTCCTCCGCTCGGGCATATCCTTCGGCCCGAGCCAGCAGATCAGCAAAGTCTTTGGGATACTTCTTTTCCAGGGAGAAGAGGAGGTCATTCTTTTGAAGGCCGCTCTTTAAGGCGGCCATTGCAACCGATTGGTCTAGGTTCCGGACCTCCAGGATGGCGGCGTTGAAGCAGTTGACGTAAGCTCGGATGGATTCTCCCTCCTTTTGCTTGATGTTAATGAGGGACTCCAAACCTCGTCGGGGACGCCGGCTGCTGATGAAATGAGCCACGAACTGGTGACTCATCTGGTCAAAGGAGAAGATTGTACCCGATTTCAGTGTCGAATACCAGTTCCTTGCTCCTCCCTTCAATGTAGACGGGAAAGCTCGACACAAGATGACGTCTGGCGTGCCATGGAGCAGCATCATGGTTCGGAAGGCCTCCAGGTGGTCGATCGGGTGCGAGGTCCCGTCGTAGCTCTCGAATTGGGGGAGCTTGAAGTTCGGTGGGATTGGTTCCTGCATGATCATTTGAGAGAAAGGAGGGTCAGTACAGATGTCCTCACCGTAAGCAGTGGGAGTGCGATGGAGTTCTTCGATCCACCGGGTCATCTCCTAGAATCTCTGATCCAGGAGGTCCTCTCGATTGCGGGCCTCGAGGGTCTTCTGGTGGAGCGGAGGCAGGGACTCTTCGGGGGTTGAATCATGATCGGATGGAGGACTCTCCGCCTTCTATTTTTTTTTTTGGGAAAGATAGGGCGGCTGGCCCATGTGGCCCACCCGATCGTCAGATTCTAGAACTCCGACGATGCTTTTTCCAGTCGCATCGATACCTGCGACTGCTGCGGCTGCTGCTGCATGGCCTGCACTACTTCGGTGAGGCCTCTGACCTGTTGAACCAGCAGGTCAAACTGCTCCATGCTGACTGCCATCGTCGGAGGAAGAGAAGCTTGGGAAACTGGAGATGAGGCCAGGGCTTGCAGAGCTCACTGAGATCTGGCCGCGGAGGCTATGGATTGCCTGGTGGATGCCCTTCGGGGAGGCATCAGGTGGAGATCAGGCAGGCAACCGAAGGAGGAGATATCGGAGAAGATGACCGGAGGTGGTCTCGTTGAGCGCTCCTTTAAGAATAAGGGTACTGCGAAGACACAGTCCCCTTCCTCTAGCGCCAATCTTGTTGGTGCAAAAATCCACCGGCATCAGAGAAGCTAGAGTCGAGGGAGTCACGGTCGCCGTCGGGACCTGCAAAGAAAGTCTAAACCGAAGTTGGGGGTGCTCCGGCAAGACCCTATGATGCTCAAGTCAGTTCTCTGCCTCAACAAGAATGGAGTGCTCGAACGGAAATTTTAGCAGAGTTTTGAGATAGAGATTAGAGCTTAAAGAATAACGTATCTGGGGTCTCCTTTTTATAGGCGGAGGGCGTAACAGATTGACAGCGACATCTGTAACCACCTGGTAGTGGGCTGTTCGGGGTCATGAGGAGTTTGTTATGGAGAGTGGTAGAGTGGAGTCGTGGCCATCGCCGTGGCCCATCACGTGGAGCCTGTTGTGGAGAGTGGAGTGATGTCCATTGTCGTGACATGCCAGAGCATGATGGAGTCGTGTGAGATTCGTTACAGGAAGTGGAGCAGAGTCGTGGCCATTACTGTAGCCTGCCAGGAAGTCCAGGCCCATCGACCGAAGCTTGGTTGGGGTGTCTGGTGGAGAGGGATAGCTCTCCATCTAAGAGGAGCTCGAATGTCGCTGGCAAGCCTTCTACCGTTGGGTGCCTTGGGCGCTAGTACTGCAGGCGAAGGTCATCTGTTGTAGAAGCTCGGTCAGGGGCTTTCTGTGGATGAAGTTCGATTTCATGCAGAATCTGACAGAAAGTCGACCGACAGTGGATGTCAGATGGTGCTGGAGAGGTTCACCCACTAGAGGGGTCTGGCTGCTGGAGCCCGTGTGTCGTAGGAGTTCATCCAGAATCTGTCCGCTACAGAAGTTCGGTCGGAGTCTGGTTCCCGTAGAAGTCCGGATGGGGATCATTTGTTAAGGAAGCTCGGCTGAAGCCTGCCTGCAATAGAAGTTCGAAAGGAATTCATTCACAATAGAAGCTCAGGTGGAGGCTTACAATAGAAATCCGATGTGGACCGCTCGTAGTAGAAATTTGAAGTAGACCGCTTGTAGTGGTAGCTCAGAGTAGATTGCTTGTAGTAGAAACTCGGAGTAGATCGTTTGTGGTGGGGGCTCGGAGCCCGACCCTTGTAAGAATTCGGATGAGGTCTACCCGTAATAGGAGCTCAGGGCTGAAGTTTGACTCCCGTAGGAGCTTGGACGAAGTCTACCTGCAGTAGGAGTTTTGGGAAGAAGTCCGACTCCCGTAGGAGCTCGGATGAAATTCAGAAGGCGGTCGACTGCCGTAGAATCTTGGATGGAGTCCGTCCGTCGTGGAGATCTGCTGTTGGAAAAGTTTGGCCACTGATGAACTGATGAAGTTCTGAAAGAAATTCAGATTGGAGTCAATCGAATCCTGTTGGAAAAGATCTGAAAGAGGTCCGGAGAACGGTTGACCTTTGTAGGAGGTCGGCCGATAGTAGAATCCAGAGAGTGCTTGGAGCAGCCTGATAGACGACCGAAGAAGCTTATCGCTGGAGAAGTCTGGGATATGCGGCAGGAGTTCGTCCGTCGGGGGAATCCGGTCGACACTTGTGGAAGAAGTTGTGGGAGTTTATCCGTCGGTAGAACTTGGAACATTGCGAAAGCTCGACCATCGGAGAGGTTCGAAAAGATGTCGCCCAAGGTCGGACGTCAGTAGAGTCTCGGGAGGGTCACTCCTGATACGAACTTCGACTGGGGGGTATTTTATACCCAACAGGTTCAAAATGAGAAACAAATGCAAAATGATTGTATGAATCTCTAAGTGAAGAACGAGTTCTTACTCCATGTGTAGGATCACCAATGATTAATTCTTTGGGATGATTGTGATCATACCTCCATTCTTTGGGTAGAACATTTGTACCTTAAGGTCGTTCTTGTTATTTTTCACCTTCATCCTCTTGATTGTTTTCATGTTCTTCTTCATTTTGAATTGTTGAGTCTTTTAGGGTGAGCTCCTTCATCCCTTCTATGATAAGATCTGTATCATCAATACCTTTACTCTTTTTTGAAGGAAGATCATTAGTCTCATAAAAAACAATATGTATTGACTCCTCTACTACTAAAGTTCTTTTGTTGAAAACTCTAAAAGCTTTGCTAGAAGAGGAGTAATCAAGAAAAATAGCTTCATCAGATTTTACATCAAATTTTCTTAATCTTTCTTTACCATTGTTCAAAATAAAATATCGGCAACAAAAAATATGAAAAAATGTAATATTTGGTTTTCTTCCTTTCCAAAGCTCATAGGGTATTTTTTTAGAATTGGTCTAATTAAAGCATGGTTTAAAATATAACATACCGTATTAATTGCTTCCACCCAAAAGTATCTTGGGAGGTTGCTTTCATATAGCATGGTATGGGTCATTTTTTCAAGGGTTTTATTTTTCTTTTCTACTACCCTATTTTGTTGGGGTGTCCTGGGTGCTGAAAAGTTATGGTCAATGCCTTTTTCATCATAAAATTTTTCAAAATCTTGATTTTTAAATTCGATTCCATGATCACTTTGAATATTTTGAATTAAAAAATCTTTTTCATTAGTAACTTTTTGATAAAATTTTGAGAACACATGAAAAGTTTTATTTTTATGTGCGAAAAAAAAATCCATATAAAATGAGAGAAATCATCAATAATTACAAAGCCATATCATTTTTCACCTAAACTAGTAGTTCTAGTGGGTCCAAATAAATCTATGTGCAATAATTCTAATGGCCTAGAAGTTGAAACAATATTTTTAGATTTGAATGAGACTTTTATTTATTTATCTAGTTGGCATGTATCACAAATTCTATCTTTTTTAAAATTCAATTTAGGTAAACTGATAATCAATTTCTTTTTAATAAATTTTGAAAGTAAATGCATGCTAATATGTGTAAGCCTATGGTGCCAAAGTCAACTAGTCTCATTAATTTTGGCATTCAAGGCTACTAGGTATTGCATGTTTATCTTGAAAAGATTATTCAAATCTACCATATAAACATTACCATGTCTATGCCCAACAAATTTAATGCCTTCATCATTGGGACTAGTTACTATGCATAATGAAGATTCAAAAATAACTTTGTACCCATTGTCACAGAATTGACTAATGCTTAATAGACTATGTTTCAAACCATCTACTAATAAAATATTTTCAATATACTTAGAGGGAGTGATACCAATGTTACCTATACCAATGATCTTTCCTTTGCTATTGTCTCCAAAGGTGACCATCCCTCCATCTTTTGCATCAAGTGTGATGAATTGAGATTCATCACCAGTTATGTATCTTGAGCATCCGCTATCAAGATCCCATTTTCGATTTGTTTCGTGGGATGGAAGATACACCTACATACAAAAATCAAGTTGTGACTTTAGGTACCCAACTTTTTTTGGGTCCTTTTTGGTTAGTCACAGTGGTTCCTTTTGGAACCCATATTTTTTTTACATTAGAATTTTTAGATTTGTTAGAGAAATATGTATAGGATTTCTATCATACTTTACCATATTTAAAATAAGTAATATTTAAAAACTTGTTGCTTGATAAGTTTACAAAGATATTTTTCAAAAATTTTTATTTTTTTAAAGGGTTGTAGCCAAGACTGACTTTATTATAAATGGTCTTTTGATTATCAAGTATCATTTGAAGTTTATTTGAACTTTGAGTGAACTTTTCTACCATAGGTTTTAACTTAGCAATTTTATTTTTTAAGTTCAAATTTTTTTGTGTCAAGATTAATTTTTTATTTAAAATAATCTCATTTTCTTTTAGTAAAGATTGATTCTTTGATTTTAATTCTTTATTCTTTATCTCTAACTTCTTTAGATCATCAACTAAATCATAAAATACTTCTTGAAGTTTTTCAAAAGTAATGTCATTAAGAGTTTCAGCGTTTACCTCATTTTTATGTGCCATAAGGCACAAGTTGGTTTGTTCATGTGAATCTTCTTCTTCGGAGCTTGACTCATCACTATCACTCCATGTAGCCACTATAGCCTTTTTTTTGTACTTCTTGGAGCCCTTCTTAAGTTATGGACATTCAGACCTAAAGTGCCCCGACTTCTTACATTCATAACAAATAAGGGGCTGCTCCTTATCCTTCTCCTTGCTATGCTCCCCTTTTGTAGGTGGCCTCTTCTTCATCCCTTATTTTTTTTTTATTCAAAAATCTTTTAAACTTTCTAGTGATGAGGGCTATTTCTTCATCTTGCTCTTCATTTTCTATTTCATCAGATTCCTCATCGAGTTGAGCAATGGATTTGAGGATGATTGTCCTCTTCTTCTTGACATCTTCTTCTTGATGTTGTTTCATGCTTAGCTCGTGTGTCATTAGCGATCCTAGAAGCTCCTCCAAGGGTAAAATATTCAGATCTTTGGCTTCTTGGATTGCGGTCACTTTGGCCTCCCAAGTCCTTGGTAAAGACCTAAGAATCTTTCTCATAAGATCGCTATTAGAATAAGACTTATCAAGACTTTTTAAACCATTAATAATATCCATAAAATGAGTAAATATTTTAGTTATTGATTTATCATGCTCCATTTTAAAAGGTTCATATTTGAGCACAAGTATGTTAATTTTTTATTCCTTAACTTGATTAGTGCCTTCATGTGTTACTTCTAACCTATCCCATATTTTTTTAGCCGACATGCTTGTTGAAATATGATTAAATTTATTAGCATCTAAAGCATAATATAAAATATTCATGGCTTTAGCATTGGGTCGAGCCATTTTTTTATCAACCTTATCCCATTCTCTTTTGGGTTTGATTGATTCTACACCATCAATTATCTTAGTAGGCATGTATGGTCCATTAACTATGATACTCCGCATATCATAGTCAAGTGCTTGAATAAAAATTTTCATTCGAGCTTTTCAATAGGTGTAGTTTGACCCATTGAAAAGTGGAGGTCGGTTTGTGGACTGTCCCTCGGCTAGTGAAGTACCAACTTGAATGCCATAGATCTTTAGCTCTTTGATGGTTAAATCAAAGTAGGGCTAGAGCACTAAAATCTGATACTACTTGTTGCCTAGCTATGCAACCCAAGAGGAGGGGTGAATTGGATTTTTAAAATTTTAAAGTTAATTTAGAACCACAAGGATTAAGTAATAATAAGCAAGTTATATGTAGTAAGTGATTTAAGCAAAGTATAGAAATGAGATGCAAGAATACAAGAAAATAAAGAAGTTTAGATACAGAGCAAGTAAGCACACCACAAACAATCAAGATTTATAGTGGTTCGGTGCCAACCTTGCACATACATCCACTCCCTAAGCTCCTACTTGAGAATTTAAATCCATTAAAATGTATTCAACAAGAATACAATATCGGTACCTCTGACTCTAGCTATCCCAAGCTAGAATACTTATTTTTTAGGTATAAGCCAACCCAATACAATATGATTCAAGGTTCGAATCAACCTATCCAAGTTTTGGAACCCTTCCAAAACTAAAGATCAAGATAGAAACAGAGTATAAAAGTTAATAACAAAGAAATATAAGTTTAGCTCCTTTAATGAGTAAATAAAACTTTAAGTATACTTTACATAACAAGAAAGAAGCTTTTCTAATTTTTTTTAAGGTTGTTGAAGACTTGAATGAGCTCTTGAGGGGTTAGTGAACTTGAAATGAAAGCTTCTTTTGCTTGAAGAGGACTTTTTGCTTAGGACTGAAATGAATGCTTGAATCTCTTGTGTTTTTCCTTCCTTTAAGTATCTTTATATCTTCAATAGATGTTAGAGAGAAATCTGAAAAGGTTTAGAGCCATTAGAGAGCTTTAAATGAGCATTAAATATGATCAAAATGGATTGAAAACTAGCCGTTACGGAGATTTTTCATCACAGGGGTCAACCTTTGTGGCAGAACAGAAAGTGACTGTTCTGTATCTTTGACTTGCACAGACAATAGAGATCGACCCTGGGTTGACCCCTGACACAGGGGGTCGATCCTAGGGTCGTCCCCTTTGGGTGTGCTAGCCAAAAATAGCATGCTGTTTAGCCCCTTTTGACAGGGGTCGACCTAGGGGTCGATCCTTTTCTTTAAACTTGAGTTTCTCTCAAAATATACATCCAAAAAATATGAAATTACCTCCAATAGATCACAAATCTTCTGTTCTTACTCTTGAGACTTTCAAATCTGAACTTGATAAAACTATAATTTTGCCCCTGAAATACAATAATTTTTTTTCCAAGCTAAAATCATTAGTAACCCCCTCAAATATTTTGTAATCATCAAAATCAATAATGGAGCAACAATTATTAATTAATTTTTTATTAATAATATAGTCTCAGTCCCAGTGAGACTCTCCTCCAGAGTCCTAGTCCCATTAGGACTCATCACTAGAGTCATAATCCAATTGGACTCTTCAGCCATCAGATCTGATTAAATTTTGTAATACGTGAGACCTCATAGGTTCAAACCAAGCCAATAGCATAGGAATAACTTTCTATACCAATTGATGTAACCATCTAGCAATGATGATCCGATGGTCGGATAGGTCGAAGTATTGCAAAGCAAGGTTCTAGAATCTACTGGTATATGGTTACTGTATAATTTATCTCTTTGAACCAAATGCTCAAAGTAACTTAAGATTTAACTGTCAATCCTAATTTAGTCGATCACATTGTATTTCAACCTTTCTAATCCATCTAATGGATTATTCTGGCCAATATTTTGCAAAATTGAAATACACTGATGTATATCTCCTACTAATTTAGAGGGGTTAATTTCATCTTGACTCACACACCAACTTGATAAGTACTTGACTGCACCTAGTATCCTTCCCGTGGGAAAAATTCAGTGCAGGGGTAAAATGGTAATTTTAATTTTTTTTCAAAATTATAATTTTATAGTGAAAAGATATTAATTAACCTAATTAATTAACATAAATTTACCCTACACTAGGATCTAAATATAATATATAGCATGTATTCATTTAAATTTAAAATTCAAATTCGAACAGTAAATACTTTACTGTAATGTGTTCAGAACATAATACCTTTGTGCGGGTAGTAGATCGCCACAATCTGATCACCATCGGGAGAGTTTGATCATCATGATGCAGCCACACAGCATGTTTGACCTCTGTGGATCATCCACACGAAACTTCCAGTTTGATCGACTCCTCACGAGTGCTAGCTCGTTGTAGAGCCCTTTTGACGGTGGATGCTGATCGAACTCCTTCGATCGATGTTTGTCAATTCTTTGGATGCTCTGGATCACCAACAGATGTGCTCGAGAGGATGTTGAAGATCTCTCAAAGATTTTGTGGGCTCACGACACTCGTAGCTCACTTTCTCACTTCCCGAACCCTAGGCTAAAACTCTAGGGAACTCACCGAAAACCTTGCACCCACTTTTTTTTCTTTTCTTTCTTTTTCTTTTGGAAGGATATGAACTTCCTTCTCATGCACAAGACTTCTCACACCCCAAAATTTTTCTCCAAAAAACTTCTTCTTGCACGCCCCACTCTTCTCCTCCTTTTATAAAAACGTCAAACGTCTTATCCAAAAGAAAAGATAAAGATGAGTAATTGTACATTTGAATTCAAATCAAATTTTGAATTCAAATAGACACCAACTCATCCCTTATCCACTAAAGGCGTGAGGCATGGCTTAAATTATGTATGGAGTGATTTCATGAGAAACCTTTTCTCATGTAATAAATAGGACATAAAAAAAGGGATAAGGTACAAAGATTAATTGCCCATTCAAATTCAAACTTTATTTTGAATTTGAATGGCCAACCAATCATCCTTATCCATCCATTTGGCACATTAAAGTGGGGCATGGAGAGGGCTTGGCATAAGAAAAAAATTCATGAGAAGTTCCTTCTCATGAATCCAAATGGGTGCAATGGAAGTGAGGTGGCGCATGGAGATTGGGTCAAGGTGGTTTAATTATTTAAACCAACCTAATTGAACCAAATGAGTTAGGTCCAATTAGACTAATTTAAACCCAACTTAATTAGACTTAATTAGGCTCAATAACATCCTAATCAAATCAGGAATTGACTAAGCCCAACCCCTGATCAAATCAGGGACCAAACCATCTCGACGATTAGGTCAACTCTTAACCTAATCGGGTCAAAACCAACTGAATCCAATTCAATTGGACTTGATCCAAAAAAATTACTCAATCAAATTGAGTTAATTAGTGATCAAATCACTAATTAAATCTCTCATAAATACTGAGTCTAAATTCAATGGGCAATCAGGCATCAGAATTCATCAATATATATAACCCTGATCGAAGAATCCTAACTAGTAGGACTCTTGACCCCGGTACCCATAATATGCGAAACTCATGATCAGAGAATCCTGATTCTCGATCACTGAGTTCTAAACATGTAGGATTCTACATCAGCCATCAGATCAGATAAGAACCTCTAATGTGTGTGACCCCGCAGGTTCGAACCTAAGCCAGTAGCACAGGAACCAATTCCTGTACTAATCGAAGTGACCATCTAGCAATGGTACCCGATGATCGGCTAGGTTGAATGGTCGCAATCACAACACTCAGAACCTACATGAGTATGGTTACTGTATAATTCATCCTTTTGACCTTTGTGTTTAGGATGACTCAGGGTTAAACTGTCAACCCTGATCAGATCATCCGAATCATGCTCAACTCAAACAGTCCTGTGACTCCTCACAAGGACTACCCTGGCCAAGGTTTTGCTAAATTGAAACATGACTGTACACAGATCCTAAACTAGAGTGGTCAATCCTATCTTGACACACGCACCGACAAGTCAAGTACTTGACTACACCCAGCAGCCTTCCGTCACTGAATTAAAAATTCAGGTAGTCCAGTGTCTAAGTACAGTGAGTTGCTTGTAAGTCACCGTAGCGGTCTCAGGTCGGAGGGATATTGATACCCATATTCCATCGGAGCAAATCTTGACAGCAAAAATAGCTTCGGAGTCAGTCACGTTCAGTGCAGATGTACCCTTACATCTCACTTGTATGCCATACCAGTGTCTCCACACTCATTGGTTAAGAGGATAACCAACCTATATGGCACACAATGACCTATATTTGATAAACATTATCATCCTTGGTAACAACGTATTATTTGATCGCGAATAGATTTAAGGACTAAACGATAAATCCTCCTTTGTTGAGTCTAAATAGTCCTAAGGACTTCACCATAACATAGGAGTTCATTAGAAGATGAAACATTTTGTGATGAAAAATACTAAAATAATTTTTATTAATTCATAATTCATGTACAAATACAAAAATAAGCACAACCGTCAACAGGCTGATGATTGACTTTAGGATACTATTCCCAATAATCTCCTACTTGGCCTAAAGCCAATCAGTGCGGTATCTAATACCTATCTTCAACTTGTAGTCATCGAACTCCTTCACCGCAATGGCTTTAGTGAATGGGTCGGCCAGGTTCTCCTTCCTGTCGATCTTCTGAAGGTCGACGTCACCTCGATCCATAATTTTCTGGATGAGATGGTAGCGGCGCAGAATATGCTTTGTCCGCTGGTATGCCTTCAGTTCCTTCACCTGAGCAATGGCTCCAGAGCTATCACAATAGAGCAGAATTGGACCAACAAGGGAAGGTGCTACTTCGAGCTCGATGATGAACTTCCTTAGCCATACCGCTTCTTTGGCAGCATCTGATGCAGCGACATATTCCGCCTCGCAAACAGAATCAGCCACAGTGTGTTGCTTGAAACTCTTCCAGTAGATAGCCCCACCATAAAGAGTAAAAATAAATCCACACACTTTTGCTGTCATCGTGATCAGACTGGAAACTAGAGTTTGTAAACCCTATAAGTCTCAAGTCTGATTCATCATAAATAAGCCACTGGTTCTTAGTTTAAATACTTCAAGATGGTTTTAACAACCTTCCAGTGATTCTCCCCTGGATCAGATTGGTATCTACTCACTACCCCTAGTGAGTATGCCATATCTGGTCGTGTACATGTCATGGCGTACATGATAGATCCCACTGTCGAAGCATATGGAATCCTACCCATACGCTCTCTCTCTTGAGGTGTTGTCGGACAATCCCTCTTCGAGAGAGAAATTTCATAGCCAATCGGAAGATAGCCTTTCTTGAAATTCTCCATGCTGAACCTCTTCAGCATAGTATCAATGCATGTGGACTGAGATAAACCAAGCAACCTTTTAAATCTATCCCTATAGATCCTCATCCCTAGGATGTAGGAAGCTTCTCCCAGATCCTTCATGGAGAACTGTGACGACAGTCAAATCTTTATTCCCTGTAATGCAGGGATATCATTTTCGATTAAGAGAATGTCATCCACATACAATACAAAAAATACTACTACTGGACCATTAGTCCACTTATAAATGCATGGCTCTTCTTCATTCCTAACGAAGCCATATGTCTTGATCGTCTTATCAAAATGTATATTCTAACTCCATGATGCCGCTTAAGTCCATAAATGGACCTCTGTAGCCTGCACACCTTAGACTCATCTGTGGATGTGAATCCTTCAGGTTGTATCATATACACCTCTTCATCCAACTCTCCATTTAGGAAAGCTGTCTTCACATCTGTTGGTGCAAAAATCCACCGACGTCAGAGAAGCTGGAGTCGAGGGAGCTCAGCCGAGGCGTGCAGTAGAAGCTCGGAGTAGATCGCTTACAGTAGAAGCTCAGAGTCCAGCCCCCGTAGGAGCTCGGATGAAGTCTACCTGTAGTTGGAGAAGAAGTCCGGCTCCCATAGGAGCCCGGATGAAGTCTGGAAGGTGGTCGACCACCACAGAAACTTGGATAGAGTCTGTCCATCATGGAGAATTCGGTCGACACTGATGGAGGTTTATCCGTCGGCAGAACTCAGGAATGTTGTGGAGGCTCGACCATCGGAGAGGTTCAGAAAGATGTCGTCGAAGGTCGAACGTCGGTAAAATCTCTGGAGGGTCACTCCTGACACGAACTTCGGCTGGGGGGTATTTTATACCCAACACCAGTCCCCCTACTTCCGTGTTCGAGTTTCGAATGAAGGAAGTACAGAGAAATTTTTACAGTCGAAGTTGCCCTCTTGAATCCTGTGCGCGACCCCCCTCGAAAATCCAGGCATTTAATGCGCGCGTGCTGGAGTCTTTTCAAATCAGGACGATCCGAAGAGACCTTTCAGAATTCTCGCTGGAGCATCATCCCAAGCACCACACCATAATGGTCCCACCGGCAGTCAGCTCTACGCCACGGTGAGTGGGACGCATGGCAGGCATTGGTTGACCTAGGGATATCCGCCACCATAACTGTGCCAGGCTCTGTCGCTTATTTAAGTCCCCTCCTTTCCTTCAGGGACTTCATTTCGCCTGAGAGTCCAGACGACGCCTTTCTTCTGCCCGAGAGTTTAGCCACCCATCAGCGCCCTTTCGACCCTAAGCATTCTTCGCGCCAATCTTCGCCATTTTCGCTGGCTCCCCACCGCCTTCCATCTTCTGAGCCCTTTCGAGGAATTCTCCCGTCGGGGCTTCTGCCCCGGAGGTCAATCTCGAGAGGATGCTGCGGATCAAGAGAAGTGGGAGGGGGGAAATAGTGGCCTGCATGTTCAGCGGCTGTCGAACTGCCACCGAGGGCTCCCACAGCTTTGAAGGGGGCCCGAGGGAGAATTTCTTCAACAACAAGGATTTAATAACGGAACTAGCCGGTGAATGCATCCTACCCAAGAATTTTGAAGTAGTTGAACGGAGCGACACTGGTCAAGGGGGTAGAGTTGCCGTCATAAGATGTGGTGGGTTCCTTGACGTTGTCGGGATCGAGGGACCAGAGGCGGTCGGCACTGACGACGGGATAGTAGAACTTGTTGCGGGGGCGGCGGAAGTAGCGCATGCCGACCTCATCAAAGTACCTAAGATGGTGGTTATTGGGGAGCACGCGGTAGTAGTGCATGCCTCCGACGTCATCGTGGCCTCCAGGGTACTTCTGGTTCTTCCCGATATAGGTCGTCGCTGCCGCCACCCTTTGAATTCTATCCCCCCCTTTTCCCCCTAGGGTTGGGGTTTCGGCAATGGTGCAGAACGAGGCGGGGGGCGAGAGCCAATGGATTCATCACACGTGCTGGGAGATACTGCTGAGAAAGATGGAACCGAAAGGAGAAGTCGAAAGTTTGGAGCGGTCTCTAATGTATTCTTTTCAAGTCTTGTAGTAATGTTCTTTTTTCCTCGATCCTCGGGGCTTTGTAGCATACGCCTTGTTAATCGAGAATGAAAAAGAGATTTTTGCTTCCTTGTCCACACTTTGCGTCGAATTGTTGCCTGCCAAACTCCTTTCATTCACTATTGTTGTTGTTGTATTCTCCCTTTTTTTTTTGATGCCGATGTTGTCTGGAGGTTCTTCGTCGTCGCCACGTCGGCTTGCTTTTTTTGTCATCTTTCTTCTTCAGCCTCAAGGGCTTTGTAATGCATACTTAGTTAATGACATGAGAAGGGAATTCTCCGTTACCTCTTTTACTCATGTGTTGAATTGTCATTTGCTGAGCTTCTTTCGGCTTTTGCCTTGCTTGATACCGATGTCGTTCGGAGGTACCCAATCACCGTCGCATTGACCCATCCTTCTTATTTATGATCGTAGATTTGTCCGAGACCATTCGAGTTTGATGCCTCCCTTCAGAGTTCGAGCTCGGAGGTCTGAGCTTCTCATCGCCCCGAGGAAGCCGCCTTATCCTTGGCCCGTGTTGAGAGCTCTCTTGGAGACTGGGGATTTTGATAAGAACCCCAATCCTCACTGAGGCGAGGCTCCCTGTGTCTTTGATGTAATTTATTTTTCATTTATCACTGATGCAGTTCGTCGCTTTTCTTTTTAACCCCCCTTTCCTTTTTCTTTTTCTTTTCTCGAGTGAGGGTTTTTCCTCTACTCTTAGTGGGATCGCGGGAGCGTGGAGGGGCCGTTGAGGAGGTCTCCTTTTTCTTATCTGGTCTTGAATGACCAGACCTTAATTGGTGTCAGGACGAGGTCCTTCTCCTATTTCTGATGTAATTGATTTCAGCTCAGGTTGGGATGTGGTTCTTCCCCTATTCCTAACAAGGTTGTGGGGGCACATATGGGTATTGCAGAGCCTCTCCCTCCATCTGGTCTAAGAGTAACCAGGCCTTCAACTTTGCTCATATTAGGGTGAGGTTCTCCTCCTGTCCCTAACAGGGCGGTGGGGGTGCATATGGGCGTTGCAGGGCCTCTCCCCCCATCCGGTCTAAGTGTAACCAGGCCTTTGACTTTGCTTTTGTTAGGGCGAGGTTCTCCTCCTATCCCTAACAGGGATGTGGGGGCACATATGGGCGTTGCAGGGCCTCTCCTCTCCCCCCATCCGGTCTAAGTGTAATCGGGTCTTCGACTTTGCTCCTGTTAGGGCGAGGTTCTCCTCCTGTCCCTAACAGGACTATGGGGGCACATATAGGTGTTGCAGGGCCTCTCCCCCCATTCGGTCTAAGTGTAATCGGGCCTTCGACTTTGCTCCTGTTAGGGTGAGGTTCTCCTCCTGTCCCTAACAGGGCTGTGGGGGCACATATGGGCGTTGCAGGGCCTCTCCCCCCATCCGGTCTAAGGGTAACCAGGCCTTCGATTGTGTTGAGATGAGGTTCTCCTCCTGCTCTCGATACAGTTTTTTTCGAGTCCTGTTGATATAGGCTCGTGCCAAGAGAGAAGACATGTGGATATAAAACTTTTATTTAAAGTAAAGTTATCGGTAATACATTCGTAAATTTTTTGAGCTCCATGGTCGCGGGAGGTCTGCTCCTTCGAGCTCCTTGAGGTAGTAAGTTTCGGGTCGGACTACCTCCTTGACTTCATACGGGCCTTACCAATTTGGGGCAAGCTTTCCTCGATCCTGAGGTTGCGAGATAGTGGCTCGTCGAAGCACCAGGTCTCCTGCTCTAAAGATTTTATTTTTGACCCGGGAGTTATAATAGCGGGCGACTTTCTATCTGTAGGCTGCCATCCGAACTTGAGCTACCTCCCACTTTTCTTCTAACAAGTCGAGGTTGGCTTTAAGGCCTTGCGAATTGTGATATTTGTTGAATGCCACGACTCGTGCCGACGAGAGTTTGAGCTCAATTGGGATAACAACCTCCGTTCCGAAGGCTAGAGTGAAGGGGGTTTCCCCCATGGGCAACCTTTGGGTAGTTTGGTATGCTCACAACACATGATAAAGTTCGTCTGCCCAAGTTTCCCTCGCTTTTTCGAGCCTTATCTTGATTCCTTGCAGCAGAGTTCTATTGGTCACTTCGATTTCGCCGTTGGCCTGAGGATGGGCTACCGATGTGAAGTTATGGGAGATGTTTAGGTCTTCACAAAATTCGATGAATCTCGCTCCCGCAAATTGTCGCCCATTATCAGTACTTAAGATTCTTAACAGGCCGAACCTGCAAACGATGGACTTCCAGACGAAGTCTTGCACTTTAGCTTCTGTGATTTTTGCCAGCGGTTCGGCTTCAACCCACTTGGTGAAATAGTCAATTGCTACCAGGAGAAACTTTCTTTACCCCGACACCATGGGAAAGGGTCCAAGGATATCCATTCCCCATTGCGCAAACGGCCATGGGGTGCTCAAGGGTGTAAGCTCGGAGGTGGGCTGTCTCTGGATGTTGGCATATCTCTGACATCGGTCACACTTTCTGACATATTCAATGGAGTCACAATACATTGTCGGCCAATAATACCCTCGGCAGAACAACTTGTGGGATAAGGATCTAGCCCCCAGATGGCTTTCGCAGATTCCTTCGTGCACCTCCCACAAGGCGTAATCAGCTTTCGAAGGCCGGAGATATTTTAAAAGGGGCAAGGAGTATGATCTCTTGTACAACTTGTCCTCATAAAGGATGTATCGGGAGGCTTGATTTCTGAGCTTTCGAGCCTCTTTTGCATCATGAGGGAGAACCCCGTCTCCGAGATATGCCACCAGTGGGTCGATCCAACTGGGTTCATGACCAATTTCCATCACGGGCCGCGATTCTTCCGTACTTGGGCACTTTAGAACTTCAAAGAGAACACCCTTGGGCAATTCAGCTGGAGCCAGCATAGTCAATTTGGAGAGAAGATCGGCCCTAGTATTTTTCATTCTTGGAATCTACCTGATGTTGAAGCTACTAAAGGCTGGAATGAACTCCTTTACCTTTTCAAGATATTTAGCCATGCTGTCCTCCCGCACTTCGTAGTTTTCACTGACTTGTTGTTGGGAAATGTATCCCAAAAAGCCAATCGTCAAGCTATTGACGGTTGAGCAACCAAGTATTGTAATTGATTTGTTAATAAATAAAATATATTTGGCATTTTCATCATAAGCTGTCATCTTCTAATGAACTCCATTGTTATGATGAAGTCCTTAGGACTATTTAGATTCGATAAAGAGAGGATTTATCGATTAGTCCTTAAAACTGTTCACGACCAAATGATAGGCTGTTAATAAGGACGACAGCTTCTATCGAGCATAGGTCGCTGTAGGCCATATGGGTTGGTTATCCTCTTAACCAAGGAGTGTGGAGATACTGGTATGGCATACAGATGAGATATAAGGGTACATTATCATTGAACATGACCAACTCCAGAGTATTCTGCTGTCGAGAATGTCTCTGATGGGATATAGGTATAAGTATCCCTTAGACCTGAGATCGCCTTAGTGACTTGCAAGCAACTCACTGTGCTTTGGTACTGGACTAACTGAATTTTTAATTTAAGGACGGAAGGCTTCTGGGCACAGTCAAGTACTTGCAAAGTTAGAGTGTGATCGAGATGGGATTGACCACTCCAAGAGTTGGAGAAGAATGAGTCGCTGTATTTCAATTTAGCAAAACCTTGGCCAGGGTAATCCATCAGATGGATTTGATATTTTGAAATACAATGTGGACAACCTGATCAGAGTTGACAGTTGAACTCTGGGGTGTCCTATGATCATTTTGGTCAAGGGGATGAATTATATGAAAACTATATCCGCATGGGTTCTAAGGATGTTGTTCTATACATTCGACCTATCCGGTCATCGGGTACCATTGCTAGATGGTCACTTCGATTGGTATAGAAATTTGTTCCTATGCTACTGGCTTAGGTTCAGACCTTTGAGGTCACACACATTAGAGTTCATGATCCGATCAGATGGTTGATCAACGATTAAGAATCATTCTAGGGTTAAATGATCAATACGATTGACATTTAACCCAGTGCAAGTGTTGCAGGAGGATCTATTAGCAATTCGATTGCTGATTGGCTTAATTTGATTAAGCCAATGGGCTGAGATTAAGTCTAATTAAATATGATTTAATTATATTTGGTTTGGGCTTGATTGGATCAAATCCAATTGGTTTATTGGATAAGCCAAGTGCAAGGAAAAACTAGTCGTAGTTCAACTAGGACTTGGGTCAATCTAATTTCTAATTTGATTAAAAAATTAAATCAGATTTAAATCTAATTTAATCTGATTAAATTAAGTTCTTAATTGGGTTAAGACCTATTTTAATTGGGTTGATCTAATTTTGATTTGATTTAGTTTGGGAAACCAAATTAAAACAAGTCATAAGACAGAATCCTAGTAAGACTAGGATTCCACCTTGCGCCACATAATCCTTCTCCACGCCCTCTCTCTTATTCAACGCCAATCTTCACTTATTTTATGCGACAAAAGCCCTCTCCCAGATCTCTCCCATATTCACAAAAGGTCTCCTCTCTTCTTTCTTACATGGAAGGTGGTTTGGATCAAATCTAAAAGGAATAAGTTTGGCTTTCGAATTCTATGAGATGGAGTTTTAGAAATCCAAAACTCTTTCAATTTTGCACCAAATTTATCCAAATTTTTTTTGGAATTTTTATGGATTTTAAGGTATACATTGTGTACCCTTTTCTGGTGATCTATGCACGAAAATATGAAGGAGGTGCTCAAGAGTTGGGCGTCCCTTAACTTGCCATGTTTGGATAAGCCTTGACTAGGTGTTTGACCTAGATAAGGACTCTATCATATCTCTTTATATAAGATGATTTTCTTCATGAAATTTTAGGAGAAGTTAGATATTTGAGAGACCTTTTCTCCATCCAAAAATCAGAGAGAAATACCTTTGGGTCATGGAGATATAAAAGATGCAAGTTTGGGTGTCTAGAAAAAAAAATGTGAAGAAGAAGAGGGTCTTCTTCTAGGGTTTTTGTTTTCATATCTTTCCTCCCTCCATCTTGAGTTTTCTGAGAGTGTCTCAGATCTGAAACTCCTCCTTCTACTTTCCATCTTTGGAAGAGTCCAAATCAAGAAGAAGGAGGCACCTGATCAACCATCAAAGAAGGATCAGCGTAGTACTAGCATACTGTGCTGATTTCCTGAAGCAGGACTTCTGATCGAGATTCGTGGACTCGTGTGGACGACTCCTAGAGGCCGGATGCATGTGTGGCATACAATATCATCCTCAAGCCTAGATCAACAAGGTTAGAACGTCTAACTTGCAAGGTAATAGATCTGATCTATTGTTTAATACATACATTAGATGTAGTATAGAAACATGTTGATATGATCAACATGTAGTTCATGCTATATTTATATATTTTAATTTTTGATTTAATACTATGTAATAATCATGTAATAGGATCTTAGATATAGGAATTTTTTGATTTTAGAAAATAAATTTTGATTTATTTTAGTCTTCCGCTGTATGATCTTGAAAAAGTTTCAAGATCTAACCCTGAAACCCTAGATAAGGTTCCTACAATTGGTATTAGAGCCTAGGTTCTTTATTACATGATTATTTATACATGCTTAGATTATTTTTTAGATTAGATCTAATTTATAATCTGATTATTAAATCTGAAATTAAAATTTTAGATCAATCACAAACTGCAAGGTTGTCCTGCTATAAGGTTTACCCCTTACAGTGCAAAGGTTGTCCTAGTTTGTGTAGATCTATCTTTAATCATAAATTTGTTAGATATGATCTAGATTAAATTTATGATTTATTAGATTTAAAAGATGTTTAAATCTGAAATAAAATCTCTTTGTTAATAATTTTTGTGCAAAGAAATTGTTTAAAGTTGAAATTGTTTCAATTACATGAACCTGTTTAGATTAGATCTAAAGTAGTTTCATGTTTATTTCACTTGCATCTTGATTATGAATCAAACATGCAACATGGTTGGTAGAATCATATTATAAAATTATTTTACAAATATGAAAATTATTTTTTGAAAAGTCAAACCCAACCCTCAGCCCAAAACTTAATTAAGAATTAAGAAGTTGTTTGAATAGGTTCTAGGATTGTGAATTGAAGAACTTAAGACACAAACCATAACACATTGGGTTAATGGGTTAGCGGGAATTAGGTCCATTAATTGGGTTAGACCTATGGTTAGATTGAAGATGGACTTAATTAGAGAATTGACTATGTCTAATCAATTGTTGTCTTAGATTAGGTCAAGGATTCTCTAGATCAATTACAATAGTTATAGTTGGTCAAGTCCATGTCTTTAACGAGAACCAAATAGACTTGATTCTTGGCTAAGCGGTCTAGCACGAACTGTTAGGTTGATCTAATCAAAACTAATTAAACCAGTTGGTGTCTAAGGTAAACCAGACCGGTGGTTTTTAATTGGGAGCCCGCTTACCTGGCCATTTCTGATGGTGTCTAAGGCAAGCTTTGGCAGACCCTCCCACTGATCGAACTTACTTGGCCTCTTGGTGAAATTATGTTTTGATCGGATCACTTGACTATTCGAGCTGACCCATGTCAGCTAGGTAAATCAGTGTGACTGATTTAGGTGCTCCTAGACCAGCCCTTTTAATGGTCTCCCTTAAGCTGACTTGGTGAAGCCAGTGGGAGGATCATGATAAGCTGGTTCATCTGACTTTATCCTCTATATTATTTAAATCTTCTAAAATTATTAGGTCCTTAAAATGATAAAGTTATGGAGATAACTAAGTCATAGCCTCCCATTAAGGTGTTTGATAATGAGCCATTAACTCAATAATCATTGCAGACCCAAAGGCCTGGTGCTTGTTGACTAATGGAATTATCACTCATCATATGATAACTTGGAAGTATCTCTCTAATGGTGGTTAGGTGAGCCAACCAAAGTTGGGCTTAATCATTCGTTGGTTAGATACACCAAGTATGATCATGTTAATGGTTGGACCTAACTGGATCCTTACAGTGGAGGCCAAAGCCTACTGATTAGGTTTCTGGGGCAAAATTAAAATTACTAAAAATTATTTAGAGAAACAATTGGTTATGAACCTACCCTTAGATGTACATGGGTTGACCAACCAAAGTTGGGCTTGTGTGCAGTCTAAGTGGATTCTAGTACCCGCTAAGGAATTAGGGTAATTCCTCGAATTGGAGGTAGAGGCTACCAATTCGAATAAAATAGTAGGAGAAACCTTTTGATTAAAGTCCAAATCTTTAGGTTTAATGAATCAATTACTAATTAGGTTATGGTTCTCCTTTGTGCAAATATGGCCACTTCCCTATCGCTCCGATCATTGTTGGATAATGAAAGTTGGTGGGACCCAACTTCGGTAGCTGGTACCGAAAGTTGAAGATAGTCCTGGAGCATGAATGGATCCTATATATGATAATGGATCCTGCACCTGAGGAGCCAGCTGTCAATGCATGTGGAACAGTCAGAGACACTTACCAGAAGTGGCTCAATTATCAGACCACGGTGCGCTGTATCACGCTGGCTGCCATGAGCGACGAGTTCAGTCGCAGATTCGAGACAGCTCAGTCAAAGGACATGCTTCAAGTGTTGGAGGATGCCTTTGGCACACCCGATGACGTAGAGAGGCACAAGACTAGTTGTGCCATCTTCAATGCCAAAATGCGGGATGGTGCCTCTGTCACTGATCATGTATTGTACATGATCGAGCTGATGGAACGATTGAGCAAGCTCGGCTTTCCCTTGCATGAGCAGCTTGGGAAAGATGCAATACTGAACTCGCTGCCCAAGTCTTATCTCCCATTCCTCACTCATTATAGAATGACAAAGCCTGAAGAGAACTACCACGGGTTACTGGGGTTGCTTCAGAACTTTGAGAAGGATCACCAACTTCACAAGGAGTCGGTGAACTTAGTGGGAGGTTCGTCCTCTGGTTCTCGACCTTTTGAGAAAGGGAAGAAGAACAAGAAGAAGAAAGTGAAGAAGGTGCAAGTTCAGTCTGGGACATCAGTGCAGAGCCAGACCAAAAAGATCAAGCCTGATAAGAGTCTATTCTACTGGTAAGCACCCTAGATTAGATAGTGTGTCAGATATCTACTTATGGTATTGTAGGCTAGGTCATATAAACAAGAACAGAATAAACAGGTTGACTCAAGAGGGAATCCACGAAGTCAGTGATTGTGAATCACCTCAAACCTGTGAGTTCTGTCTTCTGGGTAAAATGACCAAGTCACCTTTTACTGAAAAAGGTGAGAGAGCTACTGAGCTCTTGGGCCTAGTACATACTGATGTATGCGAGCCCATGAGCACCAGTGCTAGAGGTGGATATTTCTACTTCATAACTTTCACGGATGACCTATCCCGATATGGATATGTCTATCTGATGAAACATAAGTCGGATTCATTTGAAATGTTCAAACGATTCCGAAGTGAAGTAGAAAAACAAACTGGGAAGAGTATTAAAACTCTTCGACCTGATCGAGGAGGAGAATACCATTCTAGTGAATTTTTCACATATCTAGGAGAGAATGGGATTCTCTCCCAATGGACTCCTCCAGGAACACCACAGCATAATGGTGTGTCTGAAAGGAGGAATCGGACTCTATTAGACATGGTCCGATCCATGATGGGTTTTGCTAGCTTGCCGATATCCTTCTGGGGATATGCTCTCGAATCAGCCTGTTATCTGTTAAATAGGGTTCCTAGTAAGTCTGTAATTAAGACTCCATATGAGATATGGATGGAACGTAAGCCAGCACTTTCACACCTTAGGGTCTGGGGGTGCCCGGCCTATGTCAAATGATTAGTCACAAACAAACTTGGACCTAGGTCTAACAAATGCTCATTCATAGGGTACCCCAAAGAGACAAAAGAATATTTTTTCTACCATGCTGATGAACAAAAGGTGTTCGTCAGCCTTAAGGCAATCTTTTTAGAAAAGGAGTTCCTTGGTGAAAGAACCATTGCCTCTAACATTGCACTTGATGAAGTTCAACAGGTAGAAGGACCGACACCAATAGCTGAACCTGAGTCTGATATGATTAGATCATATCTGGAGCCCAATGTACCTGCACCATTAAGGCGATCTGGTAGAGTACCGCATCAACCGGACAGATACTATGATTTCTTGGTCCGGGACGGTGATCCCATCAAACTTGATGAGAATAATGAGGATCCGATCACCTATATGGATGCAATGCAGAGATCTGATTTCGAGAAATGGCTTGAAGCCATGAAATCCGAAATAGAGTCCATGAAGGTCAACGATGTATGGATATTGGTTGACCCACCTGAAGGGGTTAAACTCATTGGGTGTAAATGGGTCTTCAAAAGGAAGAGGGGCACAGACGGAAAGGTGGAGACCTATAAAGCCCGTCTGGTAGCCAAGGGGTATCGTCAACGTTATGGTATTGACTATGACGAGATATTTTTCTCTGTGGCAATGCTCAAATCTATTCGGATAATGCTTGCAATAGCCGCCCATCTAGATTATGAGATCTGGCAGATGGATGTAAAGACAGCTTTCCTGAATGGAGAGCTGACCGAAGAGGTGTATATGATACAACCTGAGGGGTTTACATCCACAGATGAGTCCAAGGTGTGCAAGCTTCAGAGATCCATTTATGGATTGAAGTAAGCTTCTCGGAGTTGGAACATGCATTTTGATAAGGTGATCAAAACGTATGGCTTCATTAAGAATGGAGAAGAGCCCTGCATCTATAAATGGGCAAATGATCCAGTTGTGGTATTCCTTATCTTGTACGTGGATGACATTCTCTTAATCGGGAATGGCATCCCCGCACTACAGGGAATAAAAGTTTGGTTGTCATTACAGTTCTCCATGAAGGACTTGGGTGAAGCATCCTACATCCTAGGGATGAAGATCTATAGGGATAGATCTAAAAGGATGCTTGGGTTATCCCAGTCCATATACATAGACACTGTGCTGAAGAGGTTCAGCATGGAGAATTCCAAGAAGGGCTATCTACCGATAGGCCAAGAAATTTCTCTCTCTAAGAAGGATTGTCCGATAACTCCTGAAGAGAGAGAGCGTATGAGTAGAGTCCCATATGCTTCAGCCGTGGGATCTATCATGTACGCCATGACATGTACAAGACCAGATGTGGCATACTCACTAGGAGTAGTGAGTAGATACCAATCTGATCCTGGAGAAAACCACTGGAAAGTGGTTAAAGCCATCCTTAAGTATTTGAAAAATACTAAGGACCAATGGTTGGTTTATGGCGAGTCAGATCTGAAACTTGTGGGGTTCACAGACTCCAGCTTCCAATCTGACCATGATGACAGCAGGAATGTGTCGGGTTGTATCTTTACTCTGAATGGTGGAGCCATCTGCTGGAAGAGTTTCAAGCAGCATACTATGGCAGACTCTGTTTGTGAAGCGGAGTACATCGCAGCATCAGATGCCGTGAAGGAAGCTGTGTGGCTGAGGAAATTCATCAACGAGCTCGGAGTAGCACCCTCCCTCGATGGTCCAGTCTTGTTCTACTGCGACAGCACTGGTGCCATAGCTCAGGTGAAGGAACCCAAAGCACATCAGCAGACGAAGCACATCTTGCACCGCTTCCACCTGGTCTGAGAGATCATGGATCTAGGTGACGTCGACCTTCAGAAGATCGATGGAAAGGAGAACCTAGCCGACCCCTTCACTAAAGCCCTGGCAACAAAGGAGTTCGACAACCACAAGTCGAAGATGGGTATTAGATACTGTGCCGAGTGGCTTTAGGACAAGTGGGAGTTGTTGGAAAATGTGTCCCAAAAAGCCAATCGTCAAGCTGTTGACGGTTGAGCAACCAAGTATTATAATTGATTTGTTAATAAATAAAATATATTTGGCATTTTCATCATAAGCTTTCATCTTCTAATGAACTCCGTTGTTATGATGAAGTCCTTAGGACTATTTAGATTCGATAAAGAGAGGATTTATCGATTAGTCCTTAAAACCGTTCATGACCAAATGATAGGCTGTTAATAAGGACGACAGCTTCTATCGAGCATAGATTGCTGTAGGCCATATGGGTTGGTTGTCCTCTTAACCAAGGAGTGTGGAGACACTGGTATGGCATACAGGTGAGATGTAAGGGTACATCATCATTGAATGTGACCAACTCCAGAGTATTCTGCTGTCGAGAATATCTCTGATGGGATATAGGTATAAGTGTCCCTTAGACCTGAGATCGCCTCAGTGACTTGCAAGCAACTCACTGTGCTTTGGTACTAGACTAACTGAATTTCTAATTTAGGGACGGAAGGCTTCTGGGCACAGTCAAGTACTTGCGAAGTCAGAGTGTGATCGAGATGGGATTGACCACTCCAAGAGTTGGAGAAGAATGAGTCGCTATATTTCAATTTAGCAAAACCTTGGCCAGGGTAATCCATCAGATGGATTTGATATTTTGAAATACAATGTGGACAACCGGATCAGAGTTGACAGTTGAACTCTGGGGTGTCCTATGATCATTTTGGTCAAGGGGATGAATTATATGAAAACTATATCCGCATGGGTTCTAAGGATGTTGTTCTACACATTCGACCTATCCGGTCGTCGGGTACCATTGCTAGATGGTCACTTCTATTGGTATAAAAATTTATTTCTATGCTACCGACTTAGGTTCGGACCTATGAGGTCACACACATTAGAGTTCATGATCTGATCAGATGGTTGATCAATGATTAAGAATCGTTCTAGGGTTAAATGATCAATACGATTGACATTTAACCCAGTGCAAGTGTTGCAAGAGGATCTATTAGCAATTTGATTGCTGATTGGCTTAATTTGATTAAGCCAATGGGCTGAGATTAAGTCTAATTAAATATAATTTAATTAGATTTAGTTTGGGCTTGATTGGATCAAGTCCAATTGATTTATTGGATAAGCCAAGTGCAAGGAAAAACTAGTCCTAATTCAACTAAGACTTGGGTCAATCTAATTTCTAATTTGATTAAAAAATTAAATCAGATTTAAATCTAATTTAATCTGATTAAATTAGGTTTTTAATTGGGTTAAGACCTATTTTAATTGGGTTGATCTAATTTTGATTTGATTTGGTTTGAGAAACCAAATTGAAACAAGTCATAAGACAGAATCCTAGTAAGACTAGGATTCCACCTTGCGCCACATAATCCTTCTCCACGCCCTCTCTCTTATTCAACGCCAATCTCCACTTATTTTGTGTGACAAAAGCCCTCTCCCAGATCTCTCCCACGTTCACAAAAGGTCTCCTCTCTTCTTTCTTACATGGAAGGTGGTTTGGATCAAATCTAAAAGGAATAAGTTTGGATTTCAAATTCTATGAGATAGAGTTTTAGAAATCCAAAACTCTTTCAATTTTGCACCGAATTTATCCAAATTTTTTTTGAAATTTTCATTTATTTTAGGGTATACATTGTGCACCCTTTTTTGGTGATCCATGCATGAAAATATGAAGGAAGTGCTCAAGAGTTGGGCGTCCCTTAACTTGCCATGTTTGGATAAGCCTTGACTAGGTGTTTGACCTAGACAAGGACTCTATCATATCTCTCTATATAAGATGGGTTTCTTTGTAAAATTTTAGGGGAAGTTAGAAATTTGAGAGACCTTTGTTCCATCCAAAAATCAGAGAGAAATACATTTGGGTCGTGGAGATATAAAAGATGCAAGTTTGGGTGTCTAGAAAAAAAAATGTGAAGAAGAAGAGGGTCTTCTTCTAGGGTTTTTGTTTTCATATCTTTTCTCCCTCCATCTTGAGTTTCCTAAGAGTGTCTCAGATCTGAAACTCCTCCTTCTACTTTCCATCTTTGGAAGAGTCCAAATCAAGAAGAAGGAGGCACCTGATCAACCATCAAAGAAGGATCAGCGCAGTACTAGCATACTGTGCTGATTTCCTGAAGCAGGACTTCTGATCGAGATTCGTGGGCTCGTGTGGATGACTCCTAGAGGCCGGACGCGTGTGCGGCTTGCAACATCATCCTCAAGCCCAGATCAACAAGGTTAGAATGTCTAACTTGCAAGGTAATAGATCTGATCTATTGTTTAATACATACATTAGATGTAGTATAGAAACATGTTGATATGATCAACATATAGTTCATGCTATATTTATATATTTTAATTTTTGATTTAATGCTATGTAATAATCATGTAATAGGATCTTAGATCTAGGGATTTTTTAATTTTAGAAAATAAATTTTGATTTATTTTAGTCTTCCGCTGTATGATCTTGAAAAAGTTTCAAGATCTAACCCTGAAACCCTAGATAAGGTTCCTACACTTGTCCCACTACCATTTGGGAGTCGCTGTAAACTTGGAGCCGATCTACTCCTAATTCTTTGGCGATCCTCAATCCTGTGATCAGAACTTCATATTCCGCTCTATTGTTCATTGCGAAAAATTTGAAGCGCAGTGCGTACTCCACGACAATCCCCCTCCGGACTGATCAAAATCAGGCCCGCGCCTGCGCCCGACATGTTGGAGGATCCATCCACATAGAGGGCCCAAAAGCAGTCAGGGGGTCTGTTTCTTCTTCAGAGGAGTTCAGTCGAGACTTCAGGCCGTCAACTTCACCTTGTTCAGGTTCGGCCTCCTCCAAGATAGTGCATTCTACTATAAAATCTGCCAGTATCTGGGCTTTTACTGTCGGCCTAGGTTGATAGTTGACGTCAAATTCTGTGAGCTCGATCGCCCATTTCACCATCCTCCCAGAAGCATCCGCCCAGTGCAGAATCGCCTTAATCGGCTGGTCGGTGAGCAACATTACGGTGTACCCTTGAAAGTAAGGTCGGAGCCTCCGGACTGCAATCAACAGGGTGTAAGTTAGTTTCTTCAATTTAGTATACCTGGTTTCGACGTCTCTCAACGCGCGACTGATGTAGTAGATCGGCCGTTGAATTTTTGCTTCTTCTTTGACAAGAACTGCTGCGAGGGCCATAGGGGAGACAGCCAGGTACAAGAACAACTCCTCCCCGGGTTCAGGCTTCGCCAATAGCGGAGGCGAGCCAAGGTAGCTCCTTAGTTCTTCGAACACCTGTTGACACTCAGTGGTCCAACATAAGTTCTTCGACCGCTTGAGGATTTGGAAGAAGGGTAAGCACCGTTCGGCCGACCTCGCAACGAAGCGATTCAGGGCTGTCACTCTCCCTGTAAGGCGCTGAACCTCTTTTATCGACATCGGGGGGGGCATCTCCTGGATGGCATAAATTTTCTCTGGATTGACTTCAATCCCATACCTCGATACCATGAAGCCCAGGAACTTCTCCGAGGTCACTCCAAAAGCGCACTTAGTCAGGTTCAGCTTCATCTTATATTTTCGGAGGGCGCCGAAGGTCTCCTCGAGGTCGACGACGTGGTTCGTTGAAGATTTGATTTTCATGAGCATGTCATCCACATAGATCTCCATGTTGCGGCCAATCTGCTCCTTGAAGATTTTATTTACCAGCCGCTGATAGGTCGCACCTACATTTTTTAGACCGAAAGGCATGACCCTGTAACAGTAAAGACCACGGTTAGTAATGAAAGCAGTCTTTTCTTCATCTTCTGGCACCATTCTGATTTGATTATAGCCGGAGAATGCATCCATGAAGGTGAGAAGCTCATGGCCCGAGGTTGCATCCACTAGTTGATCAATTCTAGGCAGAGGGTAGCTATCCTTTGGGCAGATTTTGTTCAGCCTTTTGAAGTCTATACACATCCTCCATTTGTCGTTTGCCTTTTTGACTAGGACAACGTTGGAAATCCAGTCAGGATAATTGACCTCTCTAATGAACCCGACTTTCAGGAGTTTATCCACTTCCTCGGCTATCGCTTTTTGCCTTTCCGGTGCATGACCTCGGATTTTTTCTTTCATCAGTTGATGCTTTGGATCAACGGCCAGACGATGTTCCATGACCTCTACGTCAATCCCCGGCATATCCACTGGAACCCAAGCGAAAACATCCGCATTCTTTCGTAGGAAATTGATGAGCTGCGTCCGCACCTCTTCCCCCAAGTTGGAGCCGATCTTCACCACATGCTCTATATTCCCATCATCCAAAGGGATCGAAACCAGATCTTCGACTGGCCCGCCCCTTTCCTCAGCGAGATCATCATGGGCATCCAATCCATCGACCGGACAGAGGTTGGGTTGGTCACTTCTTTGCAAGGCTATGCTGTAGCAGTGTCTGGCCAGGGCTTGGTCTCCTTTGACTTCTCCGACCCCCTGGTTAGTAGGGAATTTCAATTTCAGATGATAGGTCGACACCACGGCCCAGAGGGCGTTGAGGCTAGGTCGGTCGAGGATTGCGTTGTAGGCTGATGGCACCTTCACCATCAGAAAATCCACCAATGCCCTGGATTGTCTTGGATATCGACCCGCAGCTACAGTCAAAGTTATCACTCCCTCCATCGGGATAGCATCGTCGGTAAACCCTACCAGAGGAGAGCTAATCGGCCCCAAAAGACCGTCAAGGATAAACATTTTGGAGAAGGCATCATAGAATAAAATATCGATCGAGCTTCCATTGTCGACAAGAACACGGTGCACATCGTAATTAGCTATATTTAAAGAAACTACAACCACATCGTTGTGGGGGAATTGAACTCCCCGAGCGTCTTCCTCAGTAAAGGTTATGGATTCCTTAATCCTTTGTCACTTGGGAGGTCCGGCCAATACACCGGTTGTTCCCTGCTGGTGTTCTCTCGAGATGATGTTGGTGAAATCGGTCGGAGGCCGATCATCAGACTGCTCCATGCTGACTGCTGTCGCCGGAGGAAGAGGAGCCTGGGAAATCGAAGATGGGGCTGGGGCTTGCGGAGCTCGCTGGGATCTGGCCGTGAAAGCCATTGACCGCCTGGGGGATGCCTTTCGGGGAGGCATCAGGTGGAGATCAGGAAGAAAACTGGAGGAGAAGATGTCAGAGAGGATGACTGGAGGCGGTCCCGTTGAGTGCTCCTTTAAGAACAAGGGTATTGCGAAGACACGCCGCCCTCCTTCTAGCGCCAATCCTGTTGGTGCAAAAATCCACCGACGTCGGAGAAGCTGGAGTCGAGGGAGCCCAGTCGAGGCCTTCAGTAGAAGCTCGGAGTAGATCGCTTGCAATAGAAGCTCAGAGTCTGGCCCCCATAGGAGCTCGGATGAAGTCTACCTGCAGTTGGAGAAAAAGTTCAGCTCCCGTAGGAGCCCGAATGAAGTTTGGAAGGTGGTCGACCATCGTAAAAACTTGGATGGAGTCCGTCTGTCGTGGAGAATCTGGTCGACACTGATGAGGGTTTATCCATCGGCAGAACTCGAGAACGTTGGGGAGGCTCGACCGTCGGAGAGGTTCGAAAAGATGTCGCTGAAGGTCGGACGTCGGTAAAATCCCCGGAGGGTCACTCCTGACACGAACTTCGGCTGGAGGGTATTTTATACCCAACAATATCCATCTGCCAGATTTCATAGTCCAGATGGGCAGCTATCGCAAGCATAATCCGAATGGATTTGAGTATTGCCACAGGAGAAAACATCTCGTCATAGTCTATACCATAACGTTGATGATATCCCTTGGCAACCAGATGGGCTCTATAGGTTTCCACCTTTCCGTCTGCGCCTCTCTTCCTCTTGAAGACCCACTTACACCCTATGGATTTTACTCCTTCGGGTGGGTCAACCAATGTCCACACATCGTTGACCTTCATAGACTCCATTTCAGATTTCATGGCCTCCAGCCATTTCTCAGAGTCGGGTCTCTGCATTGCATCCATGTAGGTGATCGGATCCTCATCATTTTCATCAAGTTCGATAGGATCGCCGTCCTGGACCAAGAAATCATAGTATCTGTCCGATTGATGTGGTACTCTACCAGATCGCCTTAAGGGTGCTTGAACAATGGGCTTCAGATCTGATCCAACCAAATTCGGTTCAGGTTCAGCAACTTGTGTCGGTTTTTCCACCTGCCGAACTTCGTCAAGTTCGACCTTAAAGGCAACAGTCCCTTCACCAAAGAACTCTTTTTCTAAAAAGATTGCCTTAAGGCTGACAAACACTTTTTACTCATTATCTAGGTAGAAGTAATACCCTTTGGTCTCTTTTGGGTACCCTATAAAATTACACTTGTCAGACCTAGGTCCAAGCTTGTCCGTAATTAAATGTTTAACATAAACCGGACACCCCCAAACCCTAAGGTGCGAGAGTACTGGCTTACGTCCTATCCATATCTCATATGGCATTTTGATTACAGACTTACTCGGAACTCTATTTAGAAGGTAACAAGCCGATTCGAGTGCATATCCCCAGAGGAAGATCGACAGACCAGCAAACCCCATCATGGATCGAACCATATCCAACAAGGTCCGATTCCTCCTTTCAGATACACCATTATGTTGTGGTGTTCCAGGAGGAGTCCATTGAGAGAGAATCCCATTCTCCCCAAGATATGTCAGAAAATCATTAGAAAGGTATTCACCTCCTCGATCAGATGAAGAGTTTTAATACACTTTTTAGTTTATTTTTCTATCTCATTTCGGAATAATTTGAATATTTCAAATGACTCTGATTTATGCTTCATTAAATAGACATACCCATACCTTGATAGGTCGTCTGTGAAGGTTATGAAGTAGAAATATCCACCTCTAGCACTTGAGCTCATGGGTCCACATACATCAGAATGTACCAAACCCAAGAGTTCACTGGCTCGCTCACCTTTTCTAGTAAAAGGTGATTTGGTCATTTTACCAAGAAGACAGTACTCACAGGTTGGAAGTGATTCACAATCACCTACTTCAGGAATTTCTTCTTGAGCCAACCTGTTTATCCTGTTCTTATTGATATGACCTAACCTACAGTGCCAAAGGTAGACTTCTGACACATTATCTATTCTAGGGCATTTACCGGAGGTTTGAACCACATTAACAGGTTGTGATAGAAAGTAAATTCTATTATTAAGTTGTCCAATAAACATTGTAACACCATTCAAAATTGATAACCATTCATGGCTAAAGGGCCTACAGAAATAATATTTAATAAAAAGCTTGGACAATAGTGACATTCACTCAGAATTACGTTTCGAGAATTGATTACAAGGTTCATGATTCCTAATGCTAGAACTGGAACTTTGCTTCCATCTCCAACATTCAGGAATCTCTTACCTTCATCAAATCTCCTACTGACCTACAGACCCTGCATCGAATTGCAAATATGATAAGGGCTTCCGGTATCCAATACCCAGGCAGTAGTATCACAAATAGAAAAGTTGCAAGGTGTTATCATATAAGTACCTTGCTTCTTCTTCGGCCTGTTCGGGTCCAGGGAAGCATGTATAAAGGATAGTTCCTCTTCCAGTACCCTAATTCTTGCAAAAGAAGCACTCCACCTGCACTTCTTAGTCTGACCCTGTGTAGATGTCCCAGCATGCAGCTGCACCTTCTTATTCTTTTTCTTCTTGTTCTTCTTCTTCCCTTTCTTAAAGGGTCGACGACCAGAAGAAGACCCTCCCACAACATTCACCGACTCCTTATGGAGCTGGTGATCCTTCTCAAAGTTCTGCAACAACCCCAACAAACTGTGGTAGTTCACTACAGGCTTTGTCATCCGAAAATGAGTAAGGAAGGGGAGAAAGGACTTAGGCAATGAATTAAGGATCGCATCCTTATCGAGCTGCTCGTGCAGGAGAAAGCCCAGTTTAGTTAGGTGCTCAATCATTTCGATCATGTACAGTACATGATCAGTGACTGAGGCTCCATCCCTCATCCGAGCATTGAAAATGGCATAACTAGTTTTGTGCCTTTCAATGTCGTCAGGCATGCCAAAGGAGTCATTCAATATTTGAAGCATCTCCTGTGGCTGGGCGTTCTCGAACCTGCGGCTGAACTCAACATTCATTGCCGCCAGCATAATGCACCGAACGGTGGTACAGTCATTGAGCCACTTCTGATAAGTGTCTCGGACCATCCCTCTTACGTTCAGGGCTGGCTCCTCAGGTGCCAGATCTGTTACTACATAAAGGATCCGCTCATGTTCAAGGATGATTTTTAATTTTCGATACCAGCTATCGAAATTAGGTCCCTTGAGCTTGTCATTATCTAATAATGACCAGAGGGATAGGGTAGTGGCCATAGCAGCACAAAGGAAAATTAGACCTCTATTAGTACATAAATTATAAATACTAAAGACTTAGACTTTAGTCTAATGTTTCTCCCGAAATTTTTACGAAATGGTAGCCTCAACCTCCAATTCGAGGAATTACTTTAATTCCTTAGTGGGTATTAGAATCCACACAGACTACACACGAGCCCAACTTTGGTTGGTCAACCTATGTACATCTATGGGCAGGTTCATAACTAGTTGTTTCTCTAAACAACTTCTAGTAATTGATTTTGCCCCAGAATCTAATCAGTAGGCTTTGGCCTCCACTGAAAAGATCTGGTTAGGTCCAACCATTAACATGATTTGATTTGGTGAATCAGACCTGTTGGGTATAAAATACCCGCAGCCGAAATCGACAGCGGATCGGCTCCGCCCGGACTCCTACGGGAGCCGGGCTCCTCCATCGACAGCAGAACGGCTCCGCCCGGACTCCTACGGGAACCGGGCTCCTCCATCGACAGTGGATCGGCTCCGCCCGGACTCCTACGGGAGCCGGGCTCCTCCATCGACAGCAGAACGACTCCGCCCGGACTCCTACGGGAGCCGGGCTCCTCCATCGACAGCGGATCGGCTTCGCCCGAACTCCTACGGGAGCCGGGCTCCTCCATCGACAGCAGAACGGCTCCACCCGGACTCCTACGGGAGTCGGGCTCCTCCATCGACAGCGGAACGGCTCCGCCCGGACTCCTACGGGAGCCGGGCTCCTCCATCAACAGTAGAACGGCTCCGCCCGGACTCCTACGGGAGCCGGGCTCTGCCATCGACAGCAGGGTGGCTCCGTCCGGATCCCTACGGGAGCCAAGCTCCATCCTCAGTCTCCGACCTTAGTATCAGCTGCTGGAGCCGGACTCCACCCACGACCTCGACCGAAAGGGGGACTCCTCCCGGACTCCTACAAAGGCCGAACTCCGACCATTGTCGAGCCTCGATCAACAGATCCGCTTCCCTTGGCAGATCATGATAACAACCATGATCCTGTTCCACTTCCTGTAGCGGATTTCGTGCGGCTCCATCACCCCCTGCGGCGGACCCATTACTCTCTGACAGGCTGTGCCAACAGCTATGATGCTGCTCCGCTCCCTGCGGCAGGTGCTGCACGATCCCACTACTCGCTGACAACTAGCAGCAACGGACGCCGCTCCACTACCTGCAGCAGGCCCTACGTGGCGGGCTGTGACGATGGCCACGGGTCTACCCCACTATCTTTCGCAATCAATTCCCCTGACCATGGGCGGCCCACTACCAGGCGGTTACAAACGTCGCCATCAATCCATTTGCCTCCTCCGCCTATAAAAGGGGGACCCAGATACGTTATTCTTTAAGCTCATTCTTCCTTATCTCAAAACTTTGCTAAATTCTCCGTTCGAGCACTCCAGTCTTGTTGAGGTAGAGAACTGACTTGAGCATCGGAGGGTCTTGCCGGAGCAACCCCACCTCCGGTTTAGACTTTCCTTGCAGGTCCCGGCGGCGACCGCGGCTTCCCCGACTCCAGCTTCTCCGACGCAAACAGATTTTTGCACCAACAGGATTGGCGCTAGAGGAAGGGGCTGTGTCTTCGCAGCACCCTTGTTCTTGAAGGAGCACTCAACGGACCCGCTTCCGGCCATCTTTTCCGGTATCCAATCCTCTTTTCCCCATCCGATGCCCTCTCGCGAGGTTTCTGCACAACTACCTCCGGCTATGGTTGCCGATAAAGGGTGGCCGGATGACCAGTCTTTGCCGGATTCCATCAACGTCATCTCGGGGGAATCCCGACAGGGGACAATCAGCACGTCAGCTGCACCCCTCAAGCGGTTAAAAGTTGAAGAGCCCATAGCTTTCACTGAAGAAGACGCCCAGGGAATCCAATTCCCTCATAACGACGCGGTCGTAGTTTCCTTGAACATAGCAAATTATGACGTCCGTCGCATTCTCGTCGAAAATGAAAGTTCGGCCGACATCTTATTCTACAGTGCCTTTTCGAGAATGGCCACTCTTGGCGGTCGTCTAAGGCCGATTTGCTCCCCCTTGATAGGGTTTACTGGTGATGTCGTTCCGACGGAAGGAATGATAGCTCTAACTGTGACCGTGGGTCAACATCCAAAGCAGTCCAGAGTCCTGGTGAATTTCCTGGTGGTAAAAGTGCCATCTGCCTACAATGCAATTCTTGGCCGACCCGGCCTCAATGCCCTCAGAGCCGTTGTTTCAACCTACCATTTGAAGTTGAAGTTCCCCACTGACAAGGGGATTGGAGAAGTTCGGGGAGACCAAGCGCTGGCCAGGCACTGCTACAATATTGCCCTGCAAAGAAGCGATCAAGCGGACCTCTGTCCAGTCGACGGGTTGGATGCGCGCGACGACCTCACTGAAGAGAGGGGCGGCCCGATCGAGGACCTAATACCAATTCCTTTGAATGATGGGAATGCGGAGCATGTGGTGTTAATTGGCTCCAACCTGGAGGAGGAGGTGCGGACGCATCTCGTGGATTTTCTCTGAAGGAATGCGGATGTTTTCGCATGGGTCCCGGCGGATATGCCGGGGATTGACACAGAAGTCATGGAACATCATCTGGCGGTCGACCCTAAACATCGGCCAACAAAAGAAAAAATCTGGAGTCATGCCCTGGAGAGGCAGAAGGCAATAGCCGAGGAAGTGGATAAACTTCTCAAGGCCGGATTCATCAAGGAGGTCAATTATCTAGAGTGGATCTCCAATATTGTCTTGGTCAAGAAAGCAAATGGCAAGTGGAGGATGTGTATCGATTTTAAAAAGCTGAATAAGGCTTGCCCAAAGGACAGCTACCCCCTTCCCAAAATCGACCAACTGGTGGATGCTACCTCGGGCCACGAGCTTCTCACTTTTATGGACGCATTCTCTGGCTATAACCAGATTAGAATGGCATCGGAAGATGAAGAAAAGACTGCTTTTATCACTAATCGCGGCCTTTACTGCTACAGGGTTATGCCGTTCGGCCTCAAGAACGCGGGAGCAACCTATCAACGACTGGTGAATAAAATCTTCAAGGATCAGATCGGCCGAAATATGGAGGTTTATGTGGACGATATGCTTGTGAAAAGCAGGTCTTCCAAAAATCATGTAGCCGACCTCGAGGAAACCTTTGGCGCTCTTCGAAAGTATAGAATGAAGCTGAACCCGACCAAATGCGCCTTTGGGGTAACCTCAGGAAAGTTCCTGGGCTTCATGGTGTCGGGGCGCGGGATCGAGGCCAATTCGGAGAAAATTCGTGCCATCCAAAATATGACTGCCCCAAGGTCGATCAAAGAGGTTCAATGCCTCACGGGAAGAGTCGCGGCTCTTAATCACTTTGTCGCAAGGTCGGCCGAACGATGTCTGCCCTTCTTTCAAACCCTCAAGCAGCCGAAGAACTTCTGTTGGACCCCTGAATGCCAACAGGCATTCGAAGAATTGAAAAGCTACCTTAGCTCGCCCCCACTGCTGGCGAAGCCCGAGCCTAAGGAGGAATTATTTTTATACCTGGCGGTCTCTCCCACAGCCCTCGCAGCTGTCCTTGTTAAAGAGGAAATGAAAGTCCAGCGACCAGTCTACTACATTAGTCACGTGTTGAGGGACGCCGAGACCAGGTATACTAAATTAGAAAAATTGACCTACGCCTTGTTGATTGCAGCTCGGAGACTCCGGCCTTACTTTCAAGGGCACACGGTGACGTTACTCACCGACCAACCGATCAAGGCGGTTTTGCATCGAGCTGATATCTCTGGGAGAATGACGAAATGGGCAATCGAGCTCACAGAATTCGACATCAACTACAAACCTAGACCGGCAATAAAAGCCCAAGTATTGGCGGATTTCATAGTAGAATGCACCATCCCTGAGGAAGCCGAACCTGAGCAAAGCAAAATTGACGACCTGAGGACTCAACCGAACTCCCCCGACGAAGAAGCCAGTTCCTCCGATAGCTTTTGGAGCCTCCATGTAGACGGATCTTCCAACATGGCAGGCGCGGGTGCAGGCCTGATCTTGACCAGCCCGGAGGGAGTCATTGCGGAGTATGCTCTGCGTTTCGAATTTCCCGCTACAAACAATGGAGCGGAGTATGAAGCTCTGATCACAGGATTGAGGATCGCCAGGGAGCTTGGAATAGGTCAACTCCGGGTGCACAGCGATTCCCAACTTGTGGTGGGGCAAGTCAGCGGGAGCTTTGAAGCGCGGGAGGACAGTATGGCCAAATATCTTGAGAAAGTGAAGGAGTTCATCCCTGCCTTTGGCGATTTCGACATCAGGCAAATTTCAAGGTCGGAGAACACCAGAGCCGATCTTCTCTCCAAACTGGCGACATCAGCTCCGGCCGAATTGCCAAAAGGCATCCTCTTTGAAGTTTTAAAGCATCCGAGTACGGAAGAACCGCGACTCGTAATGGAGATCGATCACGAGCCCAGCTGGGTCGACCCGCTAATAACCTATCTTAGAGATGGGATTCTCCCCCAGGACGCGAAAGAAGCCCGGAAACTCCGAAATCAAGCCTCCCGATACATCCTTTATGAGGGCAAATTGTACAAAAGATCGTACTCCTTGCCTCTCTTGAGATGCCTCCGACCCTCAGAAGCTGACTATGCTTTATGGGAAGTACACGAGGGAGCTTGCGGAAGCCATTTAGGTGCCAGGTCTCTATCCCACAAGCTACTCCGCCAAGGGTATTACTGGCCAACAATGCATCGTGATTCAATCGAATATGTCAAAAAGTGTGATCAATGCCAGAGATACGCCAACGTCCAGAGACAACCTGCTACCGAGCTTACACCCTTGAGTGCCCCATGGCCTTTTGCGCAGTGGGGGATGGATATTCTTGGCCCCTTTCCCATGGCGTCTGGTCAAAGGAAATTCCTCCTCGTAGCAATCGACTACTTCACCAAATAGGTCGAGGCCGAGCCGCTAGCCAAAATCACAGAAGCGAAAGTGCAGGATTTCGTCTGGAAATCGATCGTGTGCAGGTTCGGTTTGCCTAGAACCCTCATCACTGATAATGGACGATAATTCGTGGAAGCCAGATTTGCTGAATTCTGTGAAGACCTAAACATCTCCCACAAATTCACATCAGTGGCCCATCCCCAGGCGAATGGCGAAGCCGAGGTAACAAACAGAACCCTTTTGCAGGGGATTAAGACCAGGCTCGAAAAAGCAAAAGAAACTTGGGCGGACGAACATTATCATGTGCTATGGGCTTATCGGACCACCCAGAGGTTGCCTACAGGAGAGACTCCCTTTGCTTTAGCCTTTGGTACGGAAGCCGTCATCCCGATCGAGCTTAAACTCCCGTCGGCATGAGTCGTGGCATTCGACGAACCCCAAAACGCGCAAAGTCTCAGAGCCAACCTCGACCTACTGGAAGAAAGGCGGGAGATTGCTCAGGTTCGAATGACAGCCTACAGACAGAAAGTTGCCCGATATTACAATGCCCGAGTCAAGGACAAGGCATTCAAAGCAGGGGACCTAATGCTCCGACGAGCTGCTGTCTCACAACCACAGAGCCAGGGGAAGCTTGCCCCAAACTGGGAGGGACCTTATGAGGTCAAAGAAATAGTCTGGCCTGGAACTTATTATCTTAAGAAGCTCGGAGGAGCCGACCTCCCACGACCTTGGAGCTCAGAAAACTTACGGATGTACTACCAGTAATTTCATCCTAATCAAAAAATGCGTGCCCATCTGTCCTGGGACAATTCAAGAAAGACGATATCAAAAATGAGAGGGCAACCTTGTAAAAGTCGAAGGCCGGGTTCTTTTAGACCGGATGGGGGGAGAGGCCTTGCAACGCCCATATGTGCCCCCACAGCCCTGTTAGGGACAGGAGGAGAACCTCGCCCTAACTTGAGCAAAGTCGAAGGCTCGGTTCTTTTAGACCGGATGGGAGGAGAGGCCTTGCAACGCCCATATGTGCCCCCACAGCCCTGTTAGGGACAGGAGGAGAACCTCGCCCTAACTTGAGCAAAGTCGAAGGCCCGGTTCTTTTAGACCGGATGGGGGGAGAGGCCTTGGAACGCCCATATGTGCCCCCACAGCCCTGTTAGGGACAGGAGGAGAACCTCGCCCTAACTTGAGCAAAGTCGAAGGCCCGGTTCTTTTAGACCGGATGGGGGGAGAGGCCTTGCAACGCCCATATGTGCCCCCACAGCCCTGTTAGGGACAGGAGGAGAACCTCGCCCTAACTTGAGCAAAGTCGAAGGCCCGGTTCTTTTAGACCGGATGGGGGGAGAGGCCTTGCAACGCCCTAATGTACCCCCCACAGCCCTGTCAGGAACAGGAGGAGAACCTCGTCCTGACACGAGCAAAGTGGAAGGCCCAGACTCCTACGGGAGCCGGGTTCCTACGCCAAAGAAGACTTCGCCCGGACTCCTATGGGAGCCGGGTTCCTACGCCAAAGAAGACTTCACCCGGACTCCTACGGGAGCCGGGTTCCTACACCAAAAAAGACTTCGCCCGGACTCCTACGGGAGCCGGGTTCCGCAGCAAAAAAGACTTCGCCCGGACTCCTACGGGAGTCGGGTTCCACCGCCAAGAAGGCTTCGCTCGGACTCCAACGGGAGCCGGGCCCCGTCATCGACAGCAAAAAAGACTTCGCCCGGACTCCTACGGGAGTCGGGCTCCACCGCCAACGACAACTACAGGACAACTCCACCCGGACTTCTACGGAAGCCGGACTTTACTTATGACTTTGATTGAAGAAAAACTTTGCCCTGGCCCTTGCGAAACCCGAGCCACTCCAACTTCCGGAGGGCTTCTCCGTTCGGACTATCAAGGGAGCCGAACTTAGCCCCGACTTCGGCGGAGAAAAACTCAAGCAAACCTGACAAGTGGGTATCTCCGAACGGCATAAAAGCCGAAAAGGAGCTCGGCAAATGACGACCCCACATGAACTCAAAAGGTCGCCGACGACCCTGGAACGACGTGACACAGGCAAAGAGAAGGAAAGGAAAATGAAGAAGTTCGGCAAGCAACTATTTAACACAAGATGCAAACAAGGTACTGAAATTGCTTTTTCATTTAACAGAAGCACACGTTACAAGGCCCAGTGGTCAGGAAAAAAGAAGATACACATCATCGCGAGTATCGCGAGCACGGTTCGGGCAGGACGAACCGGAGGTCGCTCCGAGCTACGAGCTCCATCTCTATCCTTCTCAGTCGCATTCTCCAGTGCGTGTAACAGCTCTCGCCCCATCTCGCCTCATTCTGTTCCCGAAGTCCCAACCTTGGCGGGAAGGGGGTGGGGTAGATCTCCGGAAGCAGTAGGGGTAACGACGGCCGCCACCCGAGACGCTCCGGCAAGGTCGGCATGCGTTACTTCCACCGTCCCCGCAACAAGTTCTACTGCCCCACCGTCGACGCCAACCGCCTCTGGTCTCTCGGCCCCGACGGCGTCAAGGATCCCGTCATGGCTTATGACGACTATTCTGCCCTCTTGACCGGTATCACCCCGCCTTGCTGCTCCGAGATTCGCAGGCAGAATAACTTCACCGACAGCCCCCGTCATTAAACCCCTATTGTTGAAGGAATTCTTCCTTGGGCTCCCTTTAGAGCGATGGAGATTCTCACCGGCCGCCATTCTCCTCCTCACCTTCTTCCAAACCCTAAAAATCCCCTCAAAAACAGCCTCCCGAGTAGAGAACATGGTATAAGGGAAGGAGACAGGAACTGGGGCGAGAGGAGCAGGACTCTCAGATGAAAGAACAGCGCCAGAATGAAGCCACGAAGGGGCTGAGGAGTTTAAATAGCCGATGGATCCTGGCGCAGTTATGGCGGCAGGTATTCCTGGGCCAACTGATGTGTGCCACATGGTGTGCTTATCCCCTTCACCGCCATCGAGGGTTGACCGCTCACAAATTCCCGCAAAGCGATGCTTGGGATCGCGTTTCAACGGGGGTTCCGAAAAGACTTTTCAAGTCACCTTCACCGAAAAACGGACTCTGACGCGCGCGCATTAAATAGGGTCGGCAGTGCGCAGGGTTCGAAGGGACAATTCTGGCTGCGCACATCTCTCTCTGTATACTTCCTTCGCTTGAAATTCAAACTCGAAAGTAGGGGGACTGGTGTTGGGTATAAAATACCCGCAGCCAAAATCGACAGCGGATCGGCTCCGCCCGGACTCCTACGGGAGCCGGGCTCCTCCATCGACAGCAGAACGGCTCCACCCGGACTCCTACGGGAGCCGGGCTCCTCCATCGACAGCGGATCGGCTCTGCCCGGACTCCTACGGGAGCCGGGCTCCTCCATCGACAGCAGAATGGCTCCGCCCGGACTCCTACGGGAGCCGGGCTCCTCCATCAACAGCGGATCGGCTCCGCCCGGACTCCTACGGGAGCCGGGCTCCTCCATCGACAGCAGAACGGCTCCACCCGGACTCCTAAGGGAGCCGGGCTCCTCCATCGACAGCGAAACGGCTCTGCCCGGACTCCTACGGGAGCCGGGCTCCTCCATCAACAGCAGAACGGCTCCGCCCGGACTCCTACAGGAGCCGGGCTCTGCCATCGACAGCAGGGTGGCTCCGTCCGGATCCCTACGGGAGCCAAGCTCCGTCCTCAGTCTCCGACCTCAGTATCAGCTGCTGGAGCCGGACTCCACCCACGACCTCGACCGAAAGGGGGACTCCTCCCGGACTCCTACAAAGGCCGAACTCCGACCATTGTCGAGCCTCGATCAACAGATCCGCTTCCCTTGGCAGATCATGATAACAACCATGATCCTGTTCCACTTCCTGTAGCGGATTTCGTGCGGCTCCATCACCCCCTGCGGCGGACCCATTACTCTCTGACAGGCTGTGCCAACAGCTATGATGCTGCTCCGCTCCCTGCGGTAGGTGCTGCACGATCCCACTACTCGCTGACAACTAGCAGCAACGGACGCCGCTCCACTACCTGCAGCAGGCCCTACGTGGCGGGCTGTGACGATGGCCACGGGTCTACCCCACTATCTTTCGCAATCAATTCCTCTGACCATGGGCGGCCCACTACCAGGCGGTTTAAACATCGCCATCAATCCATTTGCCTCCTCCGCCTATAAAAGGGGGACCCAGATACGTTATTCTTTATGTTGCCCAGCTATGCAACCCAAGAGGGGGGGGTGAATTGGGTTTCTAAAAATTTTAAGCCCAACTGATTACTTATGAAGAATAAAACAAAGACTTTAATTCAATATTAATTACCTAAAGCAGGAATGCAAGAATATAATAAAGAAATAAAGTGAAGCGATAAAGCACACCACAAACACAAGGATTTATAGTGGTTCGGTGCTAACCTTGCACCTACATCCACTCCCCAAGATCCTACTTGGAAATTTCAATCCACTATACTTTGTATTCAACCCGAATACAAAATTTCGGAAACTCTGACACTAGCTATCCCAAGCTAGATCACTTGTTTCCCGGGTACAAGTAAACCCAAAACACTCCGATTTCAGGTTCGGATCAACCTTTCCTTGTTTTGGAAATCCTCCAAAAACAAGAACAAAAACTCACAAAGAGTTAGAAAATTTTTAGCACAGATTAATACAATAACAGCTCCTTTAAATGAAAGAATATAACAATAAAAACTTTACTCAAATGAAGAACCCCTTTTCGGATTTTCTCAAAGTGGATGAACGCTTGAACGAATGCTTGAGAAGAGGTTGATTGTTGATTGAAGATCTCTTGAAAGCTTTGGAAGATCTGTAGATCAAGGTTGAACAATAGGCTTGAAAGATCCTCTCTTTGAAAGCTCTTGAATCTCTTTCACAATCTCTCGTGTGGATTTTGGATCCTCTTTTCTTTTTCTCTCAAATATCTCGTTGATCTCAGGCTTTTTCGTACAGATTTTGGATCCTCTCTCTTCTTCTTCTCATTTTTGATTTCACGTTTGATCTGCTATTTAATCTGCAATTTCTTTCACCATTTGAAGCATTTTATTACATTAGAAGCAAGAGAAAACAATTTAGGCAGATAAAGAGCTGTTAGAGGATTTTTAGGAAGCATAAAAGGTAATTAAAATGGGCAAAAAAAATAGCCATTGCTGACATTTTCCGTCGCAGGGGTCGACTCATGAGTCGACTCATGCTTCAGGGGTCGACTCATGAGTCGACCTCTGTTGCAAAAACCAGAGAATGTGTTTCTGAAAATTCTTGGCTCAAATCAGCAGGGGTCGACTCATGAGTCGACTCATGCCTTGTGGGTCGACTCATGAGTCGACTCACAGGTCGTGCCAAGCCAGAAAACTAGTGTGCCAAAGGAAATTTTTGCGTGCCAATCAGCTCATAGTGCCATGAGTTGACTCATGAGTCGACTCATGCACTTCAAACCTTCATAACTTCAAAAATATAAGTCCAAACACAATGAAATTTTCACCAATAGATTTCAAATTATTTGTTCTACCAAATGGTACTATCAAATCAGGATTTTAGTGAAATTACGATTTTGCCCTTGAAGAGCATAAGGACTTTTTTATTTTAAAATTATTTGTATCCCTTCAATCTGCTTTGTAATCATCAAAATCAATCTAGGAGCAACAATCTCCCCTTTTTTGATGATGACAAAACATTTGAACAAAAAATATTTATGTGAATCACTAATTTCAAAAGAATGCATTATAGGTGTATATGCTTGAAAAGAGTATGATTCTTTTGGCATGTGATATAAATAGTCATATGCAAAAATAGTTTGTCCATTTTCATAAAGATTTGAAAAGAGTATTAGATCATTTTGAGTTTAAGATATATCAGAGCAAGAGAAAAAAATAAATTTTACAATATAGCAGAGCAAGAAAAATAATTTTTACAATATTATCAGAGAAGATTTCACACTGTATCAGAGCAAATTTTATAATGTATTAGAGAAAATTTCACACTGTATCAGAGCAAATTTTATAATGTATCAGAGAAAATTTTACACTGTATCAGAGCAAATTTTATAATGTATCAGAGCAAGTTAAAAGAAATTTTAGGGAGTATCAGAGTAAGTTAAATTTCTTAAGATGTATCAAGGTAAATTTCAAAAGATGTATCAGAGCAAGTTTGAATTTTGAAATATATCAGAGCATATTTAAATTTTTAAAGTAAATCAGAGCATATGTAAAGAAGTAATTTAAAAGTTACATAATTGCATTGTACTTAGCATTGTACTTTAAATTCTTCAATTAATTTTTCATAATTTGTAATTTTGCTTTTGATGAGTTGCTTTTTGTTTAATTTCTCAATAATTGAATTGCTTTTTGTTTAATTTCTCCCCTTTTTTCTTTCATAATTTAGGGTTTTGCTTTTAATGAGTTGCTTGCTTTTTGTTTAATTGTTTACTTTCTCCCCCTTTTTGACATCATCAGACATGGTTAACTTTTCCTTTTTCAGAAATATTCTTTAATTTCTCCCCTTTTAGAGTTTATCACAGATGTTTGCTCCCCCTTAATATAGCAATTATCAACAGCAAACAACAACAAAGAGAAGACAATATTTCAACAAGGAGAATATATATAACCAAAATATGATCAATATCATTACAAAAGGTAGAAATATAGGTAAAAGATGATTCCATTAATATCATAATTGTTTCAATACATAGTTCATAAAAATCAACCAGCTAATTATCAATACATGGCCCCAAGGTACAGATCCTAGAACAAGACACTAACTCCTAGGACCTAGTAATGATCAAGATAAGTCATGGATCAGAGTCATCAGATATGGTATGAGAAGCTGATGGATCAGAAGTGCGTCCTCTACCCCGTCTGCCTCTGGCACGAGCAGGGGAGCGAGATGAACTGGGTGGCTGAGAACGCTGAGATGCTAGGGCTGATACCATGAGTCTGATAGAATCGAGTACGTTCAGTGCTCTGGAAACAGATTGAAGTAGAGCAGTGAACTGAGTAGTAGCATGCTCACTCGATCCTCGGATTTCTTTCCTCAGCAAATCATATCCACCTTCTAGTGCTCCTCTGAGCCTGCCAGCCTCTGCAGTGAGGTCTGTGACCTCAATAGTAGACTCCTGTGGCTGGGGATGGGCCAAAGCAAGGACTTGCCCCTGCAAGTCTAGAACTCTGCCAGTAAGTCTCCAGACTGTGTCCTCAAGCTGCTGGATCCTGATGGACTGATCTGAAATCATCTGAAATACAGTGGAGATGTGGGGAGTAATGGTCTGATCAGAAGAAGTAGCTCCAGGTGCAAAAGAAGTACTACTCCACTGGCTAGACAGCAAAGAAGCCACACGCTGTGATATATGCTCGATCTGATCGTCAGCCAGTCTGAACTCTGAATGAGGTGCTCTGCTTTCTGGCTGATACACTGGTATGGGCATCCTAGTAAACTCAGAAGGGCCAGCCTCTGTATCAGGAATGAACTGGATCTGTGGTGATGCTGCCCTGAAATCATGTACAGGAGAAGATGGACCTTCTTCTTCTACTCTGCCTTCAGTTCTGTCTTCAGCTCTTGTTTCAGCTCTATCCTCAGTTCTTTCTTCAGAGCCCTTGATCCAACCACCATCAGTCTTTGTAATTCCCATTCTGTGCAGACTGTGTTGGTTGAAAGTGTCCACATGAGATAGTTTGGTAGGTGCCTCCCCCTCACAACTAACTCCAAACCTCCTAAATACTCTAGTAAGGGCCATACCATAAGGCAAGTGTGCCTTGGATCTGTTCAAAGTTTCTCTCATGGCCTCTATCATAAGTGCAGGGAGGTTCAGGGGGGTCTGAGTGATGACATGAAACATGACACATACATCTCTGCTGGAAAGTAAGTCATGTCTACCACTCCTAGGAAAGAAAAGCTTTGTTACTATCTGATGCAGCACCCTCATCTCAATGGACAAAATCTTTGCTTCTAACTTGTTTAAACTTTCTGAATAAGTTTCTCCTAAGATAATTCTGATCCCCTCTTCTTTAATTGGGAGTTCCATATATGAATATCCTTCACTAGGCAACTGAAGTATTTCTCCCAATATCCTAGAATCCAAGCAGATATCAATTCCCTTTACAGTTGAAGTCACTGACCCACTTCCATAAAGTAGGTTTTGGTAGAATTCTCTAACAAGGTCAATATAGGTGACTTCCTTAAGGGAGCAATAGAGTTCCCATCCTTGGTTTTTAATTTTACTTGCAAAAGTAAAACCTTCTTTCTCAAAGAACCGAAAATCTATATTTTTTTCGATTTCTACTTTTCTATCAGAAAGAGGATTTACACTGGGGCTTATGGAGGATTGTGAGGGACCTTGAGCAGATACTGAAACTGGAGTGGGAGCAGTTGAAGATTGAGCGGCTTGCCTTTTCTTTCGGACAATTTCTTCAGGCTCACGGATTGATTTTCTTCTTTGGGGAAGTTTCATCTTCGGAGCCATATCCACTATACTAGCAGACAAGGAGACTTGAATTGAGTGGAGGAGGGATCACAAGAGAGTGAAGAAGGATTTTGGTGGAGAAAAGAAGTGGATTTTGGAAGATCGGTAAAGTGCTAGGGCACGTTCCAACCGTGCCAAGCAATGCGAGAAAGCACAGAAAATCCTTTTCAAGGAGGCAATTTTTGGTGGAGAGGAGGAGGGAGAATTGCCTCGAAATTAATCCTTGGATTTGGAGCAAGAAGAGTTGGAGAAGACGGCTTTTGGAAGAAAAACGATGGGAAGATGAGTCGTCTCACAAACAGTAACCCTTATAAAAACAATGAACCCGTTGAAAGTTGGTGGGATTTACAAGTTTGCCATTGAGTCGACTCATAGGGGTCGACTCATGAAGTTCAGAAAATCAGGAAAAATGTGAATAAATTCCAAAAAAATTTGAAATTTTGAGTGAAGGAATTTTGCTCAATGATAAGTTTTTAGAATGATAAATTTGAGCTTTTGGGACCAGGATAGATGTTGAAAATTGAGCTCTAAGAGTTTTTGACATCTATTCTTTGGAAATTGAGAAATTTTAGACATATGGATCTAGAATTCCTAGATTTCTCCTAATTTCACAGAATCTATCCTCACTAAGGGCCTTTGTAAGGATATCAGCTAATTGATTTTCAGTGCAAACATATTCAAGAATTATATTTTTATTTTGAACATGTTCTCTTATGAAATGATGTCTTATTTCAATATGTTTGGATCTTGAGTGTTGAATTGGATTTTTAGATAGATTTATGGTACTTGTGTTGTCACATCTTATTGGTGTTTCATTAAGTTTGATTCCAAAGTCTTCGAGTTGTTGCTTAATCCACAAGATTTGAGCACAACAACTTCCGACTGCAATGTATTCGGCCTCAGCCGTAGACAGTGCCACCGAATTTTGTTTCTTGCTAAACCATGAGATTAGGTTAACTCCAAGAAATTGGCAAGTTCCACTTGTGCTTTTTCTATCTAATTTGCATCCAGCAAAATCAGCATCTGAATATCCTAATAAATTAATTTGTGAGTCCTTAGAGTACCATAACCCTATAGTTTGTGTACCATTTAAGTATCTAAGGATTCTTGTAACAGCATTCAAATGAGATTCTTTAGGATTAGATTGATATCTAGCACATAAGCAAACACTAAACATGATATCAGGCCTCCTTGCAGTTAAATATAATAATGAGCCAATCATACCTCTATAGTATTTTAAGTCTACGCTTTTACCTTCATCATCCTTGTCAAGCTTACATGAGGGACTCATTGGTGTGCCAATTGATTTGCAGTTCTCCATTCCAAATCTTTTGAGTAGTTCCTTGATGTACTTGCTTTGGGTGATGGAGATTCCCTCTTTTGATTGTTTGATTTGGAGTCCGAGGAAGAAGGTGAGTTCTCCCATCATGCTCATCTCGAACTCCCCCTGCATAAGCTTAGCAAAGTCTTGACAAAGGGATTCATTAGTAGACCCAAAAATTATGTCATCAACATAAATTTGTATAATTAGCATATCATTTTGATTTCTTTTAATAAATAGGGTTGTATCTACATTACCTCTTGAAAAACCATTATTCATTAGAAATTTGCTTAGCCTTTCATACCATGCTCTAGGTGCTTGTTTTAATCCATATAATGCTTTATTTAATCTAAAGACATGATTAGGAAAAGTATGATTTTCAAATCCAGGTGGTTGTTCTACATATACTTCTTCAGAAATATATCCATTTAAAAATATACTTTTAACATCCATTTGGAATAATTTGAATTTCATAAAGCAAGCATATGCAAGTAGAAGTCTAATAGCTTCTAATCTAGCAACAGGTGCAAAGGTTTCATCAAAATCAATTCCTTCTTCTTGATTATATCCCTTAGCAACCAGTCTTGCTTTATTTCTAATTACATTTCCATGCTCATCTAATTTATTTCTAAAGACCCATTTTGTGCCAATTATTGAATAATCTTTAGGTCTTGATACTAAGGTCCAAACATTATTTCTTTCAAATTGATTAAGTTCCTCTTGCATAGCATTAATCCAATTATGATCATTTTCAGCTTCTTCAAAAGTTTTAGGTTCAAAATGAGATACAAAGGCACAATGATTAACTGCATCTCTTAGTGAAGAACGGGTTTTTACCCCATGCATAGGGTCACCAATAATTAACTCCTTAGGGTGGTTGTGAACATACCTCCATTCCTTGGGTAGGTCATTTGTACCTTGAGGTTGTTCTTGAATTTCTTCACCTCTTTCATTTTGTTCGTCTTCTTGATCCTTGTCTTTTGGAGTTGCTGAATCTTTCAGAGTGATCTCCTTCATACCTTCTATTAGTGGATCTGCATCATCAACACCCTCATTCTTCCTTGAAACAAGATCGTTAGATTCATCAAAAACAACATGTATGGACTCCTCAACTACTAAAGTTCTTTTGTTGAAAACTCTAAATGCTTTACTAGTGGAGGAGTAACCTAAAAAGATTGCTTCATCTGATTTTGCATCAAATTTACCAAGTTTTTCTTTTCCATTATTTAATACAAAACATCGGCAACCAAAGACATGAAAATATGCAATATTTGGTTTTCTTCCTTTCCAAAGTTCATAGGGGGTTTTCTTTAAAAATTGTCTAATTAAAGCACGATTTAGAATGTAACATGCTGTGTTAATAGCTTTCGCCCAAAAATATCTTGGAAGGTTGCTTTCACAAAGCATGGTACGGACCATTTCTTCTAAGGTTCTGTTTTTCCTTTCAACTACCCCATTTTGTTGGGGTGTCCTAGGAGCAGAGAAGTTATGGCCAATTCCATTTTCATCACAAAAATTTTCAAAATTTTGATTTTCAAATTCAGTTCCATGATCACTTCTAATATTTTGAATTGAAAACCCTTTTTCATTAGAGACTTTTCGATGAAATTTAGTGAAAGTATGTAGAGTTTCGTTTTTGTGTGCCAAAAAGAAAACCCAAATAAAATGAGAGAAATCATCTATTATTACTAATCCATATCGTTTTCCTCCTAGACTCGTGGTTCTAGTTGGTCCAAATAAGTCCATATGTAAGAGCTCTAATGGTCTAGAAGTTGAAATAGTATTTTTGGATTTAAATGATACTCTAGTTTGTTTACCTAATTGGCATGCATCACAGATTTTATCCTTTTCAAAATTCAATTTTGGCAAATCGAGAACTAAATCCTTTTTAATTAATTTTGAAAGAGAATGCATGCTAATATGTGCAAGTCTACGATGCCACAGCCAACTAGTTTTATTAACTTTAGCATTCAAGGATACTAGGCATTGCATGTCTAATTTGGCTAAATCATTCACATCTATCATATAAACATTGCCATGCCTATGTCCTATAAATTTAATGCCATCGTTAATAGGACTAGTCACAATGCAAACAGATGATTCAAAAACTACTTTATACCCTTTATCACAGAATTGACTAATGCTAAGTAAGTTATGCTTTAAACCTTTAACCAATAAAACATACTCAATGTATTTGGAGGGAGTGATACCAATGTTACCTATCCCGATGATCTTTCCTTTGCCATTATCTCCAAAGGTGACCATCCCTCCATCCTTAGCATCAAGCGTGATGAATTGTGATTCATCACCAGTCATGTGTCTCGAGCATCCACTGTCAAGATACCATTTCCTGTTTCCTTCTTGGGATGCTAGACACACCTGCAAGCAAAGGTCAAGTTTCTGTCTTAGGTACCCAAGCTTTCTTGGGTCCTTTCAGGTTAGTCAGAATGGTTCCTTTTGGAACCCATATTTTCTTTGTGTTTGCATATTTGTTAATAAGACATGTGTATGATTTATGTCCTATCCTACCACAGTTGAAACAAGTAATATTTGTAGACTTGTTACTTGAATAATTTACATAAATATCCTTCAGAAATTTTTATTTCTTCAGAGGTTTATAGCCAAGTCCAGCCTTATCATATATAGCTTTCTGATTATCAAGAATCATATTTAGTTTGTTTGAACTTAAGGTGAACTTATCTACTATAGATTTCAGCTTGTTAATTTCATCCTTTAAGTTTTGATTTTCTTGAATCAAGGTGAATTTTTCAATTGAAAGATTTTCAGCTTGTTTCACTAAGGACTAATTTTCCAATTTCAGTTCTTTATTTTTCTTCCCTAGTTTCTTTAATTCATCAATTGAATCATAGAATGCTTCATGCAATTCTTCAAATGTGAATTCACTAGTGGATTCAGAAGTTACCTCATTTTCGTGTGCCATCAGGCACAGGTTGGCTTGTTCTGTTGAGGTTTCCTCATCGGAGCTTGAGTCATCACTCGCACTCCAGGTCGCCATCATTGCCTTCTTTTTGAACTTCTTTGGACCTTTCTTCAGTTGTGGACATTCGGATCTGAAATGCCCCGGCTTCTTGCACTCGTAGCATATAAGGGGTTGATCTTTCTCTTTTTCTTTGCTTTGTTCCCCTTTTGTGAATTTCTTTCTCATCCCCTATTTCCTTTTTCTTAGAAACTTCTTAAATTTTCGGGTGATGAGTGCCATCTCTTCATCCTGTTCTTCATCTTCAGAGTCATCCGTTTCATAATCAGGCGAAGTTGTGGATTTGAGGGCAATGGTTCTTTTCTTTTTGACTTCATCCTCTTGATGTTGCTTCATGCTAAGTTCATGAGTCATCAAGGATCCAAGAAGCTCTTCTAGAGGTAGAGTGTTCAAGTCCTTTGCTTCTTGGATGGCAGTCACCTTGGCTTCCCAAGTTCTTGGCAGTGACCTGAGAATCTTCCTTACAAGTTCACTGTTAGTATAAGATTTGCCAAGACTCTTTAAACCATTGATTATATCAGTAAAACGAGTAAACATAGCAGTTATGGACTCATCATGTTCTATTTTGAACAATTCGTATTTATGTACAAGCATGTTTATTTTAGACTCTTTTACTTGATTTGTTCCCTCATGGGTTACTTCTAACCTATCCCATATTTCTTTAGCAGATGCACAAGAAGAAATGCGATTGAATTCACTAGCATCTAGTGCACAATAAAGAACATTCATGGCTTTGGCATTTAATTGTGCCAATTTCTTGTCAACCTCATCCCATTCTTTCTCGGGTTTGGTTGACTCCTCACCATCTATAATCTTGGTGGGTGTGTGAGGACCATTCACTATGATACTCCACATATCATAGTCGAGTGCTTGTATGAAATCTTCATCCGAGCTTTTCAATAGGTGTAATTAGACCCATTGAAAAGTGGAGGTCGGTTTGTTGATTGCCCCTCGGCTAGAGAAGTACCAACATGGGTTGTCATAGATCTTTGGCTCTTTGATTGTTAGATCAAAGAAGGGCTAGAGCACCGACTCTGATACCACTTGTTGCCCAGCTATGCAACCCAAGAGGGGGGGGTGAATTGGGTTTCTAAAAATTTTAAGCCCAACTGATTACTTATGAAGAACAAAACAAAGACTTTAATTCAATATTAATTACCTAAAGCAGGAATGCAAAAATATAATAAAGAAATAAAGTGAAGCGATAAAGCACACCACAAACATAAGGATTTATAGTGGTTCGGTGCTAACCTTGCACCTACATCCACTCCCCAAGATCCTACTTGGGAATTTCAATCCACTATACTTTGTATTCAACCCGAATACAAAATGTCGGAAACTCCGACACTAGCTTTCCCAAGCTAGATCACTTGTTTCTCGGGTACAAGTAAATCCAAAACACTCCGATTTCAGGTTCGGATCAACCTTTCCTTGTTTTGGAAATCCTTCAAAAATAAGAACAAAAACTCACAAAGAGTTAGAAAATTTTGAGCACAGATTAATACAATAACAGCTCCTTTAAATGAGCGAATATAACAATAAAAACTTTACTCAAATGAAGAACTCCTTTTCGGATTTTCTCAAAGTGGATGAACGCTTGAACGAATGCTTGAGAAGAGGTTGATTGTTGATTGAAGATCTCTTGAAAGCTTTGGAAGATCTCTAGATCAAGGTTGAACAATAGGCTTGAAAGATCCTCTCTTTGAAAGCTCTTGAATCTCTTTCACAATCTCTCGTGTGGATTTTGGATCCTCTTTTCTTTTTCTCTCAAATATCTCGTTGATCTCAGGCTTTTTCGTGCAGATTTCGGATCCTCTCTCTTCTTCTTCTCATTTTTGATTTCACGTTTGATCTGCTATTTAATCTGTAATTTCTTTCACCATTTGAAGCATTTTATTGCATTAGAAGCAAGAGAAAATAATTTAGGCAGATAAAGAGCCGTTAGAGGATTTTTAGGAAGCATAAAAGGCAATTAAAATGGACAAAAAAAATAGTCGTTGCTGACATTTTTCATCGCAGGGGTCGACTCATGAGTCGACTCATGCTTCAGGGGTCGACTCATGAGTCGACCTCTGTTGCAAAAACCAGAGAATGTGTTTCTAGAAATTTTTGGCTCAAATCAGCAGGGGTCGACTCATGAGTCGACTCATGCCTTGTGGGTCGACTCATGAGTCGACTCACAGGTCGTGCCAAGCCAGAAAACTAGCGTGCCAAAGGGAATTTTTGCGTGCCAATCAGCTCATAGTGCCATGAGTTGACTCATGAGTCGACTCATGCACTTCAAACCTTCATAACTTCAAAAATATAAGTCCAAACACAATGAAATTTTCACCAATAGATTTCAAATCATTTGTTCTACCAAATGGTACTATCAAATCAGGATTTTAGTGAAATTATGATTTTGCCCTTGAAGAGCATAAGGACTTTTTCATTTTAAAATTATTTGTATCCCTTCAATCTGCTTTGTAATCATCAAAATCAATCTAGGAGCAACACTTTAAGCTCATTCTTCCTTATCTCAAAACTCTGCTAAATTCTCCGTTCGAGCACTCCATTCTTGTTGAGGCAGAGAACTGACTTGAGCATCGGAGGGTCTTGCCGGAGCAACCCCACCTCCGGTTTAGACTTCCCTTGCAGGTCCCGACGGCGACCGCGGCTTCCCCGACTCCAGCTTCTCCGACGCAAGCGGATTTTTGCACCAACAAGACCAATAAATGATCAGGCCCAACTTTGGCCGGCCAACCTGACCACCATCAGAAAGACTCAAACTAAATTATCATATTATGAATGATAATTCCATTAGTCAATAAGCACCAGGCCTTTGGGCCTCCAATAATTATTAAACTAATGGAGTTATTATCACTCACTTAATGGGAGGCTATGACTTAGTTATCAATATAACTTAATCATTTTTAGGGACCTAATAATTTTTTAGGATTTTATTAAAGGATAGATGAGAAGAAATTATCCAGTCAATTTCAATCCTTCCACTGACTTCACCAAGTCAGATTAAAAAAAGATTTAATTAAGGCTGGCATTAGGAGCACCTAAATCGGTCAAACTGATTTACCTAATGACATGGGTGAGCCCTAATTACCAAGTGATCTAATCAAAACCTAATTCACCAGGTTGGCCAGGTAAGTGAGATCAGTGGTGGGGATAAGCGATTAACTCGTCAGAGATCGAATCACTGCGAGTAGCTCCCGCTTAAAAACCACTGGTCAAAATGCCAAACTTACCTTAGACACCAACTAGTTCATTAGTTTTAATTTGATCAACTTATTAAATAGGGTTCCATCACGTAGCCATGAATTAAGTCCATCTTGGTCTAGTTAAAGACATGGATCCATTCAAGTACAACTATTGGAGTTGAGTCTAGAGTATCCTTGACCTAATCTAATTCAACTTTTGATTAGATTTGACCAATTACTCTAATTTAGTCCATTTCTTTAAGCTAACTTTAGGTCCAACCCAATTATAGACCTAATCCATCTAACCCATTGACCCATAAGTTTATACAATTATCTTAGGTCTTAATTCACAATTCTAGACCTACTAGACAACACTTAATTCTTTTAATTAAGTATTTGGGCTGATGGGTCAGGGTTTGGTATTTCAAAAATAATTTTCAAATTTGAAAGGTTTTATTTTCTGTTCACCAAATATGTTGACTCATTTCACAAATAGATCAGCACATTTCATAAATAGCAATCCTATTGCTAATTACATAACAGAAAATAACTCAATAAATCATGAATATTCTTTTAGATCTAATCTAACACATTCATGATAAATTTCACAATTGAACCTTTACAATTAGTTTCTTTCACTGCTTCATCTGTATGGGATATAATTGCAGTGGCACCCCTACCGCCATAGGAGACCCCATCGAATGGGAGGAGAGGGCCTTTAAACCCTACTTTTCTCCTATGACCGGACGGCCATGGCAACCAACCCAATTCGATTACTTGCTACTTGGATCAAGTATATATAAATATACCAATTTTAAAATTTAAATTTTAAATTTTAAATTTTGAATTTCAAATTTCAAATAAATTTCAAATTTCAAATTTTTGAATTTCAAATTTTGAATTTTAAATTTGAAATTTCACCCAAATTTCAAATTTCAAATTTTGAATTTCAAATTTTTAAATTTTGAATTTCAAATTTCAAATTTTAAAATTCAAATTTCAAATTTTGAATTTCAATTTTTTTTGAATTTTGAATTTTGAACAACTTTCAAAATTTAAATTTTAAATTTTAAATTTCAAATTTCAAATTTAAACTTTTAGATTACAACTTAATCTACGTATGCAAATATATATATCATATCTAAGAACCCGCTCTGATACCATTTATGGAAAAAATTCAGTGCAGGGGTAAAATGATAATTTTAAAACTTTTTCAAAATTATGATTTTACAGTGGAAAGATATTAATTAATTCAATTAATTAACATAAATTTACCCTATACTAGGATCTAAATATGATATATAGCATGCATTCATTTAAATTTAAAATTCAAATTCGAATAGTAAACACTTTACTGTAATGTGTTCAGAACATAATACCTTTGTGCGGATAGTAGATCACCGTAATCTGATCACCGTCGGAAGAGTCTGATCATTGCGATGCAGCCACACAGTATATCTGACCTCTGTGGATCATCCACATGAAGCTTTCGATCTGATCGACTCCTCACGAGTGCTAGCTCGTTGTAGAGCCCTTTTGATGGCGAATGCTGATCGAACTCCTTCGATCGATATCTGTCGATTCTTCGGATGCTCTGGATCATCAACAGATGTGCTTGAGAGGATGTTGAAGATCTCTCTGAGATTTTGTGGGCTCACGACACTCGTAGCTTACTTTCTCACTTCCCGAATCCCAGGCTAAAACTCTAGGGAACTCATCGAAAATCTTGCACCCACTTTTCTTTCTTTTCTTTCTTTTTCTCTTGGAAGGATACGGACTTTCTTCTCACGCACAAGACTTCTCACGCCCCAAAATTTTTCTCTAAAAAACTTCTTCTTGCATGCCCCACTCTTCTCCTCCTTTTATAACAACGTCAAACATCTTATCCAAAAGAAAAGATAAAGATGAGTAATTGCACATTTGAATTCAAATCAAATTTTGAATTCAAATGGACACCAACTCATCCCTTATCCACTAAAGGTGTGAGGCATGGCTTAAATTGTGCATGGAGTGATTTCATGAGAAACCTTTTCTCATGTAATAAATAGGGCGTAAAAAAAGGGATAAGGTGCAAAGATTAATTGCCCATTCAAACTTTATTTTGAATTTGAATGGCCAACCAATCATCCTTATCCATCCATTTGGCACATTAAAGTGGGGCATGGAGAGGGCTTGGCGTAAGAAAAAAATTCATGAGAAGTTCCTTCTCATGAATCCAAATGGGTGCAATGGAAGTGAGGTGGCTCATGGAGATTGGGTCAAGGTGGTTTAATTATTTAAACCAACCTAATTGAACCAAATAAGTTAGGTCCAATTAGACTAATTTAAATCTAACTTAATTAGGCTTAATTAGGCTCAATAAAATCTTAATAAAATCAAAAATTGACTAAACCCAACCCCTGATCAAATCAGGGACCAAACCATCTCGACGATTAGGTCAACTCTTAACCTAATCGGGTCAAACCCAACTGAATCCAATTCAATTGGACTTGATCCAAAAATAATTACTCAATCAAATTGAGTTAATTAGTGATCAAATCACTAATTAAATCTCTCATAAATACTGAGTCCAAATCTAATGGGCAATCAGGTATCAGAATTCATCAATATGTAACCCTGATCGAAGAATCCCAACCAGTGGGACTCTTGACCCCGGTACCCATAATGTGTGGAACTCATGATCAGAGAATCCTAATTCTTGATCACTGAGTCTTAAACATGTAGGATTCTATATCAGCCATCAGATCAGATAAGAACCTCTAATGTGTGTGACCCCACAGGTTCGAACCTAAGCCAGTAGCATAGGAACCAATTCCTGTACTAATCGAAGTGACCATCTAGCAATGGTACCCAATGACCGGATAGGTCGAATGGTCGTAATCACAATACTTAGAACCTACGTGAATATGGTTACTGTATAATTCATCCTTTTGACCTCTGTGTTTAGGATGACTCAGGGTTAAACTGTCAACCCTGATCAGATCATCCGAATCGTGCTCAACTCAAATAGTCTTATGACTCCTCACAAGGACTACCCTGGTCAAGGTTTTGCTAAATTGAAACACGACTGTACACAGCTCCTAAACTGGAGTGGTCAATCCCATCTTGACACACGCACCAACAAGTCAAGTACTTGACTACACCCAGCAGCCTTCCGTCACTAAATTAAAAATTTAGGTAGTCCAGTGGCTAAGTGCAATGAGTTGCTTATAAGTCACCATAGCGGTCTCAGGTCGGAGGGATATTTATACCCATATTCCATCAGAGCAAATCTTGACAGTAGAAATAGCTTCAGAGTCGGTCACGTTCAGTGCAGATGTACCCTTACATCTCACCTGTATGCCATACCAGTGTCTCCACACTCATTGGTTAAGAGGACAACCAACCTATATGGCACACAACGACCTATGTTTGATAAACGTTGTCGTCCTTGGTAACAACGTATCATTTGGTCGCGAACAGATTTAAGGACTAAACGATAAATCCTCCTTTGTCGAGTCTAAATAGTCCTAAGGACTTCACCACAACATAGGAGTTCATTAGAAGATGAAACATTTTGTGATGAAAAATGTCAAAATAATTTTTATTAATTCATAATTCATGTACATATACAAAAATGAGCACAACCGTCAACAGGCTGACGATTGGCTTTGGGATACTATTCCTAACACTTCCATCATTGAATTAGAAACTTAGATGTTCGATACTAAAGTATAGTGAGTTGCTTACAAGTCACTGTGGTGGTCTCAGATCTGAGGGAAACTTATACCCATACCCTTCACTAGCTATTCTTGACAGTAGAGTGCTCGGCACATGGTCATGTTCGATGCAAATATACTCCTACATTTCACCTACATGCCATAATAGTATCTCCACACTCCTTGGTTAAGAGGATAACTAACTTATATGGCACACAACGACCTACACTTGATATCGCTATCGTCCTAGTAATAGCGTATCATTTAGTCGCGAATATTTTTAAGGACTTAACGATAAATCTTCTTTTATCGATTAATTATAATCCTAAGGACTTCATTACAATATAAGAGTTCTAAGATGGTCAATTTGTAATGAAAATATTAAATAATTTTTATTAATAAAAATTTATATATAATTTATAAAATGAGCATAATCGTCTAACGATTGCTTTGGGACTCATTTTTCAACAACTCTCACTTGGATTAAAACCAATCGGTACAGTATCATATACCCATCTTTAATTTATGATTATCGAACTTTTTGATTCTGAGGGCTTTAGTAAAGGGGTCAGTCAAGTTTTTTTTTTTCATCAATCTTCTAAAGGTCGACATCACGTCGATCCATAATCTCCCGGATAAGGTGATAGCGGCATAAAGTATACTTGGAACACTGATGAGACCTCGGCTCTTTGGCTTAAGCAATGGCTCCAGTATTGTCGCAGTATAACAAAACAGGGCCATCGATGGAGGGTGCCACTCTGAGCTCGATAGTGAACTTCTGCAACCATACAGCTTCCTTTGTAGCATCGGATGCTGTGATATATTCTGCTTCACAAACAGAGTCTGCCACAGTGTGCTGCTTGGAACATTTCCAGTAGATTGCTCCATCATTTAGGATAAAAATATAATCTTACATACTTTTGCTATCGTCATGGTCTGATTGAAAGTTGGAGTCGTTAAACCCCATTAGTTTCAAGTCAGTTTCACCATATACATACCACTGATCCTTAGTATTTCTCAAATACTTAAGAATGGTCTTTATGACCTTTCAGTGGTTCTCTCCTAGATCAGACTAGTATCTGCTCACTATCTCTAGTGAGTATGCTACATCTAGTATTGTACATGTGATGGCGTACATAATAGAATTCACTGTCAAAGCATATGGAACTCTACTCATATGCTCTCTCTCTTGAGGAGTTATCAGACAATCTCCTTTTGAAAAAAAAATTTCTATTGGAATTTAAGGTTTGGGGCATGCATGTGTATTTCAAAACTTTATTTTTTAAATATCACAGTGAAATATAAGATTAAAATATTTTTAATCTGAATCATGTATGCATAAAAGTATAAAACCACAAGGATCTAGTTCATGTACTGAAATTGATATACGTTAAAATTCAGATTGTGATCAAATCGCATACCTATTTCGCAATCTCTTTCTTTAAATCTAGATCTGAAAGAGAAGAATTTTTTTTCTAGTTGCATAAGTGTCTGGTCTCTACGGGTATCCACTCGAGATCAGCCTGGAACGTCGCTCTTCAAGTTGAATTTTTTTCTCTAAGAAAATTCAACCTGCTGAATCTGAGCGAAGTTTGGATCGTGATCAACACTTGATCTCTTTCCTTGATCTTCTTCTTCTCTTCTTCTCTTGCTTTTCTCTCTTTAAATTATGCTGCTACCAGTAGATAGAAAGCAACACAAGGTGAATGCCCAAGTGTCCTTGGGCATGGAAGAGAGAGGATGCCTAAGAAGGGGCGTGTGGGACGCCCAAAGGAGAGGAGAGAAAGGGAGAGGAAGAGAGGGCATGGAGGACTTCCATGGGGCATGGGGCTTGCTGGTTGGATGGTTTGGGGACCTTAAGAGAGGTCTCTTTAAATAGGCATGAGGATTGAATCCTATTCAATTTCATAATACAAATCCTACTAGCATTGGGTTTCCTAATAACTTAAGTTATTTAGCTTACATTAGAAATCCCATTAGATGCCAACTCTTGGAGTCCTTGCACCCATTATTTCACATCTTCTTTTGCACCCAAGGGATGTCCCATATCAGATTAAAAGGCCCTCTAATCATGGGACACGTCCAACTTGATCCAATCAAGGTGGCACCCCATAATAACTATCAAGGAATATTAATTAGGGACTTACATCCTTAATTTATTTGATCCAAAATCTTAGACACCCAACAATTGGAGTCCAATAAATCTAATTTATTTAGATTATTAGTAGATAATTAAGTTTGAATTATCTTATCAAATAAAAATTCAAACAGAAAGAGAAATTGAGTTCAACCATGTGCTAGCAAGATTACCTTGAATCCAATCAGGTTTTTCTAAACCTAATTGATACTTTATAAGCTCAATTACTAATTTCAGATCTAATCCATTTATTGTGTGACCCCATAGGTTCAATTCTATTTGATATTGAGATATACAATGATCTCTATCAAAGTATTATTGAAACTCTTTTCAATAGATTGAAACAATTTCACTCTAACTCATCAAGGATTGTCGATCCGGAACAACCCTAGTGAGCTCTCACAATTCATCAGTGACACCTAACAGTATGTAGTAGCAATCCAGTAGAACTAAAATTAATCTCTAGGTGTAGTTAATGTATGATTTAGTCCTTCTACCATGAGTTTCGACTAGATGGCTTGTCATGGATAAATTATCAAATCTCAGCATCAATCATATGATAGATTCGATTAGTTCAAGTCAAAATGTGATTCCTATAAAAAAAAATTTTCCATCAATCACACTACTATGGCCATAAGTTCTCAGACTTAGCCTCTCAAATCTCATAGAACTACTCTTCTCTACTAGGATCGATAGATCACATCTTGATGCACACCCTACTCCTATAGTAGACTAACTATCTTCAATATCTACTACAAAAGCTCATTAAGATTCATATTTATGTGTCAATGAAACTCCAATAGTCTCACTGTAAGCAGCAGTGCCATCTCGGGTTAAAGAACCAGTCACACAACTATAGCATCGAGATGATCACTGACGATCGAGTAGAAATCCAAGTGATCTCTCGTATGGTCACGCTTAGTACCAGTTGTTCTTTAACAACTATCCGCACTCATCATCCAGTGTCTCTATACTATAGACTAAAGACCTATCTATCCTAAAGGAAGTATTTTGTACACCGATCTATCCAGATCGATCACCATCCTCATGATAATCTTATGATCGAGAGTATTTAGGAATTAAATATATATCTCTAATTCTTAAACCTTGAGAATATATATCGAAAACTAATTTCATGGATGATTCAAGGACACATCATACTTGAATGAAAAATAAACTTATCCTTTTATTGATTATATCAATGTATTAAGTATAAAATTATATTCTAGATTTATTACAATGTGTCAGCAATATTGACTTCTAGGACATACATCTAACAATCTCCCACTTGGACTAAAGCCAATTGGCCACAAATCTAAGTCCCATCTTCTCAAGGTGGACTTTCATTTTTGGTTGGCTCAACTACTTAGTTAGCGGGTCTACCACATTGTCCGTGGAGTCTACTCTTCGTACCTCGATATATTTTTTTTGAGGTAGTCGCATATGATATGATATCGTCACTCGATGTGCTTTGATTTCTGATTAGATTCTAGATCCATAGCAAGTGCTATGGCTCCATTATTGTCGCAGTAAAGTAATACGACATCAATGTCATAACCTCAAGATTCGTGATGAATTTTTTGAACCAGAAGCCTTCCTTTGCAGCATCCGAAGCAATGACATACTTAGCCTCAGTGGTCGAATCTGCTATGATTGGTTGCTTGGAACTCCATGTACAATACGAAAAATGTTATTGTGCTCCCACTGACCCTTTTGTATACACATGGTTCCTCTTCATTTTTGATGAAATCAAATGATTTGATCGCTTCATCAAAACGATCATTCTAACTCTGAGAAGCTTGCTTTAATCCATATATGGACCTTTACAGCTTGCAGACTCTGTGATCACCGTCACCAGACGTGAAACCCATAGGCTGCTCTATATAGATATCATCCTCAAGATATCCATTTAGAAAGGTAGTTTTCACATCCATCTGTCAGATTTCATAATCATAGTAAGCTGCAACAGCAAGTAGTGTGGATGAATTTCAACATGGCTATGGATGAGAAGGTTTCCTGATAGTCAATGCCCTCGCACTGACTATAACCTTTAGCCACAAGCCTAGCTTTATAGGTCTCTACTTTACCATCGGTACTGATTTTTCTTTTGTAGATCCATTTACACCCAATGGGTACAATACCCTCAGATGGATCCACTAAGGTCCAGACTCGGATCGAGCATATAGAGTCAATTTCTGACTTCATAGTATAAAATTATTTTTTGAAATCGATGTCATACATCACCTCATCAAAGGTATTAGGATCATCACTATGACCCCTATCTGCCATAAAGAATATTTTCTTTATTTCCTCCATAAGCATACCCATGTACCTTTCAGGAGGTCGGGAGACCCTGCTAGATTTACGAGGTGGTTGTGGAACATCTACTACTGGCTCATAAATAATTAATTTCTGAGGATCTATCACACTTGGCTCTTCAGAGACCTTCTCTTCAAACTCAACTAACCTCCCACTGCCACCATCCTGGATAAACTATTTTTCTAGGAATATGGCATTTTGACTTACAATCATATTATGATCTTGTGGAAAGTAGAAGCTATCGGAATTTGAGGTTTGGAGCATGCATGTGTATTTTAAAATTTTATTTTTCAAACACTATAGTGGAATACAAGATTAAAATATTTTTAATCTGAATTATACATGCATAAAGATATAAAACCACAAGGATCTAGTTCATATGCTAAAATTGACATATGCTGAAATTCAGATTGTGATCAAATCGCATACTTATTTCACAATCCCTTTCTTCAAATTTGGATCTGAAAGAGAAGAGGATTTTTTTTAGCCACACAAGTATCTGACCTCTATGGGTATCCACTTAGGACCAGCCTGGAATAGTCCTCTTCAAGTTGAATTTTCTTCTCTAAGAAAATTCAGCCTGTTGAATCTGAACGAAGCCTGGATCGCGATCAACACTTGATCTCTTTCCTTAATCTTCTTCTTCTCTTGCCTTTCTCCCTTACTTGTGCTACTACCAAACACAAGAACCAGCAAGGAGGGGATGCCTAATAGCTTGTGCATGAGGGAGAAGTGGGACGCCCCAAAGGGTGGGGCTGTGGGACGCCAAGGGAGAAGGAGAAGGGAGAAGAAAAGAGGGCATGGGGGGATCTCTTTATGGCATGGGGGCTGCTGGTTGGATGCTCTAGGGACTTTAGGAGAGGTCTTATTAAAAAAGCATGAGGATTGAATCCTATTCAATCTCAAAATACAAGTCTTACTTGTATTGAATTTTCTAATAACTTAAGTTATTCAACTTACATTCGGAATCCTATTAGGCACCAACTCTTAGAGCCCTTGTACCCAACTAAACACACCCTCTTTTACACCCAAGGGGTGCCTCATATGAAATCAAAAGGACCTATAATCATAGGACATGCTCAACTTGATCCAATCAAGGTGGCGCCCCATAATAACTATCAAGAAAATTAATAAGGAACTTGCACCCTTAATTTAATTGATCCAAAATCTTAGACATCCAACAATTAGAGTCTAATAAATTTAATTTATTTAGATTATTAGTAAATAATTAAGTTTAAATTATCTTATCTAATAAAAAATTCAAACGAAAAGAGAAATTGGGTCCAGCCATGTGCTAGTAAGGTTACCTTGAATCCAATCGAATTTTTCTAAATCCAATTGACACTTCATAGACTCAATTGCTAATTTCAGGCCTAATCCCTTTGTTGTGTGACCCTATAGGTTTAATTATATCTGGTAGTGGGATATATAATAATCTCTATCAAAGTATCATTGAAACTCTTTTCAATGGGTTAGAACAATTTTACTCTAACTCATAAAGGATTGTCGATCCAGAATAACCGTAGTGAGCTCTCACAATCCACCAGTGTCATCTAGCAGTATGTAATGGCTACCCAATAGAACTGAAATGAATCTCTAGGAGTAGTTAACATATGATTCAATCCCTCTATCGTGAGTCCCGACTAGATGGCAAGTCATGGATAAATCGTCAGACCTCAACATCAGTCAGATGATAGATTTGATTAGCTTCCAGTCATGATTTTTATGAAAACTTTTTTTCATCAATCACACTACCATGGTCATAGATTCTTAGATTTAGTCTCTCAAATCTCATAAGACTACTCCTTTCTACCATGGTTGATAGATCCCATCTTGATGCACACTCAACTCCGACAGTGGACCAACTATCGCCAATATCCACTACAAGGGCTCATTGAGACCTATGTTTATGTGTCAATCAAACTCTAATAGCCTCACTACGACTAGCAGTGCCATCTCAGGTCAAAAAACTAGTCACACAACTATAGCATCGAGATCATCACAGATGATCGAGTAGAAATCCAAGTGATCTCTCATATGGTCATGTTCAGTACTAGTTGTTCTCTAACAACTACTCGCACTCGTCATCTAGTATCTCTACACTGTAGACCAGAGACCCATCATTTCAAAAGAAGCAATCTGTGCACTAGTCTATCCGGATCGATCACCATCCTCATGATAATCCTATGATCGAGAGCATTTAGGAATTAAATATATATCTTTAATTCTTAACACCTTGAGAATATGTATTGGAAGCTAATTCCATGGATGATTCAAAGACACATCACACTTGAATGAAAAATAAATTTGCCCTTTTATTGATCAAATCAATATATTAAGCACAAAATTATATCCTAGATTTGTTACAATATGTCAGCCATATTGACTTCTAGGACATACATCTAACAATCTCCCACTTGGACTAAAGTCAATTGGTCACTAATCTAAGCCCATCTTCTTAAGGTGGACTTTCATTTTTGGTTGGCTCAACTACTTTGTTAGTGGGTCTGCTATATTGTTCGTGGTATCTACTCTTCGTGCCTCGACATATTTCTTTTTGAGGTAGTCATGTATGATATGGTACCGCCGCTCGATATGCTTTGATTTTTGATAAGATTTTGGCTCCTTAGCAAGTGCTATGGCTCCATTGTTGTCACAGAAAGTGGTATGACATCCGATGTCATAAACTCAAATTTTGCGATAAACTTCTTAAATCAGAAGCCTTCCTTCGTAGCATCCGAAGCAGTGACATACTTAACCTCCATGGTCGAATCCGCTATGATAGATTGCTTAGAACTCTTCCAGCTAACTGTGCTACCATTGCAAATGAATACATATCCTGACATAGACTTTTTATCATTAAGATCAGACATAAAGTCTGAGTCAGTATATCCCTTGACTCGCAACTCAAAATCTCCTCCAAAGATCAAGAATAAACTTTTAGTCCTTCTTAAGTACTAAAAGATATTCTTCACAGCTATCCAATGCTCCTCATCTAGATTTGACTGATACCTACTCGTGACACTCATAGCAAGGGCAATATCAGATCAAGTACATAGCATGACATACATGAGGCTCTCTGTGGTCGAGATATAAGAAATCCTACTCATGTGCTTCACCTCCTCAGATGTAGTTAGACACATCATCTTGGAAAGATTAATACTATGCTTAAGAGGTAAAAGACTTCTTTTGAAGTTTTTCATGCTAAACCTCTTCAGTACTTTCTCTATGTACAGCTTTTATTACAGGCTTAGCATCCATTTAGGTCTATCGCTATAGACCTTTATTCTGAGAATATAGGATGCTTCTCCGAGGTCTTTCATGAAAAATCTTTTGGATAATCATCTTTTGATCATGGTCAGCATGAACATATTATTATCAATAAGGAGAATATCATCCACGTAAAATATGAGAAATATTATCGAACTCCCACTGACCCTTTTATATACACATGGTTCTTTTTTATTTTTGATGAAATCAAAGATTTGATTTCCTCAACAAAATGATGGTTTCAACTCTGAGAAACATGCTTTAATCCATATATGGACCTTTGCAGCTTGTAGACTCTGTGATCACTATCACCAGATATGAAACCCATAGGCTGTTCCATATAGATATCTTCTTCAAGGTATTCATTCAAGAAAGCAATTTTTACATCCATCTGTCAGATTTCATAATCATAGTAAGCTACAACAGCAAGTAGAGTGCAGATGAATTTCAACATAGCTATGGGTGAAAAAGTTTTCTGATAGTCAATACCCTCGCGCTGACTATAACCTTTAGCCACAAGCCTAGCTTTATAGGCCTCTACCTTCCCATCGGCACCTATTTTTTTTTTGTTGATCCATTTACACCCAATGGGTATAATACCCTCAAGTGAATCCACTAAGGTCCATACTTGGTTCAAGTGTATCAAGTTAATTTCTGACTTCATCGCATCTAACCATTTCTTGAAATCGATGTTAGTCATCATCTCGTCCAAGGTGTTAGGATCATCACCATGACCCTTATCTTCCCTAAGAAATATTTTCTTTACTTCCTCCGTAAGCATATCCATGTACCTTTCAGGAGGTCAAAAGATCCTACTAGATCTATGAGGTAGTAGACAAATATCTACTACTGGCTCATGGATAATGGGTTCCTAAGGATCTATAGCTCTTGACTCTTCAGAGATCTTATCTTTGAGCTCAACTAACCTCTCATTGCCACCATCCTGGATAAACTATTTTTTTAAGAATATGGTATTTCAACTCACAATCACATTATGATCTTATGGAAAGTAATAGTATCCCATGGATTCTTTTGGATACCCAATGAAATGAGCTATTACAGATCTATCCTCTAGTTTATCAGCCATCTGTCACTTGACATAGGTTGGATATCTCCAAGTCTTAAGATAATCTAGGCTCGACTTCTTATCGAACCATATCTCATATGGTGTGGTAAGAACGAACTTTGATGGAACCTTATTGAACAGGTGGATTGCAGTTAGCAAGGCATGTCCCCTAAGATATAAGGGTAGATCAGTAAAGCTCATCATTGACCTGATCATATCCAATAGGGTTTTGTTCCTCCTTTCGTATACCCCGTTGAGCTGAAGTATTTCAGGAGGAGTCCATTGAGAGACTCTGCCATTGTCCTTAAGATATCTCAAAAATTTTTGACAAAAGTATTCACCTCCTCGATCAGATTAAAAAATCTTAATGGGTTTACCAATTTATTTTTCTACCTCAAGTCTGAATTCTTGAATCTTTCAAAAGCCTCAGACTTATATTTTATCAGATATACATATCTGTACTTAGACAGATCATCGGTAAAGATAATGAAGTAGGCATAACCATCCTTGGCCTGCACATCAAATGGCCCACACACATCGATGTGTATCAGGATAAGTAACTCAGTAGCCTTCTCCCCACATTCTATAAAGGATAACTTGACCATTTTTCCTCGAAGGTAAGACTCACAAGCTGGATATGACTCTGGGTTAAGAGATCCTAGGATCCCATCCTTTTCTAGTCTGTTTATCCTGTTCTCTCCAATATGGCCTAGTCTATGGTGTAGGAACCAGATCTAGGGTTTCAGGGTTAGATCTTGAAACTTTTTCAAGATCATACAGTGGAAGACTAAAATAAATCAAAATTTATTTTCTAAAACTAGAGACTCCCTAGATCTAAGATCCTATTACATGATTATTACATAGTATTAAATCAAAAATTAAAATATATAAATATAGCATGAACTACATGTTGATCATATCAACATGTTTCTATACTATATCTAATGTATGTATTAAACAATAGATCAGATCTATTACCTTGCAAGTTAGACGTTCTAACCTCGCTGATCCAAGCTTAAGGATGATGTTGCAAGCCGCACATACATCCGGCCTCTAGGAGTCATCCACACGAGCCCACGAATCTCGATCAGAAGTCCTGCTTCAGGAAATCAGCACAGTATGCTAGTACTGCGCTGATCCTTCTTTGATGGTTGATCAGGTGCCTCCTTCTTCTTGATTTGGACTCTTCCAAAGATGGAAAGTAGAAGGAGAAGTTTTATATCTGAGACGCTCTCAGGAAACTCAAGATGGAGGGAGGAAAGATATGAAAACAAACAACCCAAGAAGAAGACCCTCTTCTTCTTCTCGTTTCTCTCTCTAGACACCCTAACTTGTGTCTTTTATATCTCCATGACCCAAAAGTCTTTCTCTCTAATTTTTGGCTAGCTCAAAGGACTCTCAAATCTCTATCTTCTCCAAAATTGTTATGAATAAACTCATCTTATATAGAGAGATATGATAGAGTCCTTGTCTAGGTCAAATACCTAGTCAAGGCTTATCCAAACATGGCAAGCTAAGGGGCGCCCAACTCTTGAGCACCTCTTCCATATTTTCATATATGGATCACCAGCAAAGGGTGCACAATATTTACCCTAAAATTTATGAAAATTTCAAAAAAAATTTGGATAAATTCGATGCAAAATTGAAAGAATTTTGGATTTCTAAAACTCTATCTCATAGAATTCGAAATCCAAACTTATTCCTTTTTGATTTGATCCAAACCACCTTCCATATAAGAAAGAAGAGAGGAGACCTTTTGTGAATATGGGAGAGACCTGGGAGAGGGCTTTTGTCACACAAAATAAGAGGAGATTGGCATTGAATGAGAGAGAGGGCGTGGGGAAGGCTTATGTGGTGCAAGGTGGAATCCTAGTCTTACTAGGATTCTATCTTATGACTTGTTTTATTTTGGTTTCCCAAAGTAAATCAAACCAAAATTAGATTAACCTAATTAAAATAGGTCTTAACCCAATTAAGAACCTAATTTAATCAGATTAAATTAGATTTAAATCTGATTTAATTTTTTAATCAAATTAGAAATTAGATTGACCCAAGTCCTAGTTGAACCAGGACTAGTTTTTCCTTGCACTTGGCTTATCCAATAAACCAATTGGACTTGATCCAATCAAGCCCAAACCAAATCTAATTAAATCATATTTAATTATACTTAATCTCAGCCCATTGGCTTAATCAAATTAAGCCAATTAGCAATCAAATTGCTAATCGATCCTCCTGCAACACTTGCACTGGGTTAAATGTCAATCGTATTGATCATTTAACCCTAGAATGATTCTTAATCATTGATCAACCATCCGATCGGATCATGAACTCTAATGTGTGTGACCTCATAAGTCCGAATCTAAGCTGGTAGCACAGAAATAAATTTTTGTACCAATCGAAGTGACCATCTAGCAATGGTACCCGACGACCGGATAGGTCGAATGTATAGAACAACATCCTTAGAACCCATGCGGATATTATTTTCATATAATTCATCCCCTTGACCAAAATGATCATAGGACACCCCAGAGTTCAACTGTCAACTCTGATCAGGTTGTCCACATTGTATTTTAAAATATCAAATCCATCTGATGGATTACCCTGGCCAAGGTTTTGCTAAATTGAAATACAGCGACTCATTCTTCTCCAACTCTTGGAGTGGTCAATCCCATCTCGATCACACTCTGACTTCGTAAGTACTTGACTGTGCCCAGAAGCCTTCCATCCCTGAATTAGAAATTCAGTTAGTCCAGTACCAAAGCATAGTGAGTTGCTTGCAAGTCACTGAGGCGATCTCAGGTCTAAGGGATACTTATACCTATATCCCATCAGAGACATTCTCGACAGCAGAATGCTCTGGAGTTGGTCACGTTCAATGACGATGTACCCTTACATCTCACCTCTATGCCATACCAGTGTCTCCACACTCCTTGGTTAAGAAGACAACCAACCCATATGGTCTACAGCGATCTATGCTCGATAGAAGCTGTCGTCCTTATTAACAGCTTATCATTTGGTCGTGAATAGTTTTAAGGACTAATCGATAAATCCTCTCTTTATCGAACTTAAATTATCCTAAGGACTTCATCATAACAACAGAGTTCATTAGAAGATAAAAGCTTATGATGAAAATGCCAAATATATTTTATTTATTAACAAATCAATTACAATGCTTGGTTGCTCATCCGTCAACAGCTTGACGATTGGCTTTTTGGGACACATTTTCCAACAACTCCCACTTGTCCTAAAGCCACTCGGCACAGTATCTAATACCCATCTTCGACTTGTGGTTGTCAAACTCCTTTATCGTCCGGGCTTTAGTGAAGGGATCAGCCAGGTTCTCCTTTCCGTCGATCTTCTGAAGGTCGACGTCATCTCGATCCACGATCTCTCGGACCAGGTGGAAGCGACGCAAGATGTGCTTTGTCCGCTGATGTGCTTTGGGTTCCTTGGCCTGAGCTATGACACCAGTGCTGTCGCAGTAGAGCAGGACCAGACCATCGAGGGAGGGTGCTACTCCGAGCTTGTTGATGAATTTCCTTAGCCACACAGCTTCCTTCGCGGCATCCGATGCTGCGATGTACTTCACTTCACAAATAGAGTCTGCCACAGTATGCTGCTTGGAACTCTTCCAGCAGATGGCTCCACCATTCAGAATAAAGATATAACCCGACACGCTCCTGCTGTCATCATGGTCAGATTGGAAGCTAGAGTCTGTGAACCCCACAAGTTTCAGATCTGACTCGCCATAAACCAACCATTAATCCTTAGTATTTCTCAAATACTTAAGGATGGCTTTAACCACTTTCTAGTGATTTTCTCCAGGATCAGATTGGTATCTACTCACTACTCCTAGTGAGTATGCCACATCTGATCTTGTACATGTCATGGCGTACATGATAGATCCCACGGTTGAAGCATATGGGACTCTACTCATACGCTCTCTCTCTTCTGGAGTTGTCGGACAATCATTTTTAGAGAGAGAAATTCCTTGGCCTATCGGTAGATAGCCCTGCTTGGAATTCTCCATGCTGAACCTCTTCAGCACAGTGTCTATGTACATGGACTGGGATAACTCAAGCATCCTTTTAGATCAATCCCTATAGATCTTCATCCCTAGGATGTAGGATGCTTCACCCAAGTCCTTCATGGAGAACTGTGATGACAACCAAATTTTTATTCCCTGTAGTGCAGGGATGTCATTCTCGATTAAGAGAATGTCATCCACGTATAAGACAAGGAATACCACAACTGGACCATTTGCCCATTTATAGATGCAGGGCTCTTCTCCATTCTTAATGAAGCCATACGTTTTGATCACCTTATCAAAATGCATGTTCCAACTCTGAGAAACTTGCTTCAGTCCATAAATGGATCTCTAAAGCTTGCACACTTTGGACTCATCTGTGGATGTAAACCCCTCAGGTTGTATTATATACACCTCTTCGGTCAACTCTCCATTCAGGAAAGCTGTCTTTACATCCATCTGCCAGATCTCATAATCCAGATGGGTAGCTATTGCAAGCATTATCTGAATGGATTTGAGCATTGCCACAGGAGAAAACATCTCGTCATAGTCAATACCATAATGTTGACGATACCCCTTGACGACCAGACGGGCTTTATAGGTCTCTACCTTTCCGTCTGTGCCCCTCTTCCTTTTGAAGACCCATTTACACCCAATGGATTTAACCCCTTCAGGTGGGTCAACCAATGTCCATACATCGTTGACCTTCATGGACTTCATTTTGGATTTCATGGCTTCAAGACATTTCTCGGAATCAGGTCTCTGCAATGCATACATATAGGTGATCGGATCCTCATCATTCTCATCAAGTTCGATGGGATCACCATCCCGGACCAAGAAATCATAGTATCTATTCGGCTGATGCGGTACTCTACCGGATCGCCTTAATGGTGCAGGTACATTGGGCTCCGGATATGATCTAATCATATCAGACTCAGGTTCAGCTATTGGTGTCGATCCTTCTACCTGTTGAACTTCATCAAGTTCAATCTTAGAGGCAACGATTCCTTCACCAAGGAACTTCTTTTCTAAAAAGATTGCCTTAAGGCTGACGAACACCTTTTATTCATCAGCATGGTAGAAAAAATATCCTTTTGTCTCTTTGGGGTACCCTATGAATGAGCATTTGTCAGACCTAGGTCCAAGTTTGTCTGTGACTAATCGTTTGACATCGGTCGGGCACCCCCAGACCCTAAGGTGTGAAAGTGCTGGCTTACGTCCCGTCCATATCTCATATGGAGTCTTAATTACAGACTTACTTGGAACCCTATTTAACAGATAACAGGCCGATTCGAGTGCATATCCCCAGAAGGATATCGGCAAGCTAGCAAAACCCATCATGGATCGGACCATGTCTAACAGAGTCCGATTCCTCCTTTCAGACACACCATTATGCTGTGGTGTTCTTGGAGGAGTCCATTGGGAGAGAATCCCATTCTCTCCTAGATATGTGAGAAATTTACTAGAAAGGTATTCTCCTCCTCGATCAGATCGAAGAGTTTTAATACTCTTCCCAGTTTATTTTTTTTACTTCACTTCGGAATCGTTTGAATATTTCAAATGAATCCGACTTATGTTTCATCAGATAGACATATCCATATCGGGATAGGTCATCCGTGAAAGTTATGAAGTAGAAATATCCACCTCAGCACTGGTGCTCATGGGCCCGCATACATCAATATGTACTAGGCCCAAGAGCTCAGTAGCTCTCTCACCTTTTTCAGTAAAAGGTGACTTGGTCATTTTATCAAGAAGACAGAACTCACAGGTTAGAAGTAATTCACAATCACTAACTTCGAGGATTCCCTCTTGAGTCAACCTATTTATTCTGTTCTTATTTATATGACCTAGCCTACAGTGCCATAAGTAGATATCTGACACACTATCTAATCTAAGGTGCTTGCCAGTTGAATAGACTATATTAACAGGTTGTGATAACATATACACACTATTGTTCAAATGTCTACAAAAAATAGTAACACCATTCTTAATGATATTACAAATTTATTTCTTTATTAAAATTTCATAATCATTTTTGGCCAGAAGGCCTACAGAAATGATATTTAAAAAGAAACTAAGACAGAAATGACAATCATTAAGAACAACGATATAGGATTCAAATACAAGTTTCAAGATTCCTAATGCTAGAACTGGAATAGGTCTTCCATCTCCAACGTTCAGGAACCTCTCACCTTGCTCGAATCTCCTACTGATCTGCAACCCCTGCAATGAATTACAAATATGGTAAGGGCTACCGGTATCCAATACCCAGTCAGTTATATCACAAATAGAAAAATTACAAGGAGTTATCATATAAATACCTTGCCCAGCTACAACTTGCTGCTTTCTCTGCCTGTTCGGGTCTAGGGAGGCAATGTACTGGGGACAGTTCCTCTTCCAGTGCCCTCGCTTCTTGCAAAAGAAGCATTCAGCTTGACTCTTATCGGATTTGATCTTTTTGATCTGACACTGCACAGATATCCCAGCTTGAACTTGCACCTTCTTCACTTTCTTCTTCTTATTCTTCTTCCCTTTCTTAAAGGGTCGAGAACCAGAAGACGAACCTCCCACTAAGTTCACCGACTCCTTATGGAGTTGGTGATCTTTCTCAAAGTTCTGAAGCAACCCCAGTAATCCGTAGTAGTTTACTTCAGGCTTTGTCATTCTATAATGAGTGAGAAATGGGAGATAAGACTTAGGCAACGAGTTCAGTATTGCATCTTTTCCAAGCTGCTCATGCAAGGGAAAGCCGAGCTTGCTCAATCATTCCATCAGCTCGATCATGTACAATACATGATCAGTGACAGAGGCACCATCTCGCATTTTGGCGTTGAAGATGGCACAACTAGTCTTGTGCCTCTCCACATCATTGGGTGTGCCAAAGGCATCCTCCAACACTTGAAGCATGTCCTTTGGCTGAGCCGTCTAGAATCTGCGACTGAACTCATCGCTCATAGCAGCCAGCATGATACAGTGCACCGTGGTCCGGTCACTGAGCCACTTCTGGTAAGTGTCTCTGACTGTTCCACGTGCATTGACAGCTGACTCCTCAGGTGCAGGATCTATTATCACATATAGGATCCGTTCATGCTCTAGGACTATCTTCAACTTTCGGTACCAGCTACCGAAGTTGGGTCCCACCAACTTATCATTGTCCAACAATGATCGGAGCGATAAGGAAGTGGCCATATCTGCACAAAAGAAAACCATAACCTAATTAGTAATTGATTCATTAAACCTAAGGATTTGGACTTTAATCAAAAGGTTTCTCCCACTATTTTATTCGAATTGGTAGCCTCTACCTCCAATTCGAGGAATTACCCTAATACCTTAGTGGGTACTAGAATCCACTTAGACTGCACACAAGCCCAACTTTGGTTGGCCAACCCATGTACATCTAAGGGTAGGTTCATAACCAATTATTTTTCTAAACAATTTCTAGTAATTTTAATTTTTCTCGAGAAACCTAATCAGTAGGCTTTGGCCTCCACTGTAAGGATCCGGTTAGGTCCAACCATTAACATGATCATACTTGGTGTATCTAACCAACGAATGATTAAGCCCAACTTTGGTTGGTTCACCTAACCACCATTAGAGAGACACTTCCAAGTCGTCATATGATGAGTGATAATTCCATTAGTCAACAAGCACCAGGCCTTTGGATCTGCAATGATTATTGAGTTAATGGACTCATTATCAAACACCTTAATGGGAGGCTATGACTTAGTTATCTCCATAACTTTGTCATTTTAAGGACCTAATAATTTTAGAGGATTTAAATAATATAGAGGATGAGGTCAGATGAACCAGCTTATCATGATCCTCCCACTGGCTTCACCAAGTTAGCTTAAGGGAGACCATTAAAAGGGCTGGTCTAGGAGCACCTAAATCAGTCACACTGATTTACCTAACTGACATGGGTCAGCTCGAATAGTCAAGTGATCCGATCAAAATATAATTTCACCAAGAGGCCAAGTAAGTTCGATCAGTGAGAGGGTCTGTCAAAGCTTGCCTTAGACACCATCAGAAATGGCCAGGTAAGCGGGCTCCCAATTAAAAACCATCGGTCTGGTTTACCTTAGATACCAACTGGTTTAATTAATTTTGATTAGATCAACCTAACAGTTCGTGCTAGACCGCTTAGCCAAGAATCAAGTCCATTTGGTTCTCGTTAAAGACATGGACTTGACCAACTACAACTATTGTAATTGATCTAGAGAATCCTTGACCTAATCTAAGACAATAATTGATTTGATTTAGTCAATTCTCTAATTAAGTCCATCTTTAATCTAACCATAGGTCTAACCCAATTAATGGACCTAATTTCCACTAACCCATTAACCCAATGTGTTATGGTTTGTGTCTTAGGTTCTTCAATTCACAATCCTAGAACCTAATCAAACAACTTCTTAATTCTTAATTAAGTTTTGGGCTGAGGGTTGGGTTTGACTTTTCAAAAAATAATTTTTATATTTATAAAATAATTTTATAATATGATTCTACCAACCATATTGCATGTTTGATTCATAATCAAGATACAAGTGAATTATACATGAAACTACTTTAGATCTAATCTAAACAGATTCATGTAATTGAAACAGTTTTAACTTTAAACAATTTCTTTACATAAAAATTATTAACAAAGAGATTTTATTTCAGATTTAAACACCTTTTAAATCTAATAAATCATAAATTTAATCTAGATCATATCTAACAAATTTATGATTAAAGATAGATTTACACAAACTAGGACAACCTTTGCACTGTAAGGGGTAAACCTTACAGCAGGACAACCTTGCAGTTTGTGATTGATCTAAAATTTTAATTTCATATTTAATAATCATATTATAAATTAAATATAATCTAAGAAATAATCTAAATATGTATAAATAATCATGTAATAAAGAACTTAGGTTCTGATACCAATTGTAGGAACCAGATTTAGGGTTTCAGGGTTAGATCTTGAAACTTTTTTAAGATCATACAGCGGAAGACTAAAATAAATCAAAATTTATTTTTTAAAACTAGAGAATCCCTAGATCTAAGATCCTATTACATGATTACTACATAGCATTAAATCAGAAATTAAAATATATAAATATAGCATGAACTATATGTTGATCATATCAACACGTTTCTATACTATATCTAATGTATGTATTAAACAATAGATCAGATCTATTACCTTGCAAGTTAGATGTTCTAACCTCACTGATCCAGGCTTAAGGATGATGTTGCAAGCCACACATGCATCCAGCCTCTAGGAGTCATCCACACAAGCCCACGAATCTCAATCAGAAGTCCTGCTTCAGAAAATCAGCACAGTATGCTAGTACTGCGCTGATCCTTCTTTGATGGTTGATCAGGTGCCTCCTTCTTCTTGATTTGGACTCTTCCAAAGATGAAAAGTGAAAGGAGGAGTTTCAGATCTGAGACGCTCTCAGAAAACTCAAGATGGAGGGAGGAAAGATATAAAAACAAACAACCTTAGAAGAAGACCCTCTTCTTCTTCTCATTTCTCTCTCTAGACACCCTAATTTGTGTCTTTTATATCTCCATGACCCAAAGGTCTTTCTTTATAATTTTTGGATTGCTCAAATTTTTATCAAATCTCTATCTTTTCCAAAAATTTCATAATAAAACTCATCTTATATAGAGAGATATGATAGAGTCCTTGTCTAGGTCAAATACCTAGTCAAGGCTTATCCAAACATGGCAAGTTAAGGGGCGCCCAACTCTTGAGCACCTCCTCCATATTTTCGTGCATGGATCACTAGAAAAGGGTGCACAATATGTACCCTAAAAGCTATGAAAATTCTAAAAAAAAATAAGATAAATTTGGTGCAAAATTGAAAGATTTTTGGATTTCCAAAACTCTATCTCATAGAATTCGAAATCCAAACTTATTCTTTTTTGATTTGATCCAAACCACCTTCCATGTGAGAAAGAAGAGAGGAGACCTTTTGTGAACATGGGAGAGACCTAGGAGAGGGCTTTTGTCACACAAAATAAGAGGAGATTGGAGTTGAATGAGAGAGAGGGCATGGGGAAGGCTTATGTGGTGCAAGGTGGAATCCTAGTCTTACTAGGATTCTATCTTATGACTTGTTTTAATTTAGTTTTCCAAACCAAATCAAACCAAAATTAGATCAACCTAATTAAAATAGGTCTTAACCCAATTAAAAACCTAATTTAATCATATTAAATTAGATTTAAATCTGATTTAATTTTCTAATCAAATTAGAAATTAGATTGACCCAAGTCCTAGTTGAACCAGGACTAGTTTTTCCTTGCACTTGGCTTATCCAATAAACCAATTGGACTTGATCCAATCAAGCCCAAACCAAATCTAATTAAATCATATTTAAATAGATTTAATCTCAGCCCATTGGCTTAATCAAATTAAGCCAATTAGTAATCAAATTGCTAATCGATCCTTCTGCAACACTTGCACTGGGTTAAATGTCAATCGTATTGATCATTTAACCCTAGAACCATTCTTAATCGTTGATCAACCATCCGATCGGATCATGAACTCTAATGTGTATGACCTCATAGGTCCGAATCTAAGTAGATAGCATAGGAATAAATTTCTGTACCAATCGAAGTGACCATCTAGCAATGGTACCCGACGATCGGATAGGTCAAATGTATAGAACAACATCCTTAGAACCCATGCGGATATAGTTTTCATATAATTCATCCCCTTGACCAAAATGATCATAGGACACCCCAGAGTTTAACTGTCAACTCTGATCAGGTTGTCCACATTGTATTTCAAAATATCAAATTCATCTGATGGATTACCCTGGCCAAGGTTTTGCTAAATTGAAATACAGCGACTCATTCTTCTCCAACTCTTGGAGTGGTCAATCCCATCTCGATCACACTCTGACTTCGCAAGTACTTGACTGTGCCCAGAAGTCTTTCGTCCCTGAATTAGAAATTCAGTTAGTCCAGTACCAAAGCACAGTGAGTTGCTTGCAAGTCACTGAGGCGATCTTAGGTCTAAGGGACACTTATACCTATATCCCATCAGAGACATTCTCGACAGCAGAATGCTCTGGAGTTGGTCACGTTCCATGATGATGTACCCTTACATCTCACCTGTATTTCATACCAGTGTCTCCACACTCCTTGGTTAAAAGGACAACCAACCCATATGGCCTACAGCGACCTATGCTCGATAGAAGCTGTCATCCTTATTAACAGCTTATCATTTGGTCATGAACAGTTTTAAGGACTAATCGATAAATCCTCTCTTTATCGAACTTAAATAGTCCTAAGGACTTCATCATAACAATGGAGTTCATTAGAAGATGAAAGCTTATGATGAAAATACCAAATATATTTTATTTATTAATAAATCAATTACAATACTTGGTTGCTCAACCGTCAACAGCTTGACGATTGGCTTTTTGGGACACATTTCCCAACATATGGTGCCACAAGTACTTTTGGTTAATTTTATCTCTGGGTCTCTTTTGGTCTGCAGCACTCACTATTTACTCATTTAGATTCACATTCGCATTAACATGCAAGTAATAAAGATTGTCAATTAGAAGATCTCGTGCAACCAATTTATTTCATAAATAAATAGAATAAAAGTCTTTATTGAAACTAATTTGAAAACCTTCCTGTGCTACCACAGACATAAAAATCAAATTTCAATTAGCTACAAGAATATAATAATAGTCTTTTAAATCTAATTTAAATCCTAACGGTAATCAAAGAGGATAAGTGCCAACAGCCTCTACAGTAACTTTTGCTCCATTGCCGACTTGAAGGATCGTGTCACCTTTCCTCATCCTTTTACTTTCTATTAGACCCTGCATTGAGGTACATATATGAGCACTCAAACTAGAGTCTAATACCTAACTATTGGGTTTCAGCCACGTAGTAGAAAGTAATTTTTAAAAATTTTAAAACAAGCAAATCAATAGTCAGTAGCCTTATCAAATAAAACTATCGAGTCGAACCCAAAATCCTAGAATCACTTTTTCGATCACGATCAAAGCAAATTCAAGCATGCAAAGAGATAGAAAATTATACTTTAACCAATATAAAAAAGTGGCATGTTGGTGTTCTCCACAAGACCCTAAGGAAAAAGTCCTCCAACAGCGATTCACATGAAAGTTTGCCAAAGTCCTTCCCAACCGGCACTCTGCCGCAGCCTTATCTTCTTAAGAATACTGCCGGCTTCGAACTTATGTCACGATCGCACCAAAATCCAGTTACTTTTGATGTCATCACCAGAATGACACCAAGAAGACACTCTTTAGATGTCATACAATCTAAGATTTGATTTTTGGCTCCAACACATAGAAAAACTAAATCCTAGGGCACTTAAGCAACACTTGCTGAAAATCTCACCACTCGAGTAGTAAATTTTGCCACTCAAAATTACCTCTATTTTTCTTCAAAATTTTTTTGAATTTTTTTTATGATTTTTGCATCTCTTCTCTCTAGTTTAACCAAAAATTCTATCCATAAGCCATCTGTGACATCTTCTATAAATAGGGGACCAGGGGATGTCTCATGGGATGAAGGGGTGCCAACCTTTAGTGCTCCAACTTCCCATTCACCAAATAAATTTGCTGAGTAAATTTTTGATGAACCAATTAGTTGAAATAAAAGGAATCTTTTCTTTCTACATGCCATAAAAAGTTCAATAAATTTTAACATTAAATCATAGGAGAACTGATCAGGAATTTAAGATAATGCGTATTAGCTAAGAGCCATCATTAAGAAGAACTCTCCACTTCACATGCCAATTTAAGGTGGGTGGCATTTATTTTTTGTATTGTCTTTTGGTGGATGTGGAGGACTCTTTCTCCACTTGAAGCTGGTTCAAGTTGGATAAAGATCCAATTTAAATTGACCTAATCCCATTAGGTCAAAGCCAACTGGTCTAGGTTAGCTTAAACACTTTGATCTAAACCAATTTAGAAACTTAGGTTAATAAAATATGCTAGCATATCAAATTAACCCATAGAATTTATATTAAACTCTAATTAAATTAAATCAAGATCAAATCTCAAGGTGTGTGATCCATTGGGGTCTAAATCTAGCTAGCAGTGGATCCAGACTTTTGACGCAGCCCTAATTTGATGAGATTAGGTCACCCGAAGAGTCTCAATCAACTTGGACTCTTCCAAATTAATTTTAGAATCAAATTATTTCAATTTTATCAAGCCCACAAGTCAAGATTGATATATGGCAATGTGTCATGACTACTCGAAAGATTTAAAATTTTGATAAAAAATTATCAAAATACCCTTCAATGGTAAGTTTCTATGTAATTCAATCCTTCAGTCAAACAACATCCCAAATGAGCTGTGGGTATGAAAATATATCAAATTTAATTACTTATCATTATGTATCTCGATCAAAAAGTGATGATTCAGATGATGATACATTAGAAATTCTTTTCTAATTATCATCCTACTTTGACCAAAGACTTTCAGAATCACCAACCTATGAGATCATATAAGATGTTCGCTCCCCTTATTAGGAGTAACTGATCCCTTATTGATCACTCACAACCTCCATGCACTCTTCACCATATTCAGAACACCTCACATAAGGATCAGAGAACCAAATTAGGTAGTGAACTAAAATATAGATCCAACTACACAAGGTACCATTGTGATCTCAGGTCTAAGGATCACTTACACAACTCCCACTAGAGAAACATCAGTTGACATGTAAATAAGACTCCATCTAATATTCTCTCATAGGTCAATTCAATGAACTCATTCTTTAATAAGCACCCATGTCCTTATTTTAGTATTCCTATACAAGTGATTGTAAGATCAACCACCCTCATTTCTGACCCTACATAGGACATGCCAGTCTTACCCATATCATTCATCTCTGACTCAATGTACCAATGACTAAAAATATTTTAAGTTAGGGCTATCAAAGATTTAGGTCTCACTGGCGTGATCTCATCATGGCCCTAAAATCATTATCTAGACCTATGGAGTTCATTATAATCTTAAGAACAACAAGATGCAGCATATAATGAATCAAAAATTCTTATTTTATTAATAATATAAATATCAATTTACATGAGCTTGAAAGATAAATTATAAAAATATCCTATCGCATCCCATTTACGATTGGCTTGTAGGGCTATATTTTTTCACCAACTGGAAGTAGAAGAAATCGTAAGGTTAGATTCAATTACGAGCATACCCTCAGAAGATTTTTCATCCTTTTTGATCTTTAGGCTCTCCAAATATTTTGGACGGTTCCTCCTCCAGTGGCCTTCAGCATGACAGTGAAAAAATATTTCCTTTGCTTCGGCCTTATTAGGAACTTCCTTCTTTGGCCTGTTCTCCTTCTGTTTCCTAGCGGATTTAGCCTTCTTCTTCCTAATGGAGATTCACTTAGAAGAAGTCTGCTCTATAGCGAGAACAGTGCTCCTTGAACTCTTCAAGGTTCCCTCCGTAATGACCAATATTGGTGCAAAATTCTACCAACACCGGAGAAGCTGGAGTCGAGGGGATTGCGGTCGCCACCGGGACCTGCAAGGAAAGTCTAAACCGGAGTTGGGGGTGCTCCAGGAAGATCCTCCGATGATCAAGTCAATACTCTGCTTTAACAGAAATGGAGCACTCAAATGAAATTTTGGCAGAGTTTTGAGATAGAGTTTAGAGCTTAGAGAAAAATGTATCTGGGGGATCTCTTTTATAGATGGAGGAGCGTAACTGCTTGACAGTGACGTCCGTAACTGCCTGGTAGTGGGCCGGTCAGGGCCACGTGGAGTTTGTTACAAAGAGTAGTGGTGTCAATGGGCCATTCGAAGCCACATGGAGTTTGTTACGGAGAGTGGAGTGGTGTCCATTGTCACGACTTGTCAGAGAGTGGTGGGGCCATGTGGAGTTTGTTACAGAGGGTGGAGTGATGTCCGTTGTCGTGACTTGCCAGAGAGTTCAAGCCAGACGACTGAAGCTTGGTTGGGATGTCTGGTGGAGTGGAATAGCTCTCTACCTTGGTAATCTGAGATAAGCTCAGATGTTTCCGATGTTGCTGACGGGTTAATCATTGTTGGGTGCTGTTGGTGCTACAAACAGAAGTCATCTGCTGTAGAAGCTCGGACGGGAACCGCTTGTTGGAGAAGTCCGGTAGGAGTCCGATTGCTGGAGATGTCCGTCTGAAATTTTTATGATGTAGAAGCTTGTCTGAAGACTTGTCCACTGGAGAGGTCCAGTTGCACAAGGAATCTGACTGAAGGTCGGCTGATAGAAGGGTCCGGAAGGCGTTATGGAAGTTTGTCCGCTGGAGGAGTCTGGAGGATCCTGTGGAAGTTCAGTTGGTATTGTTGAAGTCTGGTTGGCGCTGTTGAAGGTTGATGGTTGGAGAGGTACGGAAGACACTGGAGACGATCGGTCATTATAGAAATCTGATTGCTGGAGCCCATCCATTGTAGAAGTTCATCTGAAATCCATCCACTGTAGAAGTTCAGACGGAGTCCAGTTCTTGTAGAAGTCTGGATGGAGATCGCTTATTGTAGAAGCTCGGCTGAAGTCCGCCTGCAATAGAAGTTTGGAAGAAATTCACTTACAGTGGAAACTCGGATGAAGGCCGCTTGCTGTAGAAGTTCAGATAAAGACCGATTGTCGTGGAAGATCAGATGGAATTTGGAAGGCGATCGACCACGGTAGAAACTTGAATGGAGTCTGATTATTGTAGAAGTCCTGCTATTGAAGAAGCTCGATCATTGACGAAGTTCGAAAGAAGTTCGGAGGAAAGTCGATCATGGCTGGGAGAAGTCTGGAAGAGATTCGAAGAGTAGTCGATCACTGTAGAGAATCGACTGAAAGTGAAGCTCAGAGAGCATTTGGAGCAGTCTGGTAGATGAATGGAGGAGCTCATTATTGAAGAAGTCCAGATGGCATGATAGGAGTTCATCTATTAGAAGAATCTGAAGGACACTGTGGAAGGCCGACCGCTGGAGGAGTCCGGATGGTATTGTTGAAGCTCGGACGGTTGGGGAGGTTCAGAAAGATGCCACACAAAGTCAGAAACCAGAAGAGCCCTGAGAGGGTCGGCCACTTACAAACTTCAGCTGGGGTTATTTTATACCCAACACCAATCCCCCTACTTTTGAGTTCGAGTTTCGAATGAAGAAAGTACAGAGAAATTTTCACAGCCGAAGATGCCTCCCTCGATTTTTGTACTCGATTGTATCCGGATATTTTGGCGTTTGGCGTGCTGTTGCTGGAGTCTTTTCAAATCGAGGAGATCCGAAAAGATTTTTTTAGAATTCCTGCTGGAGCGTTGCTTTAGGTATGTCATAATAATAATTATGTCAGCTGTCAGCTGCCTTTGGCCACCTGCTATGGTGAGTGGGACACGCGGCGAGTGTAGATCAGCTAGAAAAGATCTGCAATCATTTTATGCCGGATCCTATTGCCTATTTAAACCCGCTCCACTCCTTCAGGGGTTTCACTTTGCCTGAGCATTTCTTCGGTTCCTTCTTCTTCCCAAGAGTTTCATCCTCCTCCAGCGTCCCTCTCGACCTTAGGTATTCTTCGAGTCGATCCACATCTCTGCACCTCTCAGACCAGCCTAGGTTAGTTCCAGAACTCTCCTATTTTTTTTTCTTCCTTGCTATTCTTCTTCCATTTTTCCTCTACATTCCGCCTGTTTGGCTTTCCGCGAGCGCCCCATCTCTTATTTTTCCTAATTTTTCCAGGATTTTTAGGGTTTTCACTTGATTCAAAATGTCCTCCAACACTTCCTCCTCTAGTAGTTCTAGGATTTCGTCCGTTCCAGTCCCACAAAATTCTAGCTTTGTAGAAGAACCTCATCTGGTCTTTGCACCAGACATCATTCCTAGTACTCTAACTTCGGACGAACTCTCGCTGATCAGGATTCAGTACGGAGTTCCTCCGGAGTACGAGCTGGAGCTTCCCGAGTTAATTGGCCAGGCTGTTGGGAAATGTGTCCCAAAAAGCCAATCGTCAAGCTGTTGACGGTTGAGCAACCAAGTATTGTAATTGATTTGTTAATAAATAAAATATATTTGGCATTTTCATCATAAGCTTTCATCTTCTAATGAACTCCGTTGTTATGATGAAGTCCTTAGGACTATTTAAGTTCGATAAAGAGAGGATTTATCGATTAGTCCTTAAAACTGTTCACGACCAAATGATAGGCTGTTAATAAGGACGACAGCTTCTATCAAGCATAGGTCGCTGTAGGCCATATGGGTTGGTTGTCCTCTTAACCAAGGAGTGTGGAGACACTGGTATGGCATACAGGTGAGATGTAAGGGTACATCGTCATTGAACGTGACCAACTCCAGAGCATTCTACTGTCGAGAATGTCTCTGATGGGATATAGGTATAAGTGTCCCTTAGACTTGAGATCACCTCAGTGACTTGCAAGCAACTCACTGTGCTTTGGTACTGGACTAACTGAATTTCTAATTCAGGGACGGAAGGCTTCTGGGCACAGTCAAGTACTTGCAAAGTCAGAGTGTGATCGAGATGGGATTGACCACTCCAAGAGTTGGAGAAGAATGAGTCGCTGTATTTCAATTTAGCAAAACCTTGGCCAGGGTAATCCATCAGATGGATTTGATATTTTGAAATACAATGTGGACAACCTGATCAGAGTTGACAGTTGAGCTCTGGGGTATCCTATGATCATTTTGATCAAGGGGATGAATTATATGAAAACTATATCCGCATGGGTTCTAAGGATGTTGTTCTACACATTCGACCTATCCGGACGTCGGGTACCATTGCTAGATGGTCACTTCGATTGGTATAGGAATTTGTTTCTATGCTACCGGCTTAGGTTCGGACCTATGAGGTCACACACATTAGAGTTCATGATCCGGTCGGATGGTTGATCAACGATTAAGAATCGTTATAGGGTTAAATAATCAATACGATTGACATTTAACCCAGTGCAAGTGTTGCAGGAGGATCGATTAGCAATTCGATTGCTAATTAGCTTAATTTGATTAAGCCAATGGGCTGAGATTAAGTCTAATTAAATATGATTTAATTAGATTTGATTTGGGCTTGATTGGATCAAGTCCAATTGGTTTATTGGATAAGCCAAGTGCAAGGAAAGACTAGTCCTAGTTCAACTAGGACTTGGGTCAATCTAATTTCTAATTTGATTAAAAAATTAAATCAGATTTAAATCTAATTTAATCTGATTAAATTAAGTTTTTAATTAGGTTAAGACCTATTTTAATTGGGTTGATCTAATTTTGATTTGATTTAGTTTGGGAAACCAAATTAAAACAAGTTATGAGACAGAATCCTAGTAGGACTAGGATTCCACCTTGCGCCACATAAACCTTCTCCACGCCCTCTCTCTTATTCAACGTCAATCTCCACTTATTTTGTGTGACAAAAGCCCTCTCCCAGATCTCTCCCACGTTCACAAAAGGTCTCCTCTCTTCTTTCTTACATGGAAGGTGATTTGGATCAAATCTAAAAGGAATAAGTTTGGATTTCGAATTCTATGAGATAGAGTTTTAGAAATCCAAAACTCTTTCAATTTTGCACCGAATTTATCCAAATTTTTTTTGGAATTTTTGTGGCTTTTAGGGTTTACATTGTGCACCCTTTTCTATTGATCCATCCACGAAAATATGAAGGAGGTGCTCAAGAGTTGGGCGTCCCTTTACTTGCCATGTTTGGATAAGCCTTAACTAGGTGTTTGACCTAGATAAGGACTCTATCATATCTCTCTATATAAGACGAATTTCTTCATGAAATTTTAAAGGGGAGATAGTTTTTTGAGAGGCCTTTCTGCCATCCAAAAATCAGAGAGAAATACCTTTGGGTCGTGGAGATATAAAAGACGCAAGTTTGGGTGTCTAGAGAGAAAAACGTGAAGAAGAAGAGGGTCTTCTTCTAGGGTTTTTATTTTCATATCTTTCCTCCTTCCATCTTGAGTTTCCTGAGAGCGTCTCAGATCTAAAACTCCTCCTTCTACTTTCCATCTTTGGAAGAGTCCAAATCAAGAAGAAGGAGGTACCTGATCAACCATCAAAGAAGGATCAGCGCAGTACTAGCATACTGTGCTGATTTCCTGAAGCAGGACTTCTGATCGAGATTCGTGGGCTCGTGTGGATGACTCCTAGAGGCCGGACACGTGTGCGGCTTGCAACATCATCCTTAAGCCCGGATCAGCGAGGTTAGAGCATCTAACTTGCAAGGTAATAGATCTGATCTATTATTTAATACATACATTAGATGTAGCTAGCATAGAAACATGTTGATATGATCAACATGTAGTTCATACTATATTTATATATATTTTAATTTTTGATTTAATGCTATGTAATAATCATGTAATAGGATCTTAGATCTAGGGATTTTCTGATCTTAGAAAATAAATTTTGATTTATTTTAGTCTTCCGCTGTATGATCTTGAAAAAGTTTCAAGATCTAACCCTGAAACCCTAGATCTGGTTCCTACAATTGGTATCAGAGCCTAGGTTCTTTATTACATGATTATTTATACATGCTTAGATTATTTTTTAGATTAGATCTAATTTATAATCTGATTATTAAATCTGAAATTAAAATTTTAGATCAATCACAAACTGCAAGGTTGTCCTGCTGTAAGGTTTACCCCTTACAGTGCAAAGGTTGTCCTAGTTTGTGTAGATCTATCTTTAATCATAAATTTGTTAGATATGATCTAGATTAAATTTATGATTTATTAGATTTAAAAGATGTTTAAATCTGAAATAAAATCTCTTTGTTAATAATTTTTTGCAAAGAAATTATTTAAAGTTGAAATTGTTTCAATTACATGAACCTGTTTAGATTAGATCTAAAGTAGTTTCATGTTTATTTCACTTGCATCTTGATTATGAATCAAACATGCAATATGATTGGTAGAATCATATTGTAAAATTGTTTTACAAATATGAAAATTATTTTTTGAAAAGCCGAACCCAACCCTCAGCCCAAAACTTAATTAAGAATTAAGAAGTTGTTTGATTAGGTTCTAGGATTGTGAATTGAAGAACCTAAGACACAAATCATAACACATTGGGTTAATGGGTTAGTGGAAATTAGGTCCATTAATTGGGTTAGACCTACGGTTAGATTAAAGATGGACTTAATTAGAGAATTGACTAAATCTAATCAATTGTTGTCTTAGATTAGGTCAAGGATTCTCTAGATCAATTACAATAGTTGTAGTTGGTCAAGTCCATGTCTTTAACGAGAACCAAATGGACTTGATTCTTGGCTAAGCGGTCTAGCACGAACTGTTAGGTTGATCTAATCGAAACTAATTAAACCAGTTGGTGTCTAAGGTAAACCAGACCGGTGGTTTTTAATTGGGAGCCCGCTTACCTGGCCATTCATGATGGTGTCTAAGGCAAGCTTTGGCAGACCCTCCCACTGATCGAACTTACCTGGCCTCTTGGTGAAATTATGTTTTGATCGGATCACTTGACTATTCGAGCTGACCCATGTCAGCTAGGTAAATCAGTGTGACTGATTTAGGTGCTCCTAGACCAGCCCTTTTAATGGTCTCCCTTAAGCTGACTTGGTGAAGTCAGTGGGAGGATCATGATAAGCTGGTTCATCTGACCTCATCCTCTATATTATTTAAATCCTCTAAAATTATTAGGTCCTTAAAATGATAAAGTTATGGAGATAACTGAGTCATAGCCTCCCATTAAGGTGTTTGATAATGAGTCCATGAACTCAATAATCATTGCAGACCCAAAGGCCTGGTGCTTGTTGACTAATGGAATTATCACTCATCATATGATGACTTGGAAGTGTCTCTCTAATGGTGGTTAGGTGAGCCAACCAAAGTTGGGCTTAATCATTCGTTGGTTGGATACACCAAGTATGATCATGTTAATGGTTAGACCTAACCGGATCCTTACAGTGGAGGCCAAAGCCTACTGATTAGGTTTCTGGGGCAAAATTAAAATTACTAGAAATTGTTTAGAGAAACAATTGGTTATGAACCTACCCTTAGATGTACATGGGTTGGCCAACCAAAGTTGGGCTTGTGTGCAGTCTAAGTGGATTCTAGTACCCGCTAAGGAATTAGGGTAATTCCTCGAATTGGAGGTAGAGGCTACCAATTCGAATAAAATAGTGGGAGAAACCTTTTGATTAAAGTCCAAATCTTTAGGTTTAATGAATCAATTACTAATTAGGTTATGGTTCTCCTTTGTGCAAATATGGCCACTTCCCTATCGCTCCGATCATTGTTGGACAATGATAAGTTGGTGGGACCCAACTTCGGTAGCTGGTACCGAAAGTTGAAGATAGTCCTGGAGCATGAACGGATCCTATATGTGATAATGGATCCTGCACCTGAGGAGCCAGCTGTCAATGCACGTGGAACAGTCAGAGACACTTACCAGAAGTGGCTCAGTGACCGGACCACGGTGCGCTGTATCATGCTGGCAGCTATCATGAGCGATGAGTTCAGTCGTAGATTCAAGACGGCTCAGCCAAAGGACATGCTTCAAGTGTTGGAGGATACCTTTGGCACACCCGATGACGTAGAGAGGCACAAGACTAGTTGTGCCATCTTCAACGCCAAAATACGGGATGGAGTCTCTATCACTGATCATGTATTGTACATGATCGAGCTGATGGAACGATTGAGCAAGCTCGGCTTTTCCTTGCATGAGCAGCTTGGGAAAGATGCAATACTGAACTCGCTGCCCAAGTCTTGTCTCCCATTCCTCACTCATTATAGAATGACAAAGCCTGAAGTAAACTACCATGGGTTAATAGGGTTGCTTCAGAACTTTGAGAAGGATCACCAACTCCTCAAGGAGTCGGTGAACTCAGTGAACTCAGTGGGAGGTTCATCTTCTGGTTCTCGACCCTTTGAGAAAGGAAAGAAGAACAAGAAGAAGAAAGTCAAGAAGGTGCAAGTTCAGGCTGGGACATCTGTGCAGAGTCAGACCAAAAAGATCAAGCCTGATAAGAGTCTATTCTACTGGCAAGCACCCTAGATTAGATAGTGTATCAAATATCTACTTATGGCATTGAAGGCTAGGTCATATAAATAAGAACAGAATAAACAGGTTGACTCAAGAGGGAATCCTCAAAGTCAGTGATTGTGAATCACTTCCAACCTGTGAGTTCTGTCTTCTTGGTAAAATGACCAAGTCACCTTTTACTGGAAAAGGTGAGAGAGCTACTGAGCTCTTGGGCCTAGTACATACTGATGTATGTGGGCCCATGAGCACCAGTGCTAGAGGTGGATATTTCTACTTCATAGATTTCACGGATGACCTATACCTATATGGATATGTCTATCTAATGAAACATAAGTCGGATTCATTTGAAATGTTCAAACGATTCTGAAGTGAAGTAGAAAAATAAACTGGGAAGAGTATTAAAACTCTTCGATCTGATCGAGGAGGAGAATACCTTTCTAGTGAGTTTCTCACATATCTAGGAGAGAATGGGATTCTCTCTCAATGGACTCCTCCAGGAACACCACAGCAAAATGGTGTGTTTGAAAGGAGGAATCGAATTTTGTTAGACATGGTCCGATCCATGATGGGTTTTTTGCTAGCTGGATGATATCCTTCTGGGGATATGCACTCGAATCGGCCTGTTATCTGTTAAATATGATTTCAAGTAAGTTTGTAATTAAGACTCCATATGAGATATGGATAGGGCGTAAACCAGTACTTTCACACCTTAGGGTCTGGGGGTGCCCGGCCTATGTCAAACGATTAGTCACAGACAAACTTGGACCTAGGTCTGACAAATGCTCATTCATAGGGTACCCCAAAGAGATAAAAGGATATTTTTTCTACCATGCTGATGTTCAAAAGGTGTTCGTCAGCCTTAAGGCAATCTTTTTAGAAAAGGAGTTCCTTGGTGAAGGAACCGTTGCCTCTAAGGTTGAACTTGATGAAGTTCAACAGGTAGAAGGACCGACACCAATAGCTGAACCTGAGTCAGATATGATTAGATCAGATCCGGAGCACAATATACCTGCACCATTAAGGTGATCCGGTAGAGTACCGCGTCAGCCGGACAGATACTACGGTTTCTTGATCCGGGACGGTGATCCCATTGAACTTGATGAGAATAATGAGGATCCGATCACCTATATGGATGCTATGCAGAGACCTGATTCCGAGAAATGGCTTGAAGCCATGAAATCCAAAATGGAGTCCATGAAGGTCAACGATGTATGGACATTGGTTGACCCACCTGAAGGGGTTAAACCCATTGGGTGTAAATGGGTCTTCAAAACGAAGAGGGGCGCAGACGGAAAGGTGGAGACCTATAAAGCCCGTCTGGTCGCCAAGGGGTATCGTCAACGTTATGGTATTGACTATGACGAGACGTTTTCCCCTGTGGCAATGCTCAAATCTATTCGGATATTGCTTGCAATAGCAGCCCATCTGGATTATGAGATCTGGCAGATGGATGTAAAGACAGCTTTCCTGAATGGAGAGCTGACTGAAGAGGTGTATATGATACAACCTGAAGGGTTTACATCCACAGATGAGTCCAAGGTGTGCAAGCTTCAGAGATCCATTTATGGATTGAAGCAAGCTTCTCGGAGTTGGAACATGCGTTTTGATAAGGTGAACAAAACGTATGGCTTCATTAAGAATGGAGAAGAGCCCTGCATCTATAAATGGGCAAATGGTCCAGTTGTGGTATTCCTTGTTTTGTACGTGGATGACATTCTCTTAATCGAAAATGACATCCCCGTACTACAGGGAATAAAAGTTTGGTTGTCATCACAGTTCTCCATGAAGGACTTGGGTGAAGCATCCTACATCCTAGGGATGAAGATCTATAGGGATAGATCTAAAAGGATGCTTGGGTTATCCCAGTCCATGTACATAGACACTGTGCTGAAGAGGTTCAGCATGGAAAATTCCAACAAGGGCTATCTACCGATAGGCCATGGAATTTCTCTCTCTAAGAAGGATTGTCCGACAACTCCTGAAGAGAGAGAGCGTATGAGTAGAGTCCCATATGCTTCAGCCATGAGATCTATCATGTACGCCATGATATGTACCAGATGTGGCATACTCACTAGGAGTAGTGAGTAAATACCAATCTGATCCTGGAGAAGATCACTGGAAAGTGGTTAAAGCCATCCTTAAGTATTTGAGAAATACTAAGGACCAATGGTTGGTTTATGGCGAGTCAGATCTGAAACTTGTGGGGTTCACAGACTCTAGCTTCCAATCTGACCATGATGACAGCAGGAGTGTGTCGGGTTATATCTTTACTCTGAATGGTGGAGCCATCTGCTGGAAGAGTTCCAAGCAGCATACTGTGACGGACTCTGTTTGTGAAGCGGAGTACATCGCATCATCGGATGCCGCGAAGGAAGCTGTGTGGCTGAGGAAATTCATCAATGAGCTTGGAGTAGCATCCTCCTTCGATGGTCCAGTCCTGCTCTACTGCGACAGCACTGGTACCATAGCTCAGGTGAAGGAATCCAAAGCACATCAGCGGATGAAGCACATCTTTCACCACTTCCACCTGGTCCGAGAGATCGTGGATCGAGGTGACGTCGACCTTCAGAAGATCGACTGAAAGGAGAACCTAGCCGACCCCTTCACTAAAGCCCTGGCAATAAAGGAGTTCGACAACCATAAGTCGAAGATGGGTATTAGATACTGTGCCGAGTGGCTTTAGGACAAGTGGGAGTTGTTGGGAAATGTGTCCCAAAAAGCCAATCGTCAAGCTGTTGACGGTTGAGCAACCAAGTATTGTAATTGATTTGTTAATAAATAAAATATATTTGGCATTTTCATCATAAGCTTTCATCTTCTAATGAACTCCGTTGTTATGATGAAGTCCTTAGGACTATTTAAGTTCGATAAAGAGAGGATTTATCGATTAGTCCTTAAAACTGTTCACGACCAAATGATAGGCTGTTAATAAGGACGACAGCTTCTATCAAGCATAGGTCGCTGTAGGCCATATGGGTTGGTTGTCCTCTTAACCAAGGAGTGTGGAGACACTGGTATGGCATACAGATGAGATGTAAGGGTACATCGTCATTGAACGTGACCAACTCCAGAGCATTCTACTGTCGAGAATGTCTCTGATGGGATATAGGTATAAGTGTCCCTTAGACTTGAGATCACCTCAGTGACTTGCAAGCAACTCACTGTGCTTTGGTACTGGACTAACTGAATTTCTAATTCAGGGACGGAAGGTTTCTGGGCACAGTCAAGTACTTGCAAAGTCAGAGTGTGATCGAGATGGGATTGACCACTCCAAGAGTTGGAGAAGAATGAGTCGCTGTATTTCAATTTAGCAAAACCTTGGCCAGGGTAATCCATCAGATGGATTTGATATTTTGAAATACAATGTGGACAACCTGATCAGAGTTGACAGTTGAGCTCTGGGGTGTCCTATGATCATTTTGGTCAAGGGGATGAATTATATGAAAACTATATCCGCATGGGTTCTAAGGATGTTGTTCTACACATTCGACCTATCCGGACGTCGGGTACCATTGCTAGATGGTCACTTTGATTGGTATAGGAATTTGTTTCTATGCTATCGGCTTAGGTTCGAACCTATGAGGTCACACACATTAGAGTTCATGATCCGGTCGGATGGTTGATCAACGATTAAGAATCGTTATAGGGTTAAATAATCAATACGATTGACATTTAACCCAGTGCAAGTGTTGCAGGAGGATCGATTAGCAATTCGATTGCTAATTAGCTTAATTTGATTAAGCCAATGGGCTGAGATTAAGTCTAATTAAATATGATTTAATTAGATTTGATTTGGGCTTGATTGGATCAAGTCCAATTGGTTTATTGGATAAGCCAAGTGCAAGGAAAGACTAGTCCTAGTTCAACTAGGACTTGGGTCAATCTAATTTCTAATTTGATTAGAAAATTAAATCAGATTTAAATCTAATTTAATCTGATTAAATTAAGTTCTTAATTAGGTTAAGACCTATTTTAATTGGGTTGATCTAATTTTGATTTGATTTGGTTTGGGAAACCAAATTAAAACAAGTTATGAGACAGAATCCTAGTAGGACTAGGATTCCACCTTGCGCCACATAAACCTTCTCCACGCCCTCTCTCTTATTCAACGTCAATCTCCACTTATTTTGTGCGACAAAAGCCCTCTCCCAGATCTCTCCCATGTTCACAAAAGGTCTCCTCTCTTCTTTCTTACATGGAAGGTGATTTGGATCAAATCTAAAAGGAATAAGTTTGGATTTCGAATTCTATGAGATAGAGTTTTAGAAATCCAAAACTCTTTCAATTTTGCACCGAATTTATCCAAATTTTTTTTGGAATTTTCATGGCTTTTAGGGTTTACATTGTGCACCCTTTTCTGTTGATCCATCCACGAAAATATGAAGGAGGTGCTCAAGAGTTGGGCGTCCCTTTACTTGCCATGTTTGGATAAGCCTTAACTAGGTGTTTGACCTAGACAAGGACTCTATCATATCTCTCTATATAAGATGAATTTCTTCATAAAATTTTAAAGGGGAGATAGTTTTTTGAGAGGCCTTTCTTCCATCCAAAAATCAGAGAGAAATACCTTTGGGTCGTGGAGATATAAAAGACGCAAGTTTGGGTGTCTAGAGAGAAAAACGTGAAGAAGAAGAGGGTCTTCTTCTAGGGTTTTTATTTTCATATCTTTCCTCCTTCCATCTTGAGTTTCCTGAGAGCGTCTCAGATCTGAAACTCCTCCTTCTACTTTCCATCTTTGGAAGAGTCCAAATCAAGAAGAAGGAGGCACCTGATCAACCATCAAAGAAGGATCAGCGCAGTACTAGCATACTGTGCTGATTTCCTGAAGCAGGACTTCTGATCGAGATTCGTGGGCTCGTGTGGATGACTCCTAGAGGCCGGACACGTGTGCGGCTTGCAACATCATCCTTAAGCCCGGATCAGCGAGGTTAGAGCGTCTAACTTGCAAGGTAATAGATCTGATCTATTATTTAATACATACATTAGATGTAGCTAGCATAGAAACATGTTGATATGATCAACATGTAGTTCATACTATATTTATATATATTTTAATTTTTGATTTAATGCTATGTAATAATCATGTAATAGGATCTTAGATCTAGGGATTTTCTGATCTTAGAAAATAAATTTTGATTTATTTTAGTCTTCCGCTGTATGATCTTGAAAAAGTTTCAAGATCTAACCCTGAAACCCTAGATCTGGTTCCTACACAGGCTAGCGCCCCTCCTCTTGGCCGCTTCTACTTGTATCAGGAAGCTTTTTATGTCGGGCTTCGACTTTCACTTCCACCTTTTGTCGTTGCTCTATTTCTAAGCTGTGCTGATCTTCTTTCATTGCAGATATGGATGCAGACATGGCTCGAATGTTAGCCAAAGGTCTCAAGGCCCATAAGAGGAAAGGCACCGCAACTTCTGGGTCGGCGAAGAAGGCAAGGGCAGAGGAGACGAGCTCGAACATGCTTGCCCAGTCGGCCATTGTCGTTGACGCCCCTTCCGACATCGAGCCCGCAGTCCCCCGAGCTTCTTCGAAAAGCCCTCCGACTGAGGTTTTCGCCCCAGAGGGATTTAATAAAAAGATTGGTCGACGGATGCATCCTGGCTTCTCGGCGGGCTTAGGTGGCACCTCCTTGGGCTCGTGGCATGGAAAGACACCACCGTGTTTTGCCTTGATCGCCCAGAGCCCGTGCTTGTGGTACATCTTCGACCGTGAGTACTTCCCGATCTTGCGGATGAGCTCGGGATTTCAGTTCGATGCCCTCAGTTTCCTTGGCACCGTGGAGAGCGAAGGAAGAGAGGAGGGGAAGAAACCTTAGAAATGGAAGAGGGACAGAGGGCGGAGGAGCAAGACCCTTCAAGGGGGACTGGAAGAAGAAGTTAAGAACTTAAAGCAATCCCTGATGATGGCTGGAACTGATAGTTTAAAGTTGGAAGAAGCCGAGCTTCCTTAGAGCTTTTTTTTTTTTACCTTTTGCTCTTCCATGTATTTTTTTCTTTTCTTGTCGTTTTTCCTTTTTGGCCTTCAAAGGCTTTGTAATGCACACTTTACTAATGAAAAGAAAATAAATTTTCTCATTACCTTATCTACTCTTGCTTTAAGTTATTGTTTACCGAACTTCTTTTGTCTTTTGTCTTATTCGATGTCGATGTTGTTTGAAGGTTTCGGATCATCGCCGTGTTGATTTGCCCTTTTTGTTCATGATCGAAGATCTTTTCGAGGCCATTCGAGTTTGATGCTTCCTCCCGGTGCTCAAGCTTGGGGGCTCGAACTTCTCGTTACCTTGAAGGAAGTCAATTTTCCCAAGCCTGTGTTGAGTTCCCTCTTAGAGACTGAGGGTTTTTGATAAGAGTCTCCTTCCTCGTTGAGACGAGGTCCCTTGTGTCTTTGATGTAGTTTATTTTTTCCTTATCACTGGTGTAGTTCGTCGTTTTTTCTTTTTATCTTCTCTTTTTTTTATATTTGGGTGAGGGTTTTTTCTCTGCTCTTAGTGGGGTTGTAGGGTTGTAGAGGAGCCATTGAGGAGGCTTTTCTCCTCATCCAGTCTTGAATGACTAGGTCTTTATTTGTGTCAGGATGAGGTTCTCCTCCTATTTCCGTACACAGTCAATTTTAGCTTATGCTAGGATGAGATTTTTCTCCTGTTCCTAACAGGGTTGTGGGGGCACGTAAGGGTCGTTGCAAGGGCCTCTCCCCCCATCCGGTCTCTAAATAATCGAGCCTTCGACCTTGCTCATGTTAGGATGAGGTTCTCCTCCTGTTCCTAACAGGACTGTGGGGGCATGTAAGGGCCATTGCAAGGGCCTCTCTCCCCATCTGGTCTCTAAATAATTAGGCCTTCGACCTTACTCATGTTAGGACGAGGTTCTCCTCCTGTTCCTAACAGGGCTATGGGGGCACATAAGGGCCGTTGCAAGGGCCTCTCCCCCCATCCGGTCTCTAAATAATCAGGCCTTCGACTTTGCTCATGTTAGGATGAGGTTCTCCTCCTGTTCCTAATAGGACTGTGGGGGCACGTAAGGGCTGTTGCAAGGGCCTCTCCTCCCATTCGATCTCTAAATAATCGGGCCTTCGACTTTGCTCATGTTAGGATGAGGTTCTCCTCCTATTTCTAATAGGGCTATGGGGGCACGTAAGGGCCATTGCAAGGGCCTCTCTCCCCATCCGATCTCTAAATAATCGAGCCTTCAACTTTGCTCATGTTAGGATAAGGTTCTCCTCCTGTTCTTAATAGGGCTGTGGGGGCATATAAGGGCCGTTGCAAGCGCATGTAAGGGCCGTTGCAAGGGCCTCTCCCCCCATCCAATCTCTAAATAACTGGGCCTTCGACTTTGCTCACGTTAGGATAAGGTTCTCCTCCTATTCCTAACAGGGCTGTGGGGGCATGTAAGGGCTGTTGCAAGGGCCTCTCCCCCCATCCGGTCTCTAAATAATCGGGCCTTCAACTTTGCTCATGTTAGGACGAGGTTTTCCTCCTGTTCCTAACATGCTTGATTTCGATTGTATAAGGGAGTCACTTCCTGTCGTTATAAGCTCATGCCAAAAGAAAAGATATGTAAATATGAAACTTTTATTTAAGGCAAAGTTATTGGTAATACATTCGTAGATTTTTTGAATTCCATGGTCGCGGAAGGTCTGCTCCTTCGAGCTCTTTTAGATAGTATGTTCTAGGCCGGACTTCCTCTTTGACTTCATACAGGCCTTCTCAGTTTGGGCCAAGTTTTCCTTGGTTTTGAGGTTGTGAAACAGTAGCTCGTCGAAGTACCAGATCCCCCACTCTGAAGGCTTTGCTTTTGACCTGAGAATTGTAGTAGCGAGCTACTTTCTGCTTGTAGGCTGCCATCCGAACTTGAGCTGTCTCCCACTTTTCTTCTAACAAGTCGAGGTTGGTCTTAAGATCCTGTGAGTTGCGCTGCTCGTCAAATGCCATGACTCACGCCGATGGAAGCTTGAGTTCAATCGGGATCCTGACTTCTGTCTCGAAGGCTAAGGCAAAGGGGGTCTCCCTTGTGGGCAATCTCTGAGTAGTTCGGTATGCCTATAACATATAATAAAGCTGGTCTACCCAAGTTTCCTTTGGTTTTTCAAGTCTCACCTTGATTCCTTGCAACAGAGTCCTGTTAGTCACCTCGGCTTCACCGTTTGCCTGCGGATGGGCTACCGACGTGAAGTTATGGGAGATGTTTAGGTCCTCATAAAATTTAGCAAACCTTGCTCTAGCAAATTATCGTCCATTATCAGTAATGAGAGTTCTGGGTAAGCCAAACCTACAGACAATTGACTTTCAGACTGTTGGAAAATGTATCCTAAAAAGCCAATCGTCAAGCTGTTGACAGTTGAGCAACCAAGTATTGTAATTGATTTGTTAATAAATAAAATATATTTGACATTTTCATCATAAGCTTTCATCTTCTAATGAACTCCATTGTTATGATGAAGTCCTTAGGACTATTTAGATTCGATAAAGAGAGGATTTATCGATTAGTCCTTAAAACAGTTCACGACCAAATAATAGGCTGTTAATAAGGATGACAGCTTCTATCGAGCATAGGTCGCTGTAGGCCATATGGGTTGGTTGTCCTCTTAATCAAAGAGTGTGGAGACACTGGTATGGCATACAGGTGAGATATACTGGTACATCATCATTGAACGTGACTAACTCCAGAGTATTCTGCTGTCGAGAATGTCTCTGATAGGATATAGGTATAAGTGTCCCTTAGACTTGAGATCGCCTCAATGACTTGCAAGCAACTCACTGTGCTTTGGTACTGGACTAACTGAATTTCTAATTCAGGGATGGAAGGATTCTGGGCACAGTCAAGTACTTGCGAAGTCAGAGTGTGATCGAGATGGGATTGACCACTCCAAGAGTTGGAGAAGAATGAGTCGCTGTATTTCAATTTAGCAAAACCTTGGCCAGGATAATCCATCAGATGGATTTGATATTTTGAAATACAATGTGGACAACCTGATCAGAGTTGACAGTTGAACTATGGAATATCCTATGATCATTTTGATCAAGGGGATGAATTATATGAAAACTATATCCGCATGGGTTCTAAGGATGTTGTTCTGCACATTCGACCTATCCGATCGTCGGGTACCATTGCTAGATGGTCACTTCGATTGGTACAGAAATTTATTCCTGTGCTATCGACTTAGGTTCGGACCTATGAGGTCACACATATTAGAGTTTATAATTCGATCAGATGGTTGATCAACGATTAAGAATCATTCTAGGGTTAAATGATCAATACGATTGACATTTAACCCAGTGCAAGTGTTGCAGGAGGATCGATTAGCAATTCGATTGCTAATTGGCTTAATTTGATAAAGCCAATGGGCTGAGATTATGTTTAATTAAATATAATTTAATTAGATTTATTTTAGGCCTGATTGGATCAAGTCCAATTGGTTTATTGGATAAGCCAAGTGCAAGAAAAAACTAGTCCTAGTTCAACTAGGACTTGGATCAATCTAATTTCTAATTTGATTAGAAAATTAAATCAGATTTAAATCTAATTTAATCTGATTAAATTAGATTCTTAATTGGGTTAAGACCTATTTTAATTAAGTTGATCTAATGTTAGTTTGATTTGGTTTGAGAAACCAAATTAAAACAAGTCATAAGATAGAATCCTAGTAAGACTATGATTCCACCTTACACCACATAAGCCTTCCCCACGCCCTCTCTCTTTGTTAATAATTTTTGTACAAAGAAATTGTTTAAAGTTGAAATTGTTTCAATTACATGAACCTGTTTAGATTAGATCTAAAGTAGTTTCATATTTATTTCACTTGTATCTTGATTATGAATCAAACCTGCAATATGGTTGATAGAATCATATTGTAAAATTATTTTACAAATATGAAAATTATTTTTTAAAAAATTGAACCCAACCCTCAGCCCAAAACTTAATTAAGAATTAAGAAGTTGTTTGATTAGGTTCTAGGATTGTGAATTGAAGAACCTAAGACACAAACCATAACACATTGGGTTAATGGGTTAGTGGGATTTAGGTCCATTAATTGGGTTAGACCTATGGTTCGATTAAAGATGGACTTAATTAGAGAATTGACTAAATCTAATCAATTGTTGTCTTAGATTAGGTCAAGGATTCTCTAGATCAATTACAATAGTTGTAGTTGGTCAAGTCCATGTCTTTAACGAGAACCAAATGGACTTGATTCTTGACTAAGCGATCTAGCACGAACTATTAGGTTGATCTAATCAAAACTAATTAAACCAGTTGGTGATTAAGGTAAACCAGATCGGTGGTTTTTAATTGGAGCCCGCTTACCTGGCCATTTCTGATGGTGTCTAAGGCAAGCTTTGGCAAACCCTCCCACTGATCGAACTTACCTGGCCTCTTGGTAAAATTTTATTTTGATCGGATCACTTGACTATTCGAGCTGACCCATATCAGCTAGATAAATCAGTGTGACTGATTTAGGTGCTCCTAGACCAGCCCTTTTAATGGTCTCCCTTAAGCTGACTTGGTGAAGCCAGTGGGAGGATCATGATAAGCTGGTTCATCTGACCTCATCCTCTATATTACTTAAATCTTCTAAAATTATTAGATCCTTAAAATGATAAAGTTATAGAGATAACTGAGTCATAGCCTCCCATTAAGGTGTTTGATAATGAGTCCATTAACTCAATAATCATTGCAGACCCAAAGGCCTGGTGCTTGTTGACTAATAGAATTATCACTCATCATATGACGACTTGGAAGTGTCTCTCTAATGGTGGTTAGGTGAGCCAACCAAAGTTGGGCTTAATCATTCGTTGGTTAGATACACCAAGTATGATCATGTTAATGGTTGGACCTAACCGGATCCTTACAGTGGAGGCCAAAGCCTACTGATTAGGTTTCTGGGGCAAAATTGAAATTACTAGAAATTGTTTAAAGAAATAATTGGTTATGAACCTACCCTTAGATGTACATGGGTTGGCCAACCAAAGTTGGGCTTGTGTGCAGTCTAAGTGGATTCTAGTACCCACTAAGGTATTAGGGTAATTTCTCGAATTGGAGGTAGAGGCTACCAATTCGAATAAAATAGTGGGAGAAACCTTTTGATTAAAGTCCAAATCTTTAGGTTTAATGAATCAATTACTAATTAGGTTATGGTTCTCCTTTGTGCAAATATGGCCACTTCCCTATCGCTCCGATCATTGTTGGGCAATGATAAGTTGGTGGGACCCAACTTTGGTAGCTGGTACCGAAAGTTGAAGATAGTCCTGGAGCATGAACGGATCCTATATGTGATAATGGATCTTGCACTTGAGGAGCCAGCTGTCAATGCATGTGGAACAGTCAGAGATACTTACCAAAAGTGGCTTAGTGACCAGACCATGGTGCACTGTATCTGCTGGCTGCCATGAGCGACGAGTTCAGTCGCAGATTCGAGATGGCTCAGCCAAAGGACATGCTTCAAGTGTTGGAGGATGCCTTTGGCACACCTGATGATGTGGAGAGGCACAAGACTAGTTGTGCCATCTTCAATGCCAAAATACGGGATGGTGCCTCTATCACTGATCATATATTGTACATGATCGAGATGATGGAATGATTTAGCAAGCTCGACTTTTCCTTGCACGAGCAGCTTGGAAAAGATGCAATACTGAACTCACTGCCCAAGTCTTATCTCCCATTCCTCACTCATTATAGAATGACAAAGCCTGAAGAGAACTACCACGGGTTATTGGGGTTGCTTCAGAACTTTGAGAAGGATCACCAACTTCACAAGGAGTCGATGAACTTAGTGGGAGGTTCGTCTTCTGGTTCTCGACCTTTTAAGAAAAGAAAGAAGAACAAGAAGAAGAAAGTGAAGAAGGTGCAAGTTCAGGCTGGGACATCAGTGCAGAGCCAGACCAAAAAGATCAAGCCTGATAAGAGTCTATTCTACTGGCAAGCACCCTAGATTAGATAGTGTGTCAGATATCTACTTATGGCACTGTAGGCTAGGTCATATAAACAAGAACAGAATAAACAAGTTGACTCAAGAGGGAATCCTCGAAGTCAGTGATTGTGAATCACTTTCAACCTATGAGTCCTGTCTTCTTGGTAAAATGACCAAGTCACCTTTTATTGAAAAAGGTGAGAGAGCTACTGAGCTCTTGGACCTAGTACATACTGATGTATGCGGGCCCATGAGCACCAGTGCTAGAGGTGGATATTTCTACTTCATAACTTTCACAGATGACCTATCCCGATATGGATATGTCTATCTGATGAAACATAAGTCAGATTCATTTGAAATGTTCAAACGATTCCGAAGTGAAGTAGAAAAACAAACTGAGAAGAGTATTAAAACTCTTCGATCTGATCGAGGAGGAGAATACCTTTCTAGTGAGTTTCTCATATATCTAGGAGAGAATGGGATTCTCTCCCAATGGACTCCTCCAGGAACACCATAGCATAATGGTGTGTCTGAAAGGAGGAATCGAACTTTGTTAGACATGGTCCGATCTATGATGGGTTTTGCTAGTTAGCCGATATCCTTCTGGAGATATGGACTCGAATCGGCCTGTTATCTATTAAATAGGGTTCCAAGTAAGTCTGTAATTAAGACTCCATATGAGATATGGACAGGACGTAAGCTAGCACTTTCATACCTTAGGGTCTGGGGGTGCCCGGCCTATGTCAAATGATTAGTCACAGACAAACTTGGACCTAGGTCTGACAAATGCTCATTCATAGGGTACCTCAAAGAGACAAAAGGATATTTTTTCTATCATGCTGATGAACAAAAGGTGTTCGTCAGCTTTAAGGCAATCTTTTTAGAAAATGAGTTCCTTGGTGAAGGAACCGTTGCCTCTAAGGTTGAACTTGATGAAGTTCAACAGGTAGAAGGACCGACACTAATACCTGAACCTGAGTCAGATTTGATTAGATCAGATCTGGACCCCAATGTACCTACACCATTAAGGCGATCCGATAGAGTACCACATCAGCCGGACAGACACTATGGTTTCTTGGTCCGGGACGGTGATCCCATCGAACTTGATGAGAATAATGAGGATCTGATCACCTATATGGATGCAATGCAGAGACCTGATTCTGAGAAATGGCTTGAAGTCATGAAATCCGAAATGAAGTCCATGAAGGTCAATGATGTATGGACATTGGTTGACCCACCTGAAGGGGTTAAACCCATTGGGTGTAAATGGGTCTTCAAAAGGAAGAGGGGCATAGATGGAAAGGTGGAGACCTATAAAGCCCGTCTGATCGCCAAAGGGTATCGTCAACGTTATGGTATTGACTATGACGAGATGTTTTGCCCTGTGGCAATGCTTAAATCTATTCGGATAATGCTTGCAATAGCTGCCCATCTGGATTATGAGATCTGACAGATGGATGTAAAGACAGCTCTCCTGAATGGAGAGCTGACCGAGGAGGTGTATATGATACAACCTGAGGGGTTTACATCCACAGATGAGTCCAAGGTGTGTAAGCTTCAGAGATCTATTTATAGATTAAAGCAAGCTTCTCAGAGTTGGAACATACATTTTGATAAGGTGATCAAAACGTATGGCTTCATTAAGAATGGAGAAGAGCCCTGCATCTATAAATGGATAAATGGTCCAGTTGTAGTATTCCTTGTCTTGTACGTAGATGACATTCTCTTAATCGAGAATGACATCCCCGCACTACAGGGAATAAAAGTTTGGTTGTCATCACAGTTCTTCATGAAGGACTTGGGTGAAGCATCCTACATCCTAGGGATGAAGATCTATAGGGATAGATCTAAAAGGATGCTTGGGTTATCCCAGTCCATGTACATAGACACTGTACTGAAGAGGTTCAGCATGGAGAATTCCAAAAAGAGCTATCTACCGATAGGCCATGGAATTTCTCTCTCTAAGAAAAATTGTCCGATAACTTCTGAAGAGAGAGAGCATATGATTAGAGTCCCATATGCTTCAGTCGTGGGATCTATCATGTACACCATGACATATACAGGACCAGATGTGGCATACTCACTAGGAGTAGTGAGTAGATACCAATCTGATCCTGGAGAAAATCACTGGAAAGTGGTTAAAGCCATCCTTAAGTATTTGAGAAATACTAAGGACCAATGGTTGGTTTATGGCGAGTCAGATCTGAAACTTGTGGGGTTCACAGACTCTAGCATCCAATCTGATCATGATGACAGCAGGAGCATGTCGGGTTATATCTTTACTCTGAATGGTGGAGCCATCTGCTGAAAGAGTTCCAAGCAACATATTGTGGCGGATTCTGTTTGTGAAGCAGAGTACATCGCAGCATTAGATGCCGCGAAGAAAGCTGTGTGGCTGAGAAAATTCATCAACGAGCTCGGAGTAGCACCCTCCCTCGATGGTTCGGTCCTGCTCTACTGCGACTGCACTGGTGCCATAGCTCAGGTGAAGGAACCCAAAGTACATCAGCGGACGAAGCACATCTTGCGTCGCTTCCATCTAGTCTGAGAGATCGTGGATCGAGGTGACGTTGACCTTCAGAAGATCGACAGAAAGGAGAACCTGGCCGACCCCTTCACTAAAGCCCTGGCGATAAAAGAGTTTGACAATCACAAGTCGAAGATGGGTATTAGATACTGTGCCGAGTGGCTTTAGGACAAGTGAGAGTTGTTGGGAAATGTGTCCCAAAAAGCCAATCGTCAAGCTATTGACGGTTGAGCAACCAAGTATTGTAATTGATTTGTTAATAAATAAAATATATTTGGCATTTTCATCATAAGCTTTCATCTTCTAATGAACTCCGTTGTTATGATGAAGTCCTTAGGACTATTTAGATTCGATAAAGAGAGGATTTATCGATTAGTCCTCTTAATCAAAGAGTGTGAAGATACTGGTATGGCATACAGGTGAGATATACTGGTACATCATCATTGAATGTGACCAACTCCAAAGTATTCTGCTGTCGAGAATGTCTCTGATGGGATATAGGTATAAGTGTCCCTTAGACTTGAGATCGCCTCAGTGACTTGCAAGCAACTCACTGTGCTTTGGTGCTGGACTCACTGAATTTCTAATTCAGGGATGGAAGGATTCTGGGCATAGTCAAGTACTTGCAAAGTCAGAGTGTGATCGAGATGGGATTGACCACTCCAAGAGTTGGAGAAGAATGAGTCGCTGTATTTCAATTTAGCAAAACCTTGGCCAGGATAATCCATCAGATGGATTTGATATTTTGAAATACAATGTGGACACCTGATCAGAGTTGACAGTTGAACTTTGGAGTGTCCTATGATCATTTTGGTCAAGGGGATGAATTATATGAAAACTATATCCGCATGGGTTCTAAGGATGTTGTTCTACACATTCGACTTATCCAGTCGTCGGGTACCATTGCTAGATAGTCACTTTGATTGGTACAGGAATTTGTTCCTATGCTACTGACTTAGGTTTGGACCTATGAGGTTACACACATTAGAGTTCATAATCCGATCAGATGGTTGATCAACGATTAAGAATCATTCTAGGGTTAAATGATCCATACGCTTGACATTTAACCCAATGCAAGTGTTGCAGGAGGATCGATTAGCAATTTGATTGCTAATTGGCTTAATTTGATTAAGCCAATGGGCTGAGATTAAGTTTAATTAAATATAATTTAATTAGATTTAGTTTGGGCTTGATTGGATCAAGTCCAATTGGTTTATTGGATAAGCCAAGTGCAAGAAAAAACTAGTCCTAGCTCAACTAGGACTTGGGTCAATCTAATTTCTAATTTGATTAGAAAATTAAATTAGATTTAAATCTAATTTAATCTGATTAAATTAGATTCTTAATTGGGTTAAGATATATTTTAATTGGATTGATCTAATTTTGATTTGAGAAACCAAATTAAAACAAGTCATAAGATAGAATCCTAGTAAGACTAGGATTCCACCTTGCACCACATAAGCCTTCCCCACGCCCTCTCTCTCATTCAATGTCAATCTCCTCTTATTTTGTGTGATAAAAGCCCACTCCCAGGTCTCTCTCACATTCAAAAAAGGTCTCCTCTCTTCTTTCTTGCATGGAAGGTGGTTTGGATGAAATCAAAAAAAAATAAGTTTGGATTTCGAATTCTATGAGATAGAGTTTTAGAAATCCAAAACTCTTTCAATTATGCACCGAATCTATCAAAATTTTTTTTTAAATTTTTGTGGCTTTTAGGGTACATATTATACACCCTTTTTTAGTAATCCATGCATGAAAATAAGGAGGAGGTGCTCAAGAGTTGGGCGCCCCTTATCTTGCCATGTTTGGATAAGCCTTGACTAGGTATTTGACCTAGACAAGGACTCTATCATGTCTCTCTATATAAAATGAGTTTTTTCATAAAATTTTTGAAAAAGATAGAGATTTGAGAGACCTTTGGCCTGTCCAAAAATTAAAGATAAAGACCTTTGGGTCATGGAGATATAAAAGACACAAGTTAGGGTGTCTAGGGAAAGAAACGAGAAGAAGAAGAGGGTCTTCTTCTAGGGTTGTTTATTTTCATATCTTTCCTCCCTCCATCTTGAGTTTTCTGAGAGCATCTCAGATCTGAAACTCTTCCTTCTATTTTCCATCTTTGGAAGAGTCCAAATCAAGAAGAAGGAGGCACCTGATCAACCATCAAAGAAGGATCAGCGCAGTACTAGCATACTGTGCTGATTTCCTGAAGCAGGACTTCTGATCGAGATTCATGGGCTCGTGTGGATGACTCCTAGAGGCCGGATGCATGTGCGGCTTGCAACATCATCCTCAAGCCCGGATCAGTGAGGTTAGAATGTCTAACTTGCAAGGTAATAGATCTGATCTATTGTTTAATACATACATTAGATGTAGTATAGAAACATGTTGATATGATCAACATGTAGTTCATGCTATATTTATATATTTTGATTTTTGATTTAATGCTATGTAATAATCATGTAATAGGATCTTAGATCTAGGGATTCTCTAATTTTAGAAAATAAATTTTGATTTATTTTAGTCTTCCGCTGTATGATCTTGAAAAAGTTTCAAGATCTAACCCTGAAACCCTAGATCTGGTTCCTACACAAACAAAGTCCTGCACTTTAGCTTCTGTGATTTTTGCTAAAGGTTCAACTTCGACCCACTTGGTGAAGTAGTCAATGGCCACCAGGATGAACTTTCGCTGCCCGAACACCATGGGAAAAGGTCCAAGAATATCCATCCCCCATTGTGCAAATGACCATGGGGCACTTAAGGGTGTAAGATCAGAGGCGGACTATCTTTGGATGTTCGCATATCTCTGGCACTGATCACATTTTTTGATATATTCAATAAAGTCGTGGTACATCGTAGGCCAGTAATAACCTTGTCGGAGCAGTTTGTGGGATAAAGATATGGCCCCCAGATGACTTTCGCAGACTCCTTCATGTACCTCCCACAAGGCAAAGTCGGCCTCAGAAGGCCGGAGATATTTCAGGAGAGGCAAAGAGTATGACCTCTTGTACAGCTTGCCTTCATAAAGGATATATCGGGAGGTCTGATTTCTAAGCTTTCGAGCTTCTTTTGCATCATGAGAAGGAACCCCATCCATGAGGTATGCAACCAGTGGGTCAATCCAGCTGGGTTCATGGCTGATATCCATTACAAGCTGTGGTTCTTCCATACTTGGGCAATTCAAAACTTTGAAGAAGACTTCCTTTGGTAGTTTAGCCGGAGCTAGTGTAGCCAACTTGGAGAGAAGGTCGACCCTGGTATTTTCTGCTCTCAGGATCTGCCTGATGTCAAAGTTGCCAAAAGCGGGGATGATCTCTTTTACCTTTTCGAGATACTTGGCCATACTGTCCTCCCGAGCTTCATAATTTTCGCTGACTTGTCCCACCACCAATTGGGAGTCACTGTAGACTTGGAGCTGATCTACTTCTAACTCTTTGGCGATCTTCAGTCCTGCAATCAAAGCTTCATATTCTGCTCCGTTATTTGTCGCAAGGAATTCGAAGCACAGCGCGTACTCCACGATAATTCCATCCGAATTGACCAAGATCAGGCCCGCACCTACACCTGACATGTTGGAGGAACCATCCACATAGAGGGCCCAAACACCATCAGGGAGGTCTGTTCTTTCTTCAGGGGAGTTCGGCTGGAGCCCTGGGTTGGCAGCTTCACCTCATCCAAGTTCGGCCTCTTCCAAAATAGTGCATTTCACTATAAAGTCTGCTAATAGCTGGACTTTTATCATCGATCGAGGTTGATAGCTGATGTTAAATTTTGTGTGCTAGACTGTCCATTTTGATATCCTTCCGGAAGCATCCGCTCAGTGCAGAACCGTCTTGATCGGCTGGTCGGTGAGTAGTGTTATGGTGTGCCCTTGAAAGTAAGGTCGGAGCCTTCGAACTACAATCAACAAGATGTAAGTTAGTTTCTCTAACTTAGTATACCTGATTTCGGTGTCTCTCAATACTCGGCTTATGTAGTAGATCGGAAGTTAAATTTTTGCTTCCTCCTTAACCAGGACTGTTGCGAGAGCCACAGGGGAGACCGCCAGGTACAGAAACAACTCCTCTCCAAGTTTGGGCTTTGCCAATAGCAGAGATGAGCCGAGGTAGTTCTTCAATTCTTTGAATGTTTGCTGACATTCAGTAGTCCAACAGAAGTTCTTCGACTGCTTGAGAGTCTGAAAGAAAGGTAGGCACCATTCGGCCGACCTTGAGACGAAGCGATTTAGAGATGCTACTCTCCTGGTAAAGCACTGAACTTTCATTATTGACTTCGGGGCAGTCATTTCTTGGATGGCGCGAATCTTTTTTGGATTTACTTCGATCCCGCACCCCGACACCATAAAGCCCAAGAATTTTCTTGAGGTTACTCCAAAAGTGCACTTGGCTGGGTTCAGCTTCATCTTGTATTTTCAGAGGGCACTGAAGGTCTCCTCAAGGTCCGCGACATGGTTCATTGAGGATTTACTTTTTATGAGCATATCATCTACGTAGACCTCCATGTTGTGGCCGATCTACTCTTTGAAGATCTTGTTCACCAGCCGTTGATAGGTCACCCCTATATTTTTTAGGCCAAAAGGCATGACCCTGTAACAATAAAGGCCATGGTTAGTAATAAAAGCAGTTTTTTCTTCATCCTCTGGCGCCATCCTGATTTGATTGTAGCCAGAGAATGCATCCATGAAAGTGAGAAGCTCATGGCCCGAGGTTGCATCCACTAATTGATCAATTCTGGATAGTGGGTAACTGTCCTTCGGGCAGGCTTTGTTCAGCTTTTTGAAGCTATACACATCCTCCACTTGCTGTTCACCTTCTTAACCAGGACCACATTGGAGACCCAGTTCGGATAGTTGACCTCTCTGATGAACCCAGCTTTCAGGAGTTTATCAACTTCCTTAGCTATTGCCATCTGCCTTTCCGGTGCATGACTTTGGATTTTTTCCTTCATCGGCCAATGTTTGGGATCGACAACCAGATGGTGTTCCATGACTTCCGCATCAATCCCTGGCATGTCCACTGGAACCCAAGCGAAAACATCCACGTTCTTTTGTAGAAAATTGATGAGCTGTGTCCGTACCTCTTTTTCCAGGTTGGAGCCGATCTTCACCGCGTGCTCTTCATTCCCATCATTCAAAGAAATTGAGATAAGATCCTCAATTGGCTCACCCCATTCTTCAGCAAGGTCATCGTGGGTGTCCAATCCATCAACCGGATAGGGGTTAGCCTGACCATTTCTTTGTAGGGCTATGTGATAGCAATGTGATGCGTAGTCGTTGATAGCACCAAAAATAACTCTACTCACTACGTAGGTAGGATGAGTCGAGATCGTATCCTCAGGGACCTTGGGCTAAGTTGAGATTGTAAAATAAAAGAAAAAAGTATTATTTTTGATTTAAAAAATAAATTATCTTAAAATTGATGTTATTAGAAAATAAAGAGCTTAGGAGTTTTGAATTAATTTTGCACTAGTAGAGTTGTATCTTTTTTTTTAATTAAATAGATGTGATTAATCTTAGAAAAAATACTTATCTTTCTTCGGCACGCTCTGTACCCGTAGATCACGGTGCATCTCCAAAAAGTACTAGGTAAACAACTCTTCTTTCCTCGGCACGCCCCTTATCCGTAGATCACGGTGCGTCTCCAAAAAATAAAAGTTGTTCCTAATATTAATCTAATAAGAAAGCATAAATAAAAGCATATGAAAGGGAGCAAATAAAGAACTCATGATGATTTAAATAAAAAGCATAATCTTTATTGCATATAAAGAAATACAAGAAAGTTTAAAACAATGAACCATCTCTGTGTCGTTACAAAATTTTTTCTCCACTCCCGAGACTGCTAGCCTAGCTGCTCATGAAGTAGTCCCTTTCTATTCTTCTATGCAAGGCTCTAGAAGAATTTCTGGGCTCCCCCTCCAATGGGAGTACAAAAGTCTTTTTATAGGTGTTAGGAGGGAGGAGTTTTACATGATTTTCTGATGTGGAACTAAAAAAAATGCTAAAAACTAAAAGATGGATGGATGAGATGGAAAGATCACAAATAAATAAAAAAAATACAAAAATTTCCTCTCAAAGTATTTCTAAATATTAATTTTTTTTCTTTAATAAGTATCTGTTCGTCTGCCAGCAAAAACTCCCCACGAACCCGCCTGCCGCGCGCCCGCTCGGCGCGCTCGTGCCCATGCCTGCAAGCCCACGATGCTGTGCCTGTGCCTATGCTCGCCCGCCCCGCATCCGCCCCGCGTCCGCACTCACCCGCGCACCCACGTGCTCACTTGCGCGCCCAGGAACATTCTTTTTGTATTCCACATGAAATATTCTTTTTGTATTCCAAAAAAAAACTTTTGTTTCTTCACAATGACATCTATATCCTTTTGTATTCCTTGCATAGTACCTTCATTTTTTATAATACCGTATGCATCCTTCTTTTATTTTAAGTCTAAATTTCTTCAAACTTGAGTGTTTTTGATCTATGAATCAGACTCTTTGTATTGACGATCATCTTTCTTGTAAAATATAAAAAGAAGCATCAAATTCTTAATAAATAAAATAAATTAAATATGATTTTCTATTTTAAATGACTTAAATTAAGTGTTTATCACAGTGTCTTGCTAGGACTTGATCTTCTCTGACCTCTCCGACCCCTTGGCTAGTAGAAAATTTCAATTTCAAATGGTAGGTCAATACTACAGCTTGGAGGACATTGAGGCTAGTTCAATCGAGTATTGCATTGTAGGCAGACGGTGCCCTCACTACCAGAAAATTCACTTACGCTCTAGATTATTTCGGGTACCGACCTGCAATTACAGTCAAAGTTATTACTCCCTCCACTGGCACAGCATCGCCAGTGAACCCTACCAATGGGGAGCTAATCGGCCCTAACCGACCATCAGGGATGGATATTTTTAAGAATGCATCACAAAATAAAATATCAGCTGAGCTTCAACTATCAACAAGAATGTGGTGTATATCATAGTCTGCAATATTTAAAGAAACTACAACCACATCATTATGGGGGAATTGAATCTCCCGGGCATCTTCTTCAGTAAAGGTTATAGATTCTTCAGTTCTCTGCCGCTTGGGCGATCCGACCGATCCATTGGCTGCTTCCCTTCGGGGCCCTCCAGAGATGGTGTTGATGATCCCGATTGGAGGCCGATCTTCAAGCTGTTCTTCCCTCCTTGGTGGCTCTGGTTGTGGTAGGGCCCTCGATCGATCCTCTCTACCTTCAGACCGATGTCGTGTGAATCTGTCGAGCCGACCTCGCCTGATGAGCTTCTTAATTTCATCTCAGAGCTGAATACACTCCTCCATGTCGTGGTCGTGGTCACGATGATAGAGGCAGAACTTGTTAGGGTTGTGCTTCCCGAAGTGCGAGCGCATCCTTTCTGGCCTCGACAGCTACTCCTTGACCTCCATCAGCACTTGAGCTTTTGGAGTATTGAGAGGGGTGTAGCTGTGGAATCTTTCTGGGAGAGAGCTCTGCCGAACTCTGCTGTCCGGGCTCCTCTGCTTACGAGCTCGGGGAGGAGTTCAGACATGCCTGTGTCCGGGAGGAGTTCGAGAACGTGGTCGAGCTTCACTCGACCCTTTTTCAGCTGTGGGCTTACTGGAGCCACCCGCCTGCCGCTCCTTCGTGGCCTCCTCGTCCTTCAGCTTGAAGGCTTCCTCTGCTCGGGCATATCCTTCGGCCCGAGCCAGCAAATCAGTGAGATCCCTGGAATACTTCTTTTCCAGGGAAAATATAAGATCATTTTTTTGAAGATCGCTCTTCAGGGCGGCCATTGCAACCGATTGGTCCATGTTCCGGACCTCCAATGCGGTGGTGTTAAATCAGTTGACATAGGTTTGAATGGATTCTCCCTCCTTTTGTTTGATATTGATAAGGGACTCTGAACCTCTCCGGAGACGTCAGCTGCTAACCAAATAAGCCGCAAACTGGTGGCTCATCTGATCAAAGGAGAAGATAGTACCCGATTTCAGCATCGAGTATCAGTTTCTTGCTACTCCCTTCAAGGTAGATGGGAAAGCTCGGCACAGGATGGCGTCGGGCATGCCATGGAGCAGCATCATTGTCTGAAAGGCCTCCAAGTGGTCAATCAGATCCATGGTCCCGTCGTAGCTCTCAAATTGGGGGAGCTTGAAGTTTGGCGAGATTGATTCCTGCATAATTATTTGAGAGAAAGGAGGGTCAGTACAGATATCCTCATTGTAAGCAGGGGGAGCATGGCGGAGCTCATCGATCCACCGGTTCATCTCCTGGAGCCTTTGATCTAGGAGGTCCTCTCGACTGCGAGTCTCGAGGATCTTCTGGTAGAACGGAGATAGAGACCCTCCGGGGGTGGAATCATGATCAGACGGAGGGCTCTCCACCTTCTGCTTCTCCTTTCTGGGGAAGACAGGGCGACTGGCCCAAGTGGCCCACCCGATCACTGGATTTTGGAACTCCAGTGATATTTTTTCCAACTGCACAGATGCTTGCGGCTGCTGTTGCTGCTGCTGCATGGCCTGCACTACTTCAGTGAGGCCCCTGACCTGCTGAGCCAACAGGTCAAACTACTCCATGCTGACTACCGCTGTCGGAGGAGGAGGAGCCTGAAAAACTAAGGACAAGGCTGGAGCTTGCGGATCTCGCTGAGATCTGGTCGCGAAGGCCGTAGATCATCTAGTGGATGCCTTTCGGGGAGGCATCTGGTGAGGATCTGGCTGGAGAAGAAGAAGATGTTGAAGAAGATGACTGGAGACAATCCCGTTGAGTACTCCTTTAAGAACAAGGGTCCTATGAAGACACAGTGACCCTTCCTCTAGCGTCAATTTTGTTGGTGCAGAATTCTGCCAACGTTGGAGAAGCTGGAGTTGAGGGGATTGCGGCCGCCATCGGGACCTGCAAGAAAAGTCTAAACCGGAGTTGGGGGTGCTCCGACAAGACCCTCTGATGCTCATGTCAGTACTCTGCTTCAACAGAAATGGAATACTCAAATGGAATTTTGGCAGAGTTTCTAGATAAAGATTAGAGCTTAGAGAAAAACATATTTGGGGGGTCTCTTTTATAGATGGGGGAGCATAATCGCTTGACAGCAACATCCGTAAGTGCCTGGTAGTAGGCCGTTCAGGGCCATGCGGAGTTTGTTATGGAGAGTAGTGGTGTCGTGGGCCATTCAGAGCCACGTGGAGTTTGTTACGGAGAGTGGAGTGGTGTCCGTTGTCGTGACTTGCCAGAGAGTGGTGTGGCCATGTGGAGTTTGTTATAGAGGGTGGAGTGATGTCTGTTGTCGCGACTTGCCAGAGAGTTTGGGCCGGATGGCTGAAGCTCGGTTGGGACATCTAGTGGAGCGGAATAGCTCTCTGCCTCGACAATCTGAGAGAAGCTCGGATATTTCTGAGGTTGCTGACGGGTTAACTGTTATTGGGTGCCATTGGTGCTGCAGACGGAAGTTATCTGCTATAGAAGCTCGGATGGGAACCGCCTGTTGGAGAAGTCCGGTAGGAGTCTGATTGCTGGAGAAATCCATCTGAAATTTTTATGATGTAGAAGCTTGTTTGAAGACTTGTCCGCTGGAGAGGTCCGGTTGCACAAGGAATCTGGCTGAAGGTCGGCCGATAGAAGGGTCTGAAAGGCATTATGGAAGTTCATCCGCTGGAGGAGTCTGGAGGATCCTGTGGAAGTCCGGTTGGCATTGTTGAAGTTCGGTTGGCGCTGTTGAAGGTTGATGGCTGGAGAGGTACGGAAGACACTGGAGATGGTTGGTCATTGTAGAAATCTAACTGCTGGAGCCCATCCGTTGTAGAAGTTCATCTGGAATCCATCCACTGTAGAAGTTCAGATGGAGTCTAGTTCTTATAGAAGTTTGGAAGGAGACCGCTTATTGTAGAAGCTCGACTGAAGTCTGCCTGCAATAGAAGTTCGGAAGAAATTCGTTTATAGTAGAAGCTCGGATGAAGGCTGCTTGCTGTAGAAGTTCGGATGAAGACCGGTTGTCATGGAAGCTCAGATGGAATTCAGAAGGTGGTCGACCACCGTAGAAACTTGAATGGAGTCTGGTTACTGTAGAAGTCCTGCTGTTGAAGAAGCTCGATCATTGACGAAGTCTGGAAGAAGTTCGGAGTAAAGTCGATCGTAGCTGGGAGAAGTCTGGAAGAGATTCGAAGAGTAGTCGATCACTGTAGAGAATCTGCTGAAAGTGAAGCTCAGAGAGTGTTTGAAGCAGTCTGATCGATGAATGGAGGAGCTCATTATTAGAGAAGTCCAGATGGCATGATAGGAGTTCGTCTATTAGAGGAATCTGACGGACACTTTGAAAGGCCGACCGCTAGAGGAGTTCGGATGGTATTATGGAAGCTCGGACGGTCGGAGAGGTTTAGAAAGATGCCACACAAAGTCGGAAGCTGGAAGAGCACTGAGAGGGTCGGCCTCTTACAAACTTCAACTGGGGTTATTTTATACCCAACAACCAACATGTTGACCAATTCGGGTATAGTGCAATCAAGCTTGTTCATATGAAAATTTACAATAAATTGATTATATGAACTAGTAAGGGATTGAAGGATTAGATCCATCTGTAATTTCTTTTGTATTTCTAGCCCGAGCTTTTCAAGCTCCTCAATATCCTTGATCACTGTCGTACAGTGCTCATGGACAGACTGCCCTTCATGCATCTTCAGATTAAAGAATCTTTTGGATACCTCGAAGCATGCTGTATGGCTCTGCTCGCTATACAACTCTTGCAGATGAGTGATCATAGCCCTGGCAGTAGGCATATGCTAATGCTGGCTTTACAACTTGTTTGACATAGAAGCTAGTATATAGCACTTAACCCGACTGTCTTCATCCGTCCACTTCTCAAAAGCAACCCTTTGCTCAGCAGTAAAATAGTTTGGTAACACTATGGATTCCTGGATGAGTACATGACCTAGTTTTTCTGAGATTAGTCTTAAGGTTTTTGAGCTAATCTTTGTAATTTGTACTAGTCAAATGATTGGTTTCAAAGATGCGGGCTAGAGGGTTTGAGGCTGACATTGTTTAACTGTGAGAATAGAGATTTAAGTTAGACTTTTATACATAATTGTTATATTTGCTTCTTGAAACTTTAAGATGCAAACAATGACTCCCACTAATTTATTGGATCCCTCCACTTCGAAAAAAAATAAAAATCCTAACATGATAAAGGATTCCTAGTGGGTGCTGCAGTCCTACCGATGCCATGTACCTCACCTAATAGTTATTGGTAACATGCACATCGATACGTAGGCAACTCTTTATCGGATACTTCTCTAAGCATGTTGCAGCGACTTGGTCTCTAAATCAAGTGGGCTCACCTAACAGTTATTGCCCACACTCCTTAGTTAAGCCCTACCCATAGTTCACAAGCAGGTGCAAGGCCATCATTGGGTCCCTCACCTAATAGTTATTGGGCCCAACCCCATTTTTATCTTGGAGCAACTCTTTGCTAATAGAGTGGTTGCATATTCTCGATGCAACTAAACCACTGTGACCAGCTGAGAATAATCAACGCCGGTAGCATGCCCGCACATCTACAACGGTGGAAAATTTATGGACTTAATATTTATGGGAAGGTTTAGGTTTTATCTAATCAGTCATCATATGATCGATCTAATTGATATCATATGATCAATTTAATTGGCATAGGCTAAACCAAACCACTAAGCAACCCAATTCAAGACCTAATCTTTCAAATTGGCCATGTAGGTGGAGATTGGTGGGAGTCCCCCCGTTGCTTTTCTTAGACACCAATAAATTGGCCAGATAAGTGAATGGAATCAATTAAATAACCATATCTCAATTACTTATCTAAGACACTAATAGGTCAATTACTTATCTATATTGTGTGACTCTATAGGTTAAATTCTATCTGGTAGTGAGTATTGGGTTTCGGTGGCACAGCGGAAGGGTTAGGTATTTAAAATTTTCATTCGAAACACCGAATGCACCAGAAGCCCTAATGCCCAAAAACTCTTGACTATAATAATCAAAGCATAATAAATGTAAATTAAGATAAGAAAAATACCTGTAGCACTAATCCTAATTTTCACAAGGTATCCAAGTGTCCACCCTCCAATGGTGATCCACACATAAATTGAACCAAAGACAGCGCTCCTTCTTCACCTTGCTTCAAGAGTTCTAGCCCCTAGAACTCGACTAGCCTCATACCGATCAAGTTTCTTCAAGAACCTGACCTCACCCTCATAGAACCTTCTTTGGACTTTTGATTCTCCTTTTTTATGACCCTTACAACCCTTGTTAGGACCAGATAAGGCTTTGTCTTAAATCCCATAGCCTTGTCCTAAAACTAAGATAGGTTGTAAGAAAGAAAGGAGAGCAACAGGAGAGAAATTGGAAACACCTCTTAGATTCATCAGATACCCAGTGCCCAGACCTATTTATAGCCATCAGAGGGATGCCAAAAGAGAGAGACATGCCTTATCTAAAAGGTATATCTGATCTGATTATCAGAGATAAGAGTTGCTTCAAGCAGAAGGACTCTTATCCATGATACGTCGATCAGCACCCTGGTCTGCGTGTGTGCAACTAAAGAAGGGATGTTTTCACATCCCTTCTCAAATTAGAAAAATCTTCAAAAATTCATATGGATTGGGGATTCAATCTAAATTCTAGAAAATTAAAAATAGTGATAAAATTCTTATGAAAGGATGCTATCCTCGTACCTCTTCACGTGAGTCCTGATCACCATGCATGCAAGCATCAGGACCATCTTATGGCATCCGTTTGGCATTTAGATAAGTCTGAAAAAAAATTTTAAAAATTAATAAAAATATAATATCAAGTGAAAAATAGTAAAACTAAAAATTGTTCCAATCTAAAAGTATTTGATTGGGATAAGGACTCTCCAAATCATGGAGAGATGCGATGCTTCTGCGTGTGCATGCGAGACATCCTTCTTTCTCCAATTTTTTCTCTATCCCATAAATTTCAGAAAAAATATATCTCATACTTTGAGATATGAAGCAGAGGATGGAGGGTGATGTGAGCTATAACACACAATTTAATCCCATAAAAAAATAAATTTTTTCTTCTACCCATTCTAACACTTGTAGGCAGAACCTATTTTACACCAAGAGTCCACCACAACTTGGACTCTTCATATTTGGCATTAACATGGGATGTGGTGCCCCAATTTGAGCTACTTCTAGGTATCATGACTTGACCCAAATGTATACCAAATTGGGCTAGCTAATTAGCAAGGGTTTCAACACGTGCTAGCATGCTTATCGAAACTCTGATTGAATCCAAAATTCCAATCAATTTTTTTCAAAAAAATTCTTGGCCAATTTTTATATGTGTGTGACCTATTGGGTTCCATATCTATTCAAGAGTAGGTCTGGATATAAGTTGACCAAATTTGATTAGATTTCAACCTAATTGATTTAGGTCCAATCGAGCTAACCCGAGCTCAATAATTAGAATCATTTCTAATTGGCAATCGAATTAAACTCTTTAATTCTGTCAAAAATCTACAAGTCAAGATTGATGTCTAGCAATGTATCATGACTATCTAAAGAATATAAAATTTGATAAAAATATCAAATCTACCCTTCAGTGACAAATTACCATGCAATTCAATCTTTCGATCATCCTTGCACCCTGAATATGTTCATGAGTATGGAATCATGTCAAACTCAAACATATATTCATATCGATTCTCAATTAACCAATGATGACTCCAATAAAGAAGCTTAGAAACTCTTTCTAATCTCCTTCCTTCTTTTGGCCAAAAGACTTTTCTCGAGTCATCTAAGATTGAGAATACATAGGATGTGATCTCCTCTTATTAGGAGTGATTGATTCCATGTTGACCTACTCACAACCTCCATACACACTCCACCATATCCAGAACACCCTGTACATGTCTTAATGCCATGCCTGGATATGAACTAAAATATGAATTCTTGTGCACAAGATTCCATGGTGGTCTTAGGTGTAAGGATCACTTGCACAACTCTCACTTAGAGAACCATCTTTGACGTGTAAATAAGGCTTCCATAAGATGTTCTCTTTCATCGAGTCAATTCAGTGGACTCATTTCTCAAATGAGCACCCACATCCTTGTATTAGTGTCTCACACAAGTGGCTAGTGAGATCTGCCACCCTCTCCATTGAGCATACATAGGATGTACCAGTCTATCCGGAACATTGATCCCCAACTCAATGCCCCTATGACTAGGAATATTTAATATTAAGATTTTAAGATTTTAGATCTCACTAGCATGACCAATTCATATCTTCTAAAATCATTATCTTAATCTTTGGTGTTCATCATAATCTTAGACATAATAAGATGCAACTAATATGATGAATCAATGCCATAAATAATAATAAATATCATTTCATGAGTTAGAAAATTGTAAAGAAAGTCCCATTGCAACACCCTTGCGATTGGCTTATAGGGTACTTTTCTTTCAATCTCCCACTTGCACTAAAGCCAATTGCCTTTGTATCTTATACAATCATGATGATAATCATATAGCTACTGTGGTATGGCCTTAGTGAATGGATATGCTGTATTGTTCTTTCTGTCTGCTCGTTTAAGGATAACATCTTGTCTCTAATGAGATGGAAACGTCTGAGGATGTGCTTGGATCTATAATGAGACCTAGGTTCCTTATCTTGAATAACGGCCCCAGTGTTATTACTCTAGAGTGACACCGGTCCTTCAATCTTAGGAACGACTCTTAAATCCATGATGAGTTTCTTCATCCAGACAGCTTCCTTAATGGCTTCACTAGCAGCAATATACTCTGGCTCAGTTGTTGAGTCAGCTACTATCTACTACTTGAAACTTTTTCAACTCACTACCCCATCATTTAGGATAAACACATATCCTGATATTGACTTGCTATCATCTGCTTTCCAATGATCCTTCCTTGGATCAGCCTGAAATCTACTAGCTATGTCCAAAGCATAAGCTACATCAGGTTTGGTACATAGCATGGCATACATAATTGATCCCACAGTCAAAGCATAAGAGATTTCATTCATTCTTTTCCTCTCTTCTGATGTCTTAGGACACATTCTCTTAGAGAGACGTATACCATAACTTGCAGGCAGATAACCTCTTACTTGCCTCCATATTAAATCTCTTTAATATGAGATCTATGTACCGTGATTGAGATAAGCTTAACATCTTTTTAGATTTATCTCTATAGATCTTTATATCTAGTATATAGGATGCTTCACCCAAGTCTTTCATAAAAAAATTATTCGATAGCTAAGTCTTGACCGATTGCATCATTGGGATATCATTCCTAATGAGCAGTATGTCACCAACATACAGAACCAAAAAGATAATAACACTCCCACTTATCTTCTTGTATACACATGGTTCATCCATATTTTTGATAAAGCCAAACTCTTTGATTGTCATATCAAATCAGATGTTTCAACTCCTCGAAACCTGCTTCGATCCATAGATGGATCTCATTAGCTTGCATACTTGATTTGCTCTCCCACTTGAGACAAATCCCTCTGACTAAGTCATATAGACCTCTTCCTCTAGATTACTATTAAGAAAAATGATCTTGACATCCATCTGCCAAATTTCATAATCGTAGTATGCCACTATTACAAGAAAAATTCAGATGGACTTGAGCATAGCCACTGGCGAGAAGATTTCATCATAGTCAATTCCTTACCTTTGACTGAAACCCTTCGCCACTAACCTAGCTTTGTAGTTTTCTACTTGGCCATCTACTCTGATCTTCTTTTTGAAGATCCACTTGCACCCTATATTGGGATCACACCCTCAGGTGCATCAATCAAGGTCTACACTTGGTTGGTATTCATTAAGTCCATCTCAGATTTCTTAGCTTCCAGCTATCTGTTTGAGTCCCTACTCATGACAGCTTCCGAATAGGTCAGTGGATCAACATCCTGAATGATGTTGATAGAATTGTTATTCTCAATGATAAAATTATATCTCAGAGATGGTTGACGCACTCTATTTGACCTTCAAAGAGGAGGTGTGTATAGTGGATGTACCTCATCCTTGGGTACTTTTGATTGAGGATCTTCTTATGGTCCAACCACTGATATTTCTGGATCGGTTTGTAGATCATGAACTTTTATAAATTCAATATTCCTCCTACTACCTCCTTCTTGGATAAATTCATGTTTCAAGAAAGTGGCATGCCTACTAACAAACACCTTTTGTTTAGTAGGATGGTTGAAATAATATCTATTAATTTCATTAAGATACTCTACAAACCTATACTTGTCTGATTTAGCATTAAGCTTTTGTCCAAAAATATTTTTGATATAAGTAGGACAGCACAATGTCTTAAGATGTTTAAGATTAGGCTTCCTTTTAATTTCATATCTCATATGGAGTGCTTGCAACAGACTTTGAAGGTATTCTGTTTAATATATATGTGGCAGTCTCTAAGGCATTATCCCTAGAAAGATATTAGAAGATCGGTGAAGCATTTCATAGACCACACCATATCCATTAAAGTGCGATTCTTCCTTTCTGCTACACCACTTAACTGAGGTGTATAAGGAGAGGTCCATTCGGAAAGAATATCTTTATTTTTAAGATGATCAAGAAATTCACTGGATAAGTACTCTCCTCTTCGATTAGATTGAAGAACTTTGATACTTTTTTCAGTTTGTTTCTTGACCATATCTTGATACTCCTTAAACTTTCAAAAGCTTCGAATTTATGTTTCATAAGATACACATATCCGAACCTTAATAAATTATCTGTAAAGGTAATAAAATAGGAGTACCTTCTTCTGACCTGAGTTGTTATCAGTCCATATACATCTATATGTACTAGAGCTAACAACTCACTTGTCCTCTCTCCATATTAAAAAAATAGAGTCTTGGTCATCTTACCCATGAGATAAGATTTATAAGTCTCCAATGATTCATAATCACTTGGATCAAAGAATTCTTTTTTGTACAACTTATTTATCCTTGACTCACTAATATGACTAAGACGACAATGCTAGAGATATGTGACATTTACATTTTTTCTCTTTCTTTTCATATTTTTTTTAATATAAAAAATATTTTCATTGAGTGCAAGAATTAAAAGATTTTTATCAATATAACCACTATCATAAAATTCATTAAAAAAAAATGGAGCATCTATTTTCCATTAGCCTTATGTCATAATTTTATTTTAACAACAAAGGTATAGAAATAATATTTCTAATGACCTTTGGTATGTAATAACAGTCTTTTAATTCTAAAGTTTTATCCGAAGGCAAATCAAGCATATAGGTTCTCACAGTCTTTGCACTAATAAACTCTCCACTTGCACTATAAAGCTCGAGGTCACCTCTTTTCAGACCTTTGATATTCTATAGTTGCTGTAATGAATTACAAATGTACGATCCACAGATGATATCCAATACCCAAATATCAGAATTTGAATCACTCAATGAAAAATAGGTCTGTATCATATACATATCTTTTGGTGTACACTTGCACCCTGCTTCAATCCTGTAAGATAATTCTTACAATTATACTCCTAATATCTAATTTTTTTATAAATAATATCCATACGGACATCATTACCTTCTCATTATTACTGACCAATCTAGGGTCAGAAATATTCAAAATATCGGAGTTCTTTTTCGATATAAACCTAATTTGCAAGTATCTCAACCAATCCACATAGTTGTATCGGTCAACATAATTTTATTTATGGTATCATGGGGTAAAAATAAAGAAGCCATAATGTAGACTTAAATCTATATAAAATAATAGTATAAGCAGACCACTCATGTTTGATATGCATAACTAGATAAGGACTTTTAAAACTAGTTATGTCTCTCACTATTTTATCAAATACTATAGCCCTCTTCTATGGTAAATGAGATATATTTTATATTTATCTTAGTGGGGTTGAGACCCTAATTTCTCATAATGATCTTGTGTTAAAACAACAAATCCTTATGAGTTCATAGGTAGGAAACTCTTTCTAATTACATCTCATGCAATTCTCAATATTTTATTTTGACCTCTAAAATATTATTAGCCTTGTGTTAACACAACAAACTATAATATTTTGGTTAAGTAAGACCCTTCATTTCAATATAGTCAAAATTGAATATAATTGCCCTTGTGTTAGCACAACAAAGTAGTATATCCAAAATTACCGTCAGCATCTTTTGTGCACCAGGATTATGTTATATCAATCCTTATGATAATCCTTATGGTAACACAACAAACTAGCCATAGTTTATGATATAATATTAACCTAGCATGAAGGAAGGCCCTTAGTAGTGTTTAAAATACTAAGCTACATTCAAGATTCGAACTAATCTAATTGGCCAGAAAAGTATTAAGATTGGTGGGGGTCCCCCCATTGCTTTTCTTAGACACCAATAAAATTGACCAGGCCAGCAATAGAACCAATTAAATAACTACCGCACTTGAAACACTCGTTAGACATCAATTAATTAATCGATTCAAAAAAATAGATCAGCTTCTGGTTTATAACACTACGACTTAATATGATTTTTATGAGGGCTTTAATGGTCTCAAACACATCCTAATTCAATCTATCACAAGAATGTACTATAATAGTTATATCTTAATAATCATAACAACTAATTATGGCATCTTATCATATCTCTAAGATATGAAAGTAGAATCATACAATATGATTATAACTAAACATCTCAAGCATATCATATATGCATGAAGTTTTAATAACATGCATGAATATAAAATACTCTTTTCACGGTTCTTCTTCTTAGAACATCACAATGGCACCCCTACACGCCATAAGAGTACTCTATTGAATAGGAAGAGAGAGTTTCTGAACCCCACTTGCTCTTATGATTGAATGGCCTGGTGATGAACTCCAATTAAAGTACTAAGCTACTAAGAAAATTTTACACATACATCATGCATTTTATATTTAAAATATATCTCTAAGATATGATAGGGTTTGGATGTTCAATCGGGTTCAATCCTTGACCCGACTTGAACCAAACCAAAAACTCATGCTTGATCACAATCAAGATAATAATTTAATCTTTGATTATATAAATCAAGATAGATTCTGATACCACTATTGGGTTTCGGTGGCACAATGGAATGGTTAGGTGTTTAAAATTTTCATTCAAAACATCCAATGCACTGGAAGCCCTAATGTCCAGAAGCTCTTGACTATAATAATCAAAGCATAATAAATATAAATTAGGATAAGAAGAATATCTATAGTATTAATCCTAATTTTTATAAGGCATCCAAGTGTTTGCTCTTCAATGGTGATCCACATAAAAATTGAACCAAAGACAGCGCTCTTTCTTCACCTTGCTTCGAGAGTTCTAGACCCTAGAACTCGACTAGCCGCGTACCGGTCAAGTTTTTTCAAAAACCTGACCTCACCCTCTTAGAACCTCCTCTAGACTTCTGATTCTCCTTCTTTAGGATCCTTACAACCCTTGTTAGGACTAGATAAGGCTATGTCTTAAATCTCAGTGTCTTGTCCTAAAACTAAGATAGGTTGTAAAAAAGAAAGGAGAGCAATAGGAGAGAAATTGAAAACCCCTCTTAGATTCATCGGATACCCAGCACCCAGGCCTATTTATAGCCACTAGAGGGATGCCAAAAGAGAGGGACATGCCTTATCCAAAAGGCATATCTGATCTGATTATCAGAGATAAGAGTTCCTTCAAGTAGAAGGACTCTTATCCATGATACGTCGATCAGCACCATGGTCTGCACACATGCAACCAAAGAAGGGATATTTTCACATCCCTTCTCAAATCAAAAAAATTTATAAAAATCTATGTGGATTGGAGATTTAATCAAGATTCCAAAAAATTAAAAATGGTGATAAAAGTCTCACAAAAGGATGCTATCGTTGCATCTCTTCACGTGAGTGCTGATCATCGCACGTGCAAGCATTAGAACCAACTTATGGCATCCATTTGGCATCCAGATATGTAGGAAAAAATTATCAAAAAATTCTCAAAATATACTATCAAATGAATAATATCATCACCAAATTTCATTCTAATATGAAAGAATTTGATTGGGATAAAGACTCTCCAAATCAAGGAGAGATGCGATGCTTCTGCTCATGTGTGCAAGACATCCTTCTTTTTCTAATTTTTTCTCTACCCCATAAATTTTAGAAAAAATATATCTCATATCTTAAGATATGCATCAGAAAATAGAGGGTGACGTGAGTTATCACACATAATTTAATCATATGAAAAAATAATTTTTTTCTTCTGCCCATGCCAACACTTGTAGGCAGAACCTGTTTTACACCAAGAGTCCACCACAGCTTGGACACTTCATATTTGGCATTAACATGGGATGTGGTGCCCCAATTTGGGCTGCTTCCAGCTATCACAACCTAACCTAAATGTCTACCAAATTGGGCTAGCAAATTAGCAAAGGATGGGACCAAATTGGTCTCCAAAGGAGCAAGGGTTTCCACACATGCTAGCATGCTTATAGGAACCCTGATTGAATCCAAAATTTCAATCAATTTTTTTCAAAAAAAATTTGGCCAATTTTTATATGTGTGTGACCCATTGGGTTCCATATCTAACTAATAATAGGTCTAGATATAAGTTGACTAAATTTGACTAGATTTCAATCCAATTGATTTAGGTCCAATCGAGCTAACCCGAGCTCAATAATTAGAATCATTTCTAATTGGCAATCGAATTAAACTCTTTAATTTGGTCAAAAACTTACAAGTCAAGATTGATGTCTAGCAATGTATCATGACTTCCTAAAATATGTGAAATTTGGTAGAAATATCAAATCTATCATTCAGTGGTAAATTACTGTGCAATTCAATCCTTCGATCATCCTTGCACCCTGAATATGTTCATGAGTATGGAATCATGTCAAACTCAAACACATATTCATATCGATTCTCAATTAACCAATGATGACTCCAATGAAGAAGCTTAGAAACTCTTTCTAATCTCTTTTCTACTTTTGGCCAAAAGATTTTTCTCGAGTTATCTAGGATTGAGAATACACAGGATGCGATCTCCTCTTATTAGGAGTGATTAATTCCATGTTGACCTACTCACAACTTCCATACACACTCCATCATATCCAGAACACCCTATACATGTCTTAATGCTATGTCTGGGTATGAACTAAAATATAGATTCATGTGCACAAGATTCTATGGTGGTCTCAGGTCTAAGGATCACTTGCACAACTCCCACTTAGAGAACCATCTTTGACATGCAAATAAGGCTTCCATAAGATTTTTTCTTTCATCGAGTCAATTCAGTGGACTCATTTCTCAAATGAGCACCCACATCCTTATATTAGTGTCTCACACAAGTGGCTAGTGAGATCTGCCACCCTCTCTATTGAGCATACATAGGATGTACCAATCTATTCGGAATATTGATCCCCGACTCAATGCTCCTACGATCAGGAATATTTAATATTAGGATTTTAAGATTTTAGGTCTCACTAGCATGACCAATTCATATCTCCTAAAATCATTATCCTAATCTTTGAGGTTCATCATAATCTTAGACATAATAAGATATGATGAATCAATGCCTCAAATAATAATAAATGTCATTTCATGAGTTGGAAAATTGTAAAGAAAGTTCCATCGTAACACACTTGCGATTGGCTTATAGGGTACTTTTCTTTCATCTTGGAATTATGGGCTTAGAAGAGGAAGGAGAGTCCTTTTTTTGGAAGGAGTTTGAACACATATATTAATGGTATGCCACATTTTTTGATGTACATGGAAGAGTTATTATTTTATTGGACTCTTGTTTTTCCTACGCCAATCCATCTCCCAAGTTTTGCACATGCCCAAGGCATTGGGCGGTGCTTCATCTGCTAGTTGTTGGTCTCTTGTAGCACTACAAGGCAAGAAAAAAAGGATTGTGAAAAAGATATGTGATTTGATCACAATTTAAATTTCAGCATATATCAATTTCAGCATATAAAATAGATCCATATGCTTTTATACTTTTATGCATGAAAAATTCAAATTAAAATTATTTTAATCTTATTCTCTACTGTGGTATTTAAAATATTAAGTTTAGAAACACATATGTATGCTTCAAACCCCAAATTCCAACGGCAGTATCAGAGCCATGAGTTTTCATATGCTGAATTTTGATATACATATTTTTAAAAAGATTTCAAAATCAATTTTTTCTTGATATATAAGATGTATGGATGGATCTTCAAATCTAAAATTTAATTTTAGATTTAATTTTAGAACGTATAGTTGATATGTTGTTGCTTGCATAGATCTAAATTTTGATCTTGAAAGAGTTCTAGTTAATGTTCATGTGAAATATAGATGCATGTATGAAATCTAAAATTTTTTATGATCTAAATTTTGATTCATATATGTGATATATGATTACATATTTAGATCATAAATTTATTTTTAATCTTATTCATGACTAGTATATGAGATATATGATATCATGCTTAGATCTGAAATTTTGTTTAGATCTAATTATACATGTATATATATGATATATGTTTGTATGTTAAAATCTAAAAATTATTTTTATATTTTAAAACTTACATTAATACAAAGAATTTAGATTTGAAATATGATTTTATAATCTAAAATTTATGTTTATGCTTGAGAGTTTTGGTTATGAAAAAATCAAAAATTAAGTCATATAATAGGATTACATCTAAGATTTTTGATTTGGTCATATGGGTCTAATTCGATTAAGTAATTAGTCAAATTAAGTCAAGTATTGAATTGAGTTAGATCAATTAAGTTAATGATCATACAATTATTGTTGATCAAATCGATTGAGTCCCATATATAGAATCGATTAACCTAAGGACCTAATTTCGTTCATTGGTTTGAGCCCGATACGCTTGAGCTAATCAATTCTGATCAATCGACCTATTGGTGTCTAAGGCAAGTTAATAAGATATGATGATTTAATTGGTTTCGTTAGCCAACCTGGCCAATTCATTGGTATCTAAGGAAGGCAAGGGGGACCCCACCGTTCTCCACTTACCTAGCCAATTTGAAAGATTGGGTCTTGAATTAGGTTGCTTAGCATTTTGATTTAGCCCATACCAGTTAGATCAGTCATTTGATGACTGATTAGATGAGACCTAAATCCAAACCTCTCCATAAATATTAAGTCCATAGGTCTTCCACCATTGTAGATGTGTGGGTGTGTTACCGACGTTGATTGTTCTTGACTGGTCACAATGATTTAGTTACATCAAAAACATGCAATCACTCTATTAGCAAAGATTTGCTCTAGGGTAAGAATGGGGTTGGACTTAATAACTGTTAGGTGAGGGATCCAATGACGGTCTTGCACTTGCTTTTGAATGGTGGGTCAGGCTTAACTAAGAAGTGTGGACAATAACTGTTAGGTGAGCCCACATGACTTAGAGACCAAGTTGCTATAACATGCTTAGTGAAGCATCTGGGCAAGGAGTTGTCATGGATCGGTGTGCATATTACGAATAACTGTTAGGTGAGGTACAAGTCATCGATAGAATCATAGCACCCATTAGGAATCCTTTGTCATGTCAGAGTTTTCATTTTCTTCGCAGGGAGTGAAGGGATCCAAAAAATTAGTGGGTGTCATTATTTGTATCTTAAAGTCTCTAGAAGTAAATTAAAATATTAAGTATAAAAGTCTAACTTGAATCTTTACTTTCACAGTTAAATCATCATGTCAGCCTCAAACTCTCTAGCTCGCATCTTTGAAATCAATTATTTGACCGATAATAATTTTAAAGATGGGCTCAAAAATTTTAGGATTGTCCTGACTTTAGAAAAAATTAAGCCATGTTCTCGATCAGGATCCCATTGTGTTGCCAAACCATCCTACTGCTGAGCAGAGAGCTACTTTTGAGAAGTGGACAGATGAAGATAGTCGGGTTAAGTGCTATGTACTGGCGTCTATGTCAAATGAGTTGTAAAGTCAGCATGAGCATATGCCCACTGTTCGGGCCATGATTACTCACCTACAAGAGTTGTATAGTAAGCAGAGCCATACTGTGCGCTTCGAAGTGTCCAAGAGACTCTTCAATCTGAAGATGCACGAAGGGCAGTCTGTCCATGAGCACTATATGATAGTGATCAAGGATATGAGGAGCTTGAGAAGCTCAGGCTGGATATGCAAAAGAAATTACAGATAGATCTGATCCTTCAATCCCTTACCAGTTCATATAGTTAATTTATCATGAATTTTCATATGAACAAATTTGACTACATTATTCTCGAATTTGTCAACATGTTGGTCACAACGGAGGGTACCTTAAAGAGTTCAAGGGGCTCTATTCTTGCTGTGGAGCAGACTTCTTCTTCTAAGAGAAAGTCTGTTGGAAGGAAAAGGCTAAATATGCAAAGAAGTAGAAGAAAGAGAGCAAGCCGAAGAAGGATGGTCCAAAGATGGCTGAGGTAAAGGGAAAGTGTTTTCACTGTTATGCTGAAGGCCACTGAAGAAGGAACTGTCCAAAATATCTGGAGAGCCTAAAGACCAAAAAGGGTGATAAACCTTTCGAAGGTATGCTCATAATTGAATCTAACCTTACGGTTTCTTCTACTTCTAGTTGGGTATTGGACTCTGGCTCGAGTGCTCATATATATACTTCAATGCAGGGTCTGATAGAAAGTAAGAGGTTAAGGAAAGATGAGATGATCCTTCGGGTCAGCAATGGAGCAAAGATCGCTGCAGAGGCCGTTGATACTTACCCTCTTCGATTACTGTCTGGCATTAGATTAGATTTGAAAGACTGTTATTATGTTCCTGTAGCTAGTCAGAATTTAATTTTCATATCTGTGCTAGCACAGAAAGGTTTTGAAATTAGTTTTAATAAAGACTATTGTTCTATTTATTTACGAAATAAATTGGTTGCATGAGGTCTTTTAATTGACAGTCTTTATCACTTGCATATTGATGCGAATGTGAATCGAAACGAGCAAATAGTGAGTGCCTAGGCCAAAAGAGATCCAGAGATAAAATTAACCAGAAGTACTTGTGGCACCATAGACTAGGTCATATTGGAGAGGACAGGATAAATAGACTGAAAAAGGATAGGATCCTTAGCTCTCTTAGTCCAGAGCTATATCCAGCTTGTGAATCTTGCCTTCGAGGAAAGATGGCTAAGTTACCCTTTGTAGGACATGGAGAAAGGACCATAGAGTTACTTGTCTTGGTACACACCAACATATGTGGGCCATTTGATATACAGGCCAGGGGTGGTTACATCTACTTCATTATTTTTACTGATGATTTGTCTAGATACATGTATGTGTATCTAATGAAACACAAGTTTGAGGTCTTTAAAAAGTTTAAAGAATTCAGGCATGAAGTAAAAAAATAGACAGGCAAGCCCATTAAGATTCTTCGATCTAATCGAGGAGGTGAATATCTTAGTTGAAAATTTTTGAGATATCTTAAGGATAATGGTATAGTCTCTTAGTGGACCCCTTCTGGAACACCTTAGCTCAATGGAGTATCCAAAAGGAGGAATAAGACTCTATTGGATATGGTCTTATCCATGATGAGCTTCACTGATCTACTCTTATTTCTTTGGGGACATACCTTATTAACTACTATTCACTTGTTGAATAGGGTTCCTTCAAAGTCCGTTCCTACCACACCATATGAGATATGGTTCGGTAAAAAGCCAAGTCTAGGTTATCTTAAGACTTGGAGATGTCCGACCTATGTCAAGAAATAGATGGTGAAAAAGTTGGAAGATAGATCTATTATAGCTCATTTTATAGGGTATCCAAAAGAATCTATGGGATACTAATTCCCCTTTCCACAAGATCACAATGTGATTGTGAGTCGAAATATTATATTTCTAAAAAAATAGTTTATCCAGGATGGCAGTAGTGGGAGGTTAGTAGAGCTCGAAGAGAATATCTCTGAAGAGCTCAGAGCTATAGATTTTCAGGAACCTGAAATTTATGAGCTAGTAGTTGATATTCTTCTACCACCTCGTAGATCTAGCAGAGTCTCCTGGCCTCCTGAAAGGTACATGGGTATGCTTACGGAGGAAGTGAAGAAAATATTCTTTATGGTAGATAGGGGTAATACCTTTGACAAGATGATGCCTGACATCTTTTTTGAGAAATGGTTAGATATAATAAAGTCAGAAATCGACTCAATGCACTCGAACCAAGTATGGACTTTAGTGGATCCACCTGAGGATATTCTACCTATCGGATGTAAATGGATCTACAAAAGGAAGATAGGTGCCGATGGTAAGGTAGAGACCTATAAAGCTAGGCTTGTGGCTAAAGATTGTAGTCAGTGTGAAGGCATTGACTATCAGGAAACTTTCTCACCCATAGCTATGTTGAAATCCATCCATACTCTGCTTGCTGTTGCAGCTCATTACGATTATAAAATCTGACAGATGGATGTAAAAAGTGCCTTCCTGAATGGATATCTTGAAGAAGATATCTATATGGAGCAGCCTATAGGTTTCACATCCGATGATGGTGATCACAGTGTCTGCAAGCTGCAAAGGTCCATATACGGATTAAAGCAGGCTTCTTGGAGTTGGAATCATCATTTTGATGAGATAATCAAATCATTTAATTTTATAAAAAATAAAGAGGAACCTTGTGTATACAAGAGGGTCAGTGGAAGCGTGATCACCTTCCTCATATTATACGTGGATGATATTCTCCTTATTAGGAACGACATTCTCATGCTGACGTGGTCAAAAGATGGTTGACCAAAGAATTCTCCATGAAAGATCTAGGGAAAGCTTCCTATATTCTCAGAATAACGGTCTATAGGGATAGACCTAGATGGATGCTTGGCCTGTCACAAAAGCTGTACATAGAAAAGGTACTGAAGAGGTTCAGCATGAAAAACTCCAACAGAGATCTTTTACATCTCAGGCATGGTATTCGTCTCTCCAAGACGATGTGTCCGACCACATCTGAGGAGGTGCAGCGTATGAGTAGGATTCTTTATGCTTCGGCTATAGGAAACCTCATGTATGCCATGCTATGTATCTGATCTGATATTGCCCTTACCATGAGTGTCACGAGCAGATATTAGTCGAATCCAGACAAGGAGCACTGGATAGCTGTGAAGAACATCCTTAAGTATTTAAGGACTAAGGATTATTTTTTATCTTTGGAGGAGATTCTAAGTTGCGAGTTGAGGGTGTATTCTTGTTCGATATATTAGAAGGGTTTTGAATATATGATCAATGGAGGCTGAATATGCTGTAGATGTGTAAAACATATTCTGATTCTAATGTTAGTTATAGAACTGGATGTCATGCCATTACACAGTACTGCAAAGACAATGGCACTATAACCCTTGCTAAGGAGCCTAAGGTCTCATCAGAAGTCCAAACACATAGAACAGCAGTGTATGTGACTACCTCATATCAAGGTGCGAAGAGTAGACTCCATGGATAACGTGGCAGACCCGCTGACTAAGCAGCTGAGCCAACCAAAAATGAAAGTCCACCTTGAAAAGATGGGACTTAGATTATGGCCAATAGGCTTTAATCCAAGTGGGAGATTATTAGATATATATCTTAGAAGCCAATATGGCTGACACATTATAATCAATCTAGGACATAATTTTGTACTTAATATATTGATATGATCAATAAAAGAATAAATTTTTTTTCATTCGAGTGTAATGTGTCCTTAAATCATCCATAAAATTAGTTTTGATACATACTCTCAAGGTGTTGAAAATTAAAGACATATATTTAATTCTTAAAGACTCCCGATCATAGGATCATTAAGAGGACGGTGACAGATCTGGATAGACTGACGTACAATCGCTTCCTTCAGGATAGATGGGTCTCTAATCTACTATGTAGAGACATAGGGCAATGAGTATGGATGGTTGTTAGAGAACAACTAGCACTGAGCGTGACCATACGAGAGATCACTTGGATTTCTATTCAATCGTCAGTGATTGTCTCGATGCTGTAGTTGTGTGTCTGATCTTTTGACTTGAGATGGTACTATTGCTCGTAGTGAAGCTGCTGAAGTTTGATTGACACATAAATATAGGTCTCAATCAGCTCTTGTAGTGGATATTGATGATAGTTAGTCCACTATAGGAGTAGGGTGCGCATTAAGATAGGATCTATCAATCTTGATAGAGAAGAGTAGTCCTATAAGATTTGAGAAGCTAAGTCCATGAATCTGTAGCCACAGTAGAATGATTAATGGAAAAGAGTTTTCATAGACATCACATCTGGACTTGAGCTAATCAAATCTATCATATGACTGATGTTGAGGTTTGATGATTTATCCATGACCTGCCATCTAGTCCGGACTCACGATGGAGGGATTGAATCATATGTTAACTACACCTAGAAATTTATTTTAGTTCTATTGGGTAGTCACTACATACTGCTAGGTGTCACTGATGGATTGTGAGTGCTCTCTAGGATTATTCCAGATCGACAATCCTTATGAGTTAGAGTGGAATTGTTCCGATCCATTGAAAAGAGTTTCAATGATATAATAATAGAGATATTGTATATCTCACTACTAGATAGAATTGAATCTATGGGGTCATACAATAAAGGGATTAGGCCTGAAATTAGTAATTGAGTTTATGAAGTATCAATTGGGTTTAAATAAGCTCATTAGGTTCATGGTAATCTTGCTAGCACATAGTTGGACCCAATTCCTCTTTTCATTGGAATTACTTATTTGATAAGTTAATTCTAACTTAATTATCTGCTAATTACCTATATGAATAAGATTTGTGAGACTTCAATTGTTGGGTGTCTAACGTTATGGATCACATAAATTAAGGGTGCAAGTCCCTTATGAATTTCTTTGATAGTTATTATGGGGTGCCACTTTGAATTATTCAATTTGGGTATGTCTATTAATTAGAAGACCTTTGGTTTTCATATGAGGTGTCTCTTGGGTGCAAAATAGGGTGTCTAATTATGAGTGCAAGGACTCCAATAGTTGGCACCTAATGGGCTTCCTAATTTAAGTTGGATAACTTAAGTTAATAGAAATCCTAATGCAAGTAGGACTTGTATTATATGATTTAATAGGATTCAATCTTTGTGCCTATAAAAGGGGACCTCCCCTAAGGTCCTAAGATCATTTAAGCTAGTCCCTTTCCACCCCAAGAGAACCTCCCATGCCCTCTCTTCCTCCCTCTTTCTCTTCTCCTTAGGCGTCCCCATGCCATACCACTTGGGATGCGCATCCCAAGTTATCTCATGCCCAAAAGCTATTGGGCATCCATTGATTGCTGGTTTCTAGTGCTGGTAGCAGCACATAAGCAAGGAAAAAAAATTAGAGAAGAGAAAAAGAAGAAGATCAAAGAGAAAGATCAAATATTGATCACGATCCAAGCTTCATTCAGATTCAGTATGCTGAATTTTGGAGAATCAAAATTTTGATCTTAGAGGGCTATTCCAGGCTGATCTTGAGTAGATACTCATAGAGGTCAGACACTTGTGCGGCTAACAGAGAGCCTTGTCTCTTTCAGATCTAGATTTGAAGAAAGGGATTGCGAAAAAGGTATGTGATTTGATCATAATTTAAATTTCAATATATATCAATTTTAGCATATGAAATAGATCCATGTGCTTTTATATTTTTGTGTATACAAAATTTAGATTAAAATTATTTTAATCTTATTCTCCACTGCGGTATTTAGAAAATTAAGTTTAGAAACACATATGCATGCTTCAAACCCCAAATTCCAACACCATATTATGGCATTATGATTTTTCCTGGTAGAGAAAGAGTCCTTCTGTAGATAAAACACCTTTTATTCTACACCAACTCATTGTATTCCATGCTAAAAAAAAAATCATTGGGGCATATAAGAATGAAGGGACGCCAAGAGTTAGTGTCCTATGTTGTCGCCCATATTTTTCTATAAATAGGGTGTGCTACACTAGGTTTCTACATGCTATTTTTTGCAGTGGTTGGGTACGAGAATGAAAGGATAAAGTGGAAAAAATCTAGGAAAAAGATAAAGAGAAAAAGGGAAAGAAAATGGAAAAGAAAGGGAGAAAGAAAAAGAAAAGCATGAGATGCTTGTCCTGAAATTAGTATGTTCAAGTGTTTGATTATCTGATTTAATTTTTATGTAGTGTGATCTTCTGAGGAAGAGTTTCTAAAGAAATCTTAGTAGAGGTCATGAAGGTGTACAAGCAATGGTGCAAATCCACTCTTGCGAAGGACGGTCGGCTGTGCACTTGCAAAGAAGGCTGCAGCCACCATAACGAGTTGGGAAAGACCCTAACCAATCCTGTGTGGATCACCGTTGGAGGACTTCTACTTTGAAATCTTGTGGAGATCTCAAATCACTAGTTCATGGTCTTCCATGATGGTATATGACTTTTGGTCTTCTCCTCATATGCTTGATTTTATGATTTGATTGTAATCATCAAGGGGTTTCTTGGATTTTTTGAGTTTCGATGATTGTGTTTAATTATTAAATCTTGTTTTCATTATTGTATGCATGTTAAAAAATTTTGAAATCTATATTCTGCTACATCACAGGAATCCAACAGGATAAAATAACCAAGATCCCATTTACTTGACATGAGAAAAGGCGAGAAGGTATTAGATCTTGAACAAGTGGATGTTCAAAGACTAATAATATCTTGACCCAGAGATGGACACCCCATATGAGATATGGTGTGTTCTCAATATGCTTCACAAATTTTGATTCTCATTCTAGGATATGCCCTAAAAATTGCTGCATATGTTTTTGAATTAGATACTAACAAAATCTGTTACTAGCATTCCATATGAGATATGAAAAATGGTAAAAGATGGTTGCCCAGCTTATGTGAAAATAGTTGATGTACATAAGTTTTCTGCTAGAACAGATTTATATAAATTCATAGGTTATCCTAAAGAATAGTATGTGATTACTATCCGTACTGGACAAAAAATATTTTATGAAAGGAATATGCCCTACAAGCCAATCGAAATTTGTATTTTGTGTTGGGAATAGTGTCTCAAAGCCAATCGTCAGCCTATTGACGATTGTGCTCATTTTGTATTTGTACATGAATTATGAATTAATAAAAATTATTTTGGCATGTTTCATCACAAAATATTTCATCTTCTAATGAACTCCTATGTTGTGGTGAAGTCCTTAGGACTATTTAGACTTGACAAAGGAGGATTTGTCGTTTAGTCTTTAAATCTGTTCGCGACCAAATGATACGTTGTTACCAAAGATGACAACGTTTATCAAGCATAGGTCATTGTGTGCCATATAGGTTGGTTGTCCTCTTAACCAATGAGTGTGGAGATACTGGTATGGCATACAGGTGAGATGTAATGGTACATCTGCACTGAACATGACCGACTCCAGAGCTATTTCTGCTGTCAAGATTTGCTCTGATAGAATATGGGTATAAATATCCCTCCGACCTGAGACCGCCACGGTGACTTGCAAGTAACTCACTGCACTTAGGCACTGGACTACCTAAATTTTTAATTCAATGACGGAAGGCTGCTGGGTGTAGTCAAGTACTTGTCTTGTCGGTGCGTGTGTCAAGATGGGATTGACCACTCCAGTTTAGGAGCTATGTACAGTCATGTTTCAATTTAGCAAAACCTTGGCCAGAGTAGTCCTTGTGAGGAGTCACAGGACTGTTTGAGTTGAGCACGATTCAGATGATCTGATCAGGGTTGACAGTTTAACCCTGAGTCATCCTAAACACAGGGGTCAAAAGGATGAATTATACAGTAACCATATTCATGTAGGTTCTGAGTGTTGCAATTATGACTATTTGACCTATCCGGATGTCGGGTACCATTACTAGATGGTCACTATGATTAGTACAGAAATTGGTTCCTGTGCTACCAGCTTAGGTTCGAACCTGTGGGGTCACACACATTAGAGATTTTTATCTGATCTGATGGCTGATGTAGAATCCTACATATTTGGGACTCAGTGATCGAGAATCAGGATTCTCTGATCATGAGTTCCACACATTATGGGTACCGGGGTCAAGAGTCCCATGGTTGGGATTTTTCGATCAGGGTTACATGTCGATGAATTCTGATGCCTGATTGTCCATCGGATTTGGACTCAGTATTTATGAGAGGTTTAATTAGTGATTTGATTGCTAATTAACATAATTTGATTGAGTAATTATTTTTGGATCAAGTCCAATTGAATTGGATTCAGTTGGATTTGACCCGATTAGGTTAAGAGTTGACCTAATCATCGAGATGGTTTGGTCCCTGATTTGATCAGGGATTGGGCTTAGTCAATTCCTGATTTGATTAGGATTTTATTGAGCCTAATTAAGCCTAATTAAGTTGGGTTTAAATTAGTCTAATTAGACCTAACTTATTTGGTTCAATTAGGTGGTTTAAATAATTAAACCACCTTGACCCAATCTCCTTGCACCACCTCACTTCCATTGCACCCATTTGAATTCATGAGAAGGAACTTCTCATGAATTTTTTCTCACGCCAAGCCCTCTCCATGCCCCACTTTAATGTGCCAAATGAATGGATAAGGATGATTGGTTAGCCATTCAAATTCAAAATAAAGTTTGAATTTGAATGGGCAATCAATCTTTGCACCTTATCTCTTTTTTTATGCTCCATTTATTACATGAGAAAAGGTTTCTCATGAAATCACTCTATGCACAATTTAAGCCATGCCTCATGCCTTTAGTAGATAAGGGATGAGTTGGTATCCATTTGAATTAAATTTGATTTGAATTCAAATGTGCAATGACTCATCTTTATCCTTTCTTTTGGATAAGACGTTTGATTTATAAAAGGAGAAGAGTGGGGCATGCAAGAAGAAGATTTTTGGAGAAAAATTTCTAGGGCGTGAGAAGTCTTGTGCGTGAGAAGGAAGTCTATATCCTTCCAAGAGAAAAAGAAAGAAAAAAAAAAAGTGGATGCAAGATTT